>NC_135232.1:907997538-908322538 GCF_051348905.1 Ranitomeya variabilis
TGATTATGACTTTTCTGTTTTGCCCCCCAAAAAACTTGGGGTTTTCCATCGATATTGCAATACCATACGTCTGTCTCAGGGTGGGCCTATTACATCAAGTTTGATTGTATTATAGGCATATTGAATCTAACGGTATTGAGGTATTCAAACCTTTTTTGTCATGTATGCTGATATTATATTATAAATTTATAATACTTATGTATCAGCAATATAATTGAACAATATAATCGAATAATAGCATCCACTTCTGAGTTTATTTTCTTATTCTTTATTCATTATCATTATATATATTTTTTTATATTTTTTTATTTTTATTTTAATTTTATTTTTATTTTTATTTTTATTTTTATTTATGTTTTTCATTTATTTTTCATTTTCATTTTTTATTTATTCAGCATTTTTTATTTTTTGACTCATAATTGTTTATTTTCTTCTAAAAACTCTATATGGGTGTTATTCAGCACACAGGGCATGCGCTGATATCAGACTGATTTTGTATATTGTAAGATATTTATATGTGTACTTAAACACATTTATTGTTCTTTTCCTTCTCAAAAAACTCAAAAAACTGGACTAGGGGTTGTTTCCAATCTAATTGGTACCGCATAGACAGGTTCTTTATAGTTATAGCTATTCAGCATCAACATAATCCTTGTCGTATGTATAAGGTATCTGAGTGAGTGTTATGTATATATACACACTGCGCATGCGTCGACCACCTTCGCCTACCTGCGCAGTAATCATGTGCTGTGCCAGATCCGAGGCATAGATATGGGTTGCCTCTATGTGCGCGCGCATGCGCACGAGTCATTTTGAACAAACTTTATTGTTCCGATCGGGGTTACAACAAAAACAAGATGGCCGCGGCCATGCTGCATCACACGCCGGATGCCCCCTGTGATCTCTTCATGCAGGTGAATATCCTTAGCACCATTAGATGATACGCATATATACTGCCGCATTGAACGCTTCATATTATATGATATTTTCTTTCCCTGAGGAAGCCGCCACTTTGGCGGCGATACGCGTGGGAGCCTATCCCACACTCTGCTACCCCATTGCACTACAAACCTTTTTACATGGCTTTGGACTGTGGGTATGACGGGGGTATTTTTTGTATATTGGATTGAGGTTGTGGGTCCTTACGTTGTTTAGTTCCCCCTCTCCCTCCCCCCTCCGCAGGTCCCATGTGTACCATTACTGAGACACTTATATATATATATAGGCTTGATTATCCTTCCAAATATTTAATTGTCTCATTTATCATTGGTACGCCCTTGTAAATATTTTTTCACATTGGGCATAAGCCATATATTCAAGCTTTGACAATTTTGTCATTTTCTGCACAATAATTATGCACCTTATCAGGGGAATGTATGGTATTGCAACATCGATCTGTGCGTTATTTTCATTTGTGTAGTCAGGTTATTGTAGTCATTTTACTGTGGGTTGTCATTTTCCCCACCCTGGGATATGACATGTATACACATATTTGGGCAGTGTTTTTGCATATTTGCATTTTTTAAGTGTTTTTAATCATTATGCTGCGTTTTTTGTGTGCACATGTGTGCGTATTCTGTAGGTCTTTTTGTCAATCTAATAATAAAAATTAAATTTTTATACCATCATAGAGGTGTTCCTATCCATGTGGGCATGATCTTTCTTTTTTTTGTTTGCGTGCAGTTACAAGCCCACAGTGAACCCTCTGTCTTTTGCGGTGCCCTCCATTTCTCTATTCATCACACAAGGCTCTGTCCACACACATTACCATACGAGGCTCCGTCCCCCCACATTACCAAACGAGGCTTCGTCCCCACACATTGCCACACAAGGCCCTGTCCCCACACATTACCATACGAGGCTCCGTTCCCCCACATTACCATACAAGGCTCCGTCCCCCCACATTACCATACGAGGCTCCGTCCCCCCACGTTACCATACGAGGCTCCATCCCCACATATTACCATACGAGGCTCCGTCCCCACACATTACCACATGAGGCTGCGTCCCCACACATTACCACACGAGGCTCTGTCCCCACACATTACCATATGAGGCTCTGTCCCAACACATTACCACACGAGGCTCCGTCCCCCCACATTACCACACGAGGCTCCGTCCTCACACATTACCACAGAAGGCTGAGTCCCCACACATTACCACACGAGGCTGCGTCCTCACACATTACCATATGAGGCTCCATCCCCACACATTACCACACGAGGCTCCGTCCTCACACATTACCACACGAGGCTCCGTCCTCACACATTACCACACGAGGCTCCGTCCCCCCCACATTACCACACGAGGCTCCGTCCTCACACATTACCACAGAAGGCTGCGTCCCCACACATTACCACACGAGGCTCCGTCCTCACACATTACCATACGAGGCTCCGTCCTCACATATTACCACAGAAGGCTGCGTCCCCCCACATTACCACAGAAGGCTGCGTCCCCCCACATTACCACACGAGGCTCCGTCCTCACACATTACCATACGAGGCTCCGTCCCCCCACATTACCATACGAGGCTCTGTCCCAACACATTACCACACGAGGCTCCGTCCCTCCACATTACCACAGAAGGCTGCGTCCCCACACATTACCACACGAGGCTCTGTCCTCACACATTACCACACGAGGCTCCGTACGTATAGTTATTTAAGAATAATATATAATTTAAAGGGATATATCGTCCCTCAACAATGCCTTACATAGTGATCAGAGTTTTTTCTTCCCGCCATCCATACACGTTTGTGTCCATTACATGACATGGCAAGGACAAAATGTTATCCTTTATGGTTTTCATTAAATGACTGTTAGAAAAGAACTTGAAAGACAACGAAACTTGTAAAGAATGCATAATGGAAAGTTGCATAACTATTGTATTATGCAAAAAAAAAACATACACAATTTTCTGAAATTAGAATACCTTTTTGAATACGACAATCTGAAGGAACTCACATGTGCCTAAACTTTTTCTCTTTACCATGCATTTTATGTCTACCTCCACTGATAATAAAAACTTCTCAAAAGTTTTGAAATGGCCATGTAAATGAACTGTCAGTTGACAGGTATTCCTTCCAACTCAACCATAAACATCCATTCCTGAACTAAACATGCATGTTTATTTCCATAGGGAAGTGCCAATATAGTAACATAGTTATTAAGGTTGAAGGAAGACTTTAAGTCCATCTAGTTCAACCCATAGCCTAACCTAACATGCCCTAACATGTAGATCCAGAGGAAGGCAAAAAAAAACCCATGTGGCAAAGAGTAAGCTCCACATTGGGGAAAAAATTCCTTCCCGACTCCACATACGGCAGTCAGACTAGTTCCCTGGATCAATGCCCTATCAAGGAATCTAGTATATATAACCTGTAACATTATACTTTTCAAGAAAGGTATCCAGTCCCCTCTTAAATTTTAGTAATGAATCACTCATTACAACATCATACGGCAGAGAGTTCCATAGTTTCACTGCTCTTACAGTAAAGAATCCGCGTCTGTTATTATGCTTAAACCTTCTTTCCTCCAGACGTAGAGGATGCCCCCTTGTCCCTGTCTCAGGTCTATGATTAAAAAGATCATTAGAAAGGTCTTTGTACTGTCCCCTCATATATACTTACACATTAAAATAAGTTCACCCCTTAGCCTTCATTTTTCCAAACTAAATAGCCCCAAGTGTAATAACCTATCTTGGTATTGCAGACCCCCCAGTCCTCTAATAACCTTGGTCGCTCTTCTCTGCACCCACTCTAGTTCAGCTATGTCTTTCTTATACACCGGAGACCAGAACTGTACACAGTATTCTAAGTGTGGTCAAACTAGTGACTTGTATAGAGGTAAAATTATGTTCTCCTCATGAGCATCTATGCCTCTTTTAATGCATCCCATTATTTTATTTGCCTTTGTAGCAGCTGCCTGATACTGGCCACTAAATGTGAGTTTGTCATCCACCCATACACCCAGGTCTTTTTCATTGATGGTTTTGCCCAGAATTTTAGAAGAAGCACATAGTTATACATCTTATTACTTCTACCCAAGTGCATGACCTTACATTTATCTCCATTAAAGCTCATTTGCCATTTATCAGCCCAAGCGTCTAGTTTACATAAATCATCCTGTAATATAAAATTGTCCTCCTCTGTATTGATTACCCTGCAGAGTTTAGTGTCATCTGCAAATATTGAAATTCTGCTCTGTATGCCCCCTACAAGGTCATTAATAAATATGTTAAAAAGAAGAGGGCCCAATACTGCCCCCTGTGGTACCCCACTGCTAACCGCGACCCAGTCCGAGTGTGCTCCATTAATAACCACCCTTTGTTTCCTACCCCTGAGCCAGCTCTTAACCCACTTACACATATTTTCCCCTATCCCCATTATTCTCATTTTATGTATCAACCTTTTGTGTGGCACCGTATCAAAAGCTTTTGAAAAGTCCATATACATTACGTCCACTGGGTTCACTTGGTCCGGTCTGGAACTTACCTCTTCATAGAAGCTGATCAGATTAGTCTGACAGGAACGGTCCCTAGTAAACCCATGCTGATATTGGGTCATGAGGTTATTCCTCTTCAGATACTCCAGTATAGCATCCCTTAGAATGCCCTCCAGGATTTTACCCACAGTAGAGGTTAAGCTTACTGACCTATAGTTTCCGAGTTCAGTTTTTGTCCCCTTTTTGAATATTGGCACCACATTTGCTATACGCCAGTCCTGTGGTACAGACCCTGTTATTATGGAGTCATTAAAGATTAAAAATAACGGTCTATCAATGACTGTACTTAATTCATGCAGTACTTGGGGGTGTATCCCATCCGGGCCCGAAGATTTGTCAATTTTAGTGCTTTTTAGACGCCGCCGTACTTCCTGCTGGTTTAAGCAGGAGACACTTAATGGGGAATTTTTGTTATCACTGATCATACTGTCTGCCATGGGATTTTCTTGTGTAAATACTGATGAAAAAAAGTCATTTAGCATATTGGCTTTTTCCTCATCCTCATCCACCATTTCACCCAGACTATTTTTAAGGGGGTCAACACTATCATTTTTTAGTTTCTTACTATTTATGTTAAAGAATATTTTGGGATTAATTTTACTGTCTCTGGAAATGAGTCTCTCTGTCTCAATTTTTGCTGCCTTGATTTGCTTTTTACAGAATTTATTTAATGTTCTGTATTTATTTAATGTCTCATCACTATCTACTTCCTTTAATTCTGTAAATGCTTTCTTTTTGTCACTTATTGTGCCCCTTACAGCTCTATTTAGCCATATTGGTTTCCTTCTATTTCTAGTATGTTTATTCCCATATGGTATATACTGTGCACAGGTCCTATCCAGGATGCTAATAAATGTCTCCCATTCTCTTTGTGTATTTTTATGTCTCAGGATATCATCCCAGTTAATTGCACCAAGATCATCTCTCATCCGTTGGAAATTTGCCCTCCTGAAGTTTAGTGTCCTTGTAACCCCTCTATTACATATCTTATTAAAGGATACATGAAAACTTATTTTGTGATCACTATTACCCAAGTGATACCCACTTTCTGGTTTATGTCCAACTAGAACAAAGGACCATACAAATGTTAAAGATTGAATATCTTGAAATCCTTCTATTCCTCAAAATCTGACATTTCAGGAGAGTTAGGCAGTTTCTATAAACATACGATTCAAGCTCATTCTGGCATTCATTGACTTTTTATCTAAAGTCAGTTTTACCATTTGAAGCTATCCGGCCTTGTAGTATCTTCCCATTAAAGTTGTTGTCTCACAAATGACATTTATGGCCCCTGATCCCCTTTTTGACTGGTGCTGGGTAATAGTGATAGAAGAGGTGGCCTGGCATGCACCGTTTTTCTACATTCACAACTATAGGAGTTACAAACACAGTCGAACAAATGCTTGGCCACCTCTCCAGTCACCGTGGCTGGGCACAGTCATCAAGATGGTCGGGGGATCTCCATTGCGGAGATAGTCACTGGTCTCAAAGACAAGACCCATATCTGTGACACATTTATAGCATATCTGTGGCTATGCCATAATTGTATGCTGTGAGATAACCCCTTTAAATATATATTTGATTTATTTTACTAGCCATTTTAAAACTGATAAAGAGGACTTTGTTTTTATTGTTTTCTTAAAAGTAGGTAACTTATCTACAATTGTAGATTGTGTCTGTGTACCATGTCTCAAGAAAGATATTATTGAAATGCATCAAGTGCTGAAGTCATTACAAGACTGTAAATAGGACTTTAAAATACCAATTAAATTGGTGCGCCAAAAGTGACCTCAGTATTGTGTTTCCTCAAGCCTTTCTTGCCATGAGTAATAATTCTTTGCTAGAGGATACAGGTTTAAAAATTAGTCTTCAAAGGAAATCATGGACTGTCAACCCTTCATTTTCCTTATATGGTAGACACCCACAAAATTCTTCTTCTAAACTGAAGATGTATATATACTGTGAGGCAGTGACAGGTATTATATGTGAGGGTCGCTAGGTATCTCCCAGGATGCGCATAGAAGAGTATTAAACCCACTGGAGTGCATTGCAATCACAGGCATAGCTGTGGCTGCAGATGCAAAATAAAAGTAAGTGTAGACCTGGTCGAGATTTTTGGCCAAGGCAATGTTTAGAAAAACTCGTTAAGGGCTTTTATTTTTGGAGAGAACTACAGGATGGTAGTGGGACAGTTCACTCCCTCCAAGGCGGGTCTTACAAGAGGCCAAGCCAAGAGCAGCGAACGCCTGGCACCCCTCAGCGTGATACAGTGGTGCAGTCACCCTCGGCAACCGGTCTCATATTTGGACTGTTGTGACGCCCCGGCTGCGATACGGAGGATACCTACTGTTCACTGTGTGAGTTGTTTGGACATTAAACATGTTTGCTGTGACCTTTCCTGTGGTCCCTGCCTATCTGTCACACTGCACCAACCCCAACTTGTTATTAGTCTTCAATTGGCAATACCTTTGTACTCCTTTTTCCTGTGTATAATTGGGTGACTACATGATTCACCACCACAGAGTTATCCAGGTGATTTAGGGACAGTCGCCGAGAAGCGGGAGCGCCATTTCTCATTTTTTGTGTTCAGGGTGCCAAAGCTAATTTTTATCTGATATATCATTTGGGTATAAGGTTGAGTTATTTGATTCAACATCATATTTGTCAACATTTTGATCTATTGCATTGATACAGGAAAGATTTAAATCTGTGTTAGCCAGTATATAGAAAAATATTAATATTTGAGAGTCCTCAGTGGTTAATACCTTTTAATGGCTAACTAAAAAAAATGGTAACAAATTGCAAGCTTTCAAGACTACTCAGGTCCCTTCATCAGGCATAAAATAATACAAAATTTTGTGTTATTCTATGCCCTATGAAGAGACCATAGTAGTCTTGAAAGCTTGCAATTTGTTACCATCTTTTTAGTTAGCCATTAAAAGGTATCAACCACTGAGGACTCTTAAATCTTAATTATCTATTGCATTGGAAATTCTTGCAGATGACATTCTACTTAATGTGCTTCTGAACCAAATCTTATTTAACAAAGGAAATTATAAAAAACACTGCTGTGGTGTGCACAATCCTCTTGCAATAGGACAATCTAGATGGCAAAACAAGTGCTAGTAATATCCCAAAAGTAATAGGAATGAAAAAATAACTTTTAACCATGCCAAAGGAGTTTAAAAGAAAAGAAAAGTCTTGAGTGAGGAAAAGAAGGGCTCAATTCTGGCTTTACTAGCAGAGGGACACAGTGAGCGTCATGTTGCCTCCAGCCTTAAAATTTCTAATACGGCAGTCCATTACAACAAGGTTAAGCAGCAGACATTGGAGACAACAAAGTTACAGACCGGCAGAGCGCGAAAATAACTCTCCACTGACCAGGATGACCGTCATCTTATTTGAATGTCACTCAGCAACCGCAGGAAGACATCAAGTGACCTACAAAAAGAATGGCAAATGGCAGCTGGGGTGAAGGGCACAGCAAGAACAGTTCGTAACAGGCTCCTAGAGGCAGGACTCAAGTCATGTAAAGCTAGAAAAAAGCCTTTCATCAATGAGAAGCAATGGAGAACAAGGCTGAAGTTGCCAAAGACCATAAGGATTGGACCGTAGAGGACTGGAGTAAGGTAATCTTCTCTGATGAGTCTAATTTGCCCAACACCTGGTCATCTAATGGTTAGACGGAGACCTGGAGAGGCATACAAGCCACAGTGTCTTGCACCCACTATGAAATTTGGTGGAGGATTGGTAATGATCGGGGATGCTTCAGCAAGGCTTGAATTAGGCAGGTTAATCTTTGCGAAGTACGTATGAATCAAGCCGCATACAGGTTATCCTGGAAATACAGTTGATTCCTTCTGCTCAGACAATGTTCCCCAACTCTGAGGACTGGTTTTTCCAACAGGACAATGCACCATGCCACACAGCTAGGTCAATCAAGGTGTGGATGAAGGACCACCACATCAAATCCCTGTCATGGCCAGTCCAATCTATAAACCTGAACCCCATTGAAAACCTCTGGAATGTAATCAAGAGGAAGATGGATAGTCACAAGCCATCAAACAAAGAAGAACTGCTTAAATTTTTGTACCATGAGTGGCATAAGGCCACCCAGAAGCAGTGTGAAAGACTGGTAGAAAGCATGCCAAAATGCATGAAAGTTGTGATTAAAAATCATGGTTATTCCACAAAATATTCATTTCTGAACTCTTCCTGAGTTAAAACATTAGTATTGTGGTTTCTAAATGATTGTGAACTTGTTTGTTTTTTTTTGTTGCATTATTTGAGGTCTGCAAGCAATGCATTTTTTTGCTATTTTGACCATTCCTAATTTTCAGAAAATAAATGCAAAATGTATTGCTTAGAACTTCGTAGACATGTTGTCAGTAGTTTATAGAATAAAAGAACAATTTACATTTTACTCAAAAATATACCTATAAAAGAGAAAAATCAGACAATCTGAAAATTTTGCAGTGGTCTCTTAATTTTTGCCAGAACTATAGTTTATGGATAACTGATCCATCATTTGCTTTAAATTTCATATCTGTGGCCAGCTTTACTCTGTCTTCTGGTTCTATCACCAGAGATTTCCATCCTAGACACACATTTGTAGTTAGGCTACTTTCACACATCATTTTTTTGTCGTCAGGCCCAATCCGGCGAATTTTGAAAAAAGTGATCTGTCGAAAATTGTGAAAAACTGATGCGACGGATCAGTTTTTTCGCTGGATCCGAGTTTGCATATCTGCTGGCTATTTTGGATTCTGGGGAGGAGAGAGAGAGAGAGAAAAAGAAAGAAAGAAAGAAAGAGAGAGAGAGAGACTCCAGAATGGAAAATGCATGATTTGTTTAAAAAAACTGAATCCGTCGCCTGATTTCATCATTTGACCTCACGTTTCATCCGTTTTTCACCGGATCCATCACTTTCCTTTTTTTTGACAGACGGAAAAAAACGTTCCTATGTCCTTCTTCTCGGGCCGCCGGAAAACGAATTTTCAACAGATCCGGCAAAAAACGGATGAAATGTGAGGCTATCCGTCGCAATCTGGTACTAATACAAGTCTATGAGAAAAAACGGATCCAGCGGCAACTTTTGCCGGATCCGGTTTTTTTTTTTTAATTAGCCGGATTGTGCCTGACGGCAAAAAACTGATGTGTGAAAGCAGCCTTAAACCACACATAGAGTATTTACCGTATGTATAGTGTACAAAAAACATATTAAACCTAAAGCTAATGCAGATAAGGACAGTCAAAATAAAGTGGATAGATATAAAGAGCATCACAGTATCAAAATTTAGGGTTTGGGTAACTTATTACCCAGTTAAAATTTAGCAAAGGTCAATACTAACATCGGTGTAATGATTTTTTTTATATCAGGCATTATAAATACAACAACAGAGAAAAGTTTATGCCATATTATAGATGAAGAAGATTCTTTCCTGGAAGAGCAGTGAAACTATTGAACTCTCTCTCACAGTGTACCGCAATGGTTGTCTCATTTAATAATTTTAAAATGAGTTTGAAAATCATATTAAAAGTTCTCTGTAAGAGATTATAAGAAAAATTGAGTTGGTCCGAAGATTAATTCTTATATATGAGGAAAGACATTGAAGACTGCTGTTTTGGGAGTGCTTTACCTTTCTCTTGACCAACACTACAAAAGTAAAAGTATTTAGTATCTTCGAGTTTCCATAGAAACTATACATTCTTCAAACTCTGCATGAATCAATAGTGCATGCAAATATAATAAACTTTGTAATATATCTTACATCAGAGAAATCTCCTTTTTTTTCTCCACTTAAGGTACCTTCACACTGAACGATATCGCTAGCGATCCGTGACGTTGCAGCGTCCTGGCTAGCGATATCGTTGAGTTTGATACGCAGCAGCGATCAGGATCCTGCTGTGACATCGTTGGTCGGAGCAGAAAGTCCAGAACTTTATTTCGTCGCTGGACTCCTGCAGACATCGCTGAATCGGTGTGTGTGACGCCGATTCAGCGATGTCTTCACTGGTAACCAGGGTAAACATCGGGTTACTAAGCGCAGGGCCGCGCTTAGTAACCCGATGTTTACCCTGGTTACCAGTGCTAATGTAAAAAAAAACAAACACTACATACTTACATTCCGGTGTCTGTCCCCCGGCGCTGTGCTTTCCTGCACTGTCAGCGCCGGCCAGCCGTAAAGCAGATTACAGCGGTGACGTCACCGCTGTGCTTTCCGGCTGGCGCTCAGTCAGTGCAGGAAAGCACAGCGCCGGGGGACAGACACCGGAATGTGAGTATGTAGTGTTTGTTTTTTTTTACATTAGCACAGGTAACCAGGGTAAACATCGGGTTACTAAGCGCGGCCCTGCGCTTAGTAGCCCGATGTTTACCCTGGTTACCCGGGGACCGGCATCGTTGGTCGCTGGAGAGCTGTCTGTGTGACAGCTTTCCAGCGACCACACAGCGACAAAACAGCGACGCTGCAGCGATCGGCATCGTTGTCTAGATCGCTGCAGCGTCGCTAAATGTGACGGTACCTTTAGAATTCCCACCCTCTCTGATTTCTTAACTTATCCATTTTGAATAAAAAGCTTAACTCCATCTTGCACAAGAAAAAAAGACTACTAGCACATTGAGGTGTCAGGTTACACTGACTATTATACTCTATGGAGGGGGAGGGGAGGCAGAGGAAGACCCAAAAAGATCATGCTGAGCCTTCTTTTAACATATCCCAGAGCTAATATTTTATCCATGCTTGTCTTGCTTCCGTCTGCGTGCTAACTAAGGAATGAAGAGCAGAAATACATATCTGAATGCTATGCTTACGCTTCAAAGCAACTAGTCTAAACCCACTAGCTCAAAGTCAATTGCAAATTAAAAGGAAGAACTTGCCGATGGGAAAACTTGCAAAAATGCAAGATAGAAATAAACAATAATCAGAAATTAAGTAATTCCTCATGTACATGTAAGGGGTGTACCTGGACCGTGTGATGTTCCGTCCCTTTCTCTCATGTATTTATATATGCCCTGAATGTATAATTGTTTTTATATGTTTGCTCTGTTATTTTTACAGTATTACTAGGGAAAGTGTAGTGCTTCAGTTGTGCCACTAGATGGGGCATTATAGTGTACATACTATGGGGTAGGAGTTCTATATAGTAAGCAGTTAGTATAGGAGGGGCCACTGTGGGATAAGGCAGAGAGCTTCCTGTTTTTTAGAGTAGTGTAGCCTGGGAGTTAAACAGCTCAGGAGAGCCTGGGTGCCCAGACAGTTCAGATAGGCTTAATACCCAGGACAACACAGTGACCTCGTAACGTTAAGGGAGAAACTCAGCCATCCAGGACCAGCAGGCCAGACCAGCAGCAGAACAGCAACAGTGACAGCATTAGTACGAATTGAAGCTGCAGGAGAAGTCACAGCAGTAACGAAGGGCATGTCGCTCATCATGTGGCAAATCATCGCATGGGCTGATTCCCTCAGATCCAATGTGAAACGGCCGAGGGAACTCCCAAGTGCAGAGAATCTGAACAGGGAGGAGGCTGAGGAACCATATGATACGGTCCTTCCCAGGCACTTGCTGTGTGACAGGGAGAAGAGTACAGGGAAAGAGGAAGATATGCATAGTGTGAAATCTGATGCTGATACTGCAAAGAAAGTCGATGTGCTGCGAAAACATGAAAGTAAAGTTTTGCATTTGAAGTTGGAAACAGACTCTGTGTCTGTATGTGGAACGACAGCAGAGGTTTTTCAGCCAGCCCGATGGGACCTTGAGGGTGCAGAAGGTGAAACAGAAGGTATGCTGCAGTGGGGACATGATATTCATGTGAGGGGAGACCAGGGCACGCTAATGCATATGTTCTCGGCCATGACTACAGCCCCTTCTCTGCCTCTCACATACACACACAACTTATTTTGAAAAGTTACATGAAAATATTGTTAACCTTTATACCTTGCATCCTCAAGCATGAAAAATCCACTGTTACTAATTTTAAATAATATTTGATTTAAACTAGCTACCCATATTTCTATTTATTTTCTGAAAAAAATATGTCTTTTGCATGACATGATAACAGTAATTTCTTGATGTAAGTAGTAGAAATGTAAAACTAACAAAGGCCCCAAAGGACCGGAGTTAGATGCAAGCAAACTAGACATGTGTCTAGGGTCCCCACTCCCACAGGTGCCCCCAGCGAATGGCGTGCCGCAAATAGTGGCACACCTCAAGACCGCTGTGGGGCACCGGCTCTGCCCCACTAGCATTGCACATTTAACTGTATCAACATCATGGATGCCTATATAGTTTAAAGCAATGATGGATGGAAGAGTGTCAGTTGACGCTCCATTTCCCATTATTCCCCCCTGTGCGTTTGACGTCTGATGCAGCGGACATGATGATGTCACTTCTTCGCCCGTCACACTCCCGAAGAGGAGTCCTGCAGACAACAGAGCAGTGGGAAAATGGGGACATGTGAGCATTGTATTTATTTATTTTTTAAATCAATGAGTACATGGTGACCATAATACTGGAGGATTATGGGGCTACATTATAGTATATGTACTTTGTGGGGCTGCATTATACTTTATTGAAGTGACATTATACTTTATGGGGTTGCATTATACTCTGTGGGTCTGCTTTATACTCTATGGAGCTGCATTATGCTCATTGAGGACTATGGGAGGCGCATTATACTATATGTGCTATATGGGGGCTGCATTATACTCTATCGAGGACTATGGGGAGTGCATTATACTATGTATTCTATATGGTGCTGCTTTATACTATATGGGGGCTGCATTATACTCTATGAAGGACTATAAGATGTGTACTATACTGTATGTTCTATATGGGGCTGCATTTTACTGTATGGAGCACTATGGGGAATGCATTATACTATGGTAATGCATTGTACTATATGGAGGACTATGGGGGTGCATTATACTATATGGATGACTATGGAATGCATTATACCATATTGAGGACTATGGGGAGTGCATTATACTATATGGAAAAATATGGGGAGTGTGTTATACTAGATGGAGGACTATGGGGAGTGCATTATACTATATGGAGGACTATGGGGAGTGTATTATACTATTTAGAGGACTATGGGGCATATTATACTATGTGGAGGACTATGGGGCACATTATACTATATGGAGGATTATGGGGTGCATTATACTAAACAAGCAAAATGCTGTGTATTCACGAGTGATTGGATTGTTTATGATGGAACAAAAATCATTGTTCTCAGCAGCACATTGCTTGGTGAAAACTGCAGATATGCTGCTTGTAACACGATACTGTATGGGAACAGGTTGATCTACTAGTGATTGTTCTCTGTCTATCAAGTGCCAAACTACTTCAATATTGTCAATCACGCTCGGTTAACAGCCTGAACTCTGCATGTGAATAGAACTGAAATGTTTCTGTGTGATGGTGCAATAGGTGTGCATTTAGGCCCCACTTTAAACTTTTGCCTAGGGCTACACTTTGTCTAAAACTGGTCCTGACCATCGGCATTTGTTTTTTCAGCACTGGAGTGGAGTAACTAATCTAAAGGTACCGTCACACTAGGCGATATCGCCAGCAATCCGTGACGTTGCAGCGACCTGGATGGCGATATCGCTGTATTTGACACGCAGCAGCGATCTGGATCCCGCTGTGAAATTGCTGGTCGCTGCTAGAAGGTCTGCACATTATTTGGTCGCTAGGTCGCCGTGTATCGCCGTGTTTGACAGCAAAAGCGACGATACCAGCGATATTTTACACTGGTAACCAGGGTAAACATCGGGTTACTAAGCGCAGGGCCGCGCTTAGTAACCCGATGTTTACCCTGGTTACCAGCGTAAAAGTTAAAAAAACAAACAGTACATACTCACCTGCTCGTCCCCCAGCCTCTGCTTCCTGACACTAAAGCGCCGGCCCTAAACTGAAAGTGAAAGCAACAGCGGTGACGTCACCGCTCTGCTGTTAGGGCCGGAGCTCAGTCAGCGTCAGGATGCAGAGGCTGGGGGACGCGCAGGTGAGCATGTACTGTTTGTTTTTTTAACTTTTACGCTGGTAACCAGGGTAAACATCGGGTTACTAAGCGCGGCCCTGCGCTTAGCAACCCGATGTTTACCCTGGTTACCCGGGGACCTCGGCATCGCTGGTCGCTGGAGAGCGGTCTGTGTGACAGCTCTCCAGCGACCACACAGCGACGCTGCAGCGATCGGCATTGCTGTCGCTATCGCTGCAGCGTCGCTTAGTGTGACGGTACCTTAAGGTCCCTGACCGCAATCTTATACTTACCTGCCACCATCTTCACATTTTATCGGCGCTGATCCGGTCCAACGGCATTGATCTTGTCACTGTAACTTCTGTCAGAAGTAATGGTCACAAGCTCTCAAAGCAAGTCTATGAGAACCAGAACAAGGCTCTTAACGATTTGCATTGAAGTGTGACCTCTGGCTCCCTCCAGCAAACACTGGAGGGATCCGGCAGTTCACAAACGGCTGAAGACAAATGAGAACCACCACGAGAGAAAGTGAAAACGGTGGCAGGTAAGTATCAGACTAGGGCGGGAAACAGCAGTAAAAAAAAATAAAAAAAATCACTGGAGAGTCTCATTCAGTTTTTACGCCATCCGTTCCTTTCTCTTCATTGTAAATGTTTTTCATGATAATATCTAGCCAGACGCCTCTCAAAATAATATTCTAGCCAGGTCCCAACCACAAGCTTGCTGACCTGTCCTGCAACGGCCAATCCTCCGATAGGTCACAGAAATTCTACGTTTATTCATAGATAATTGAAACACAAAGACAGAGGGTTCTTGTCTGCTATAACAGACTATTAATTTGTGGTTAACTTCCAATGTATCTATGACGACTTCCAGATGTTTATCCTTGCAAGTCACTCAGAATAAGACATCAAAGAGCATATTTGCATTTTCTATCACAGATAACACCATTGACATACTGCATGCTGACTCATACAAACCACAGTGCTAGGAAGACTATCATTAATATTTACCCTCTCAAAAGCAAGAATAATCTTGAGATTTTTTCTTAAATAAAAAATCACTTCTACAAATACAGCAACTGCAGCTGCATCCCCTCTCTGCCCACTTCCCTACCTCCCTATTTTCTATTTACTGATTTAGACTAGATAGATTTTTTTGACGCGTGAGATGGTTTATGAATTCTTGTAGAGAAGCTGCAGAAAGAAATTGAATCTAAATATGTAACATTAGGTGTACTTTAATTTTCAGATTAGATCTGTTACAGATCACCATTTTTGTAACTTGATCAGTCATAATTTTAAAGCTGATGCAGACAGATATGTTTTTTTTTTATGAAAATGCACCTATTTTGTCCTAACAATGCAGCCATTTGTATCCGCTTTAAAAATAAAAGATCACTTTATTTTTAATACATAGGAATCATCCATTATTTTTGAAAGGATGAAAATGCCCAGCTGACTGCACTTTTTGCATTGCATAAATAATGCAGATTGAAACGAATATGTTCACAAACGTATGTCACATTAATACTCATGCGACATGTATTTCCTATTGTATTCTATGAAAATGCAAACTTATCCATTTAAACACGCTTTTTTTAAAGCACAAGCAGATATGGCAAGTATGCCACATAAACTTGGTATGAAACAGGTCTAAGTTGACCTTATATGACACTTGTAAGTTAACCCCTTCACCCCCGGAGCTTTTTCCGTTTTTCCGTTTTCGTTTTTCGCTACCCTCCTTCCCAGAGCCATAACTTTTTTATTTTTCCGTCAATTTGGCCATGTGAGGGCTTATTTTTTGCGGGACGAGTTGTACTTTTGAACGACATCATTGGTTTTAGCATGTCGTGTACTAGAAAACGGGAAAAAAATTCCAAGTGCAGTGAAATTGCAAAAAAAGTGCAATCCCACACTTGTTTTTTGCTTGCCTATTTTGCTAGGTTCACTAAATGCTAAAACTGACCTGCCATTATGATTCTCCAGGTCACTACGAGTTCATAGACACCTAACATGACTAGGTTATTTTTCACCTAAGTGGTGAAAAAAAATTCCAAACTTTGCAAAAAACAAAACAAAACAAAATTGCGCCATTTTCCGATACTCGTAGCGTCTCCATTTTTCGTGATCTGGGGTCAGGTGAGGGCTTATTTTTTGCGTGCCGAGCTGGCGTTTTTAATGATAGCATTTTGGTGTAGATACGTTCTTTTGATCGCCCGTTATTGCATTTTAATGCAATGTCGTGGCGACCAAAAAAACGTAAATCTGGCGTTTCGAATTTTTTTCTCATTACGCCATTTAGCGATCAGGTTAATGCTTTTTTTTAATTGATAGATCGGGCGATTCTGAACGCGGCGATACCAAATATGTGTAGGTTTTTGGTTTTTTTTATTGATTTATTTTGATTGGGGCGAAAGGGGGGTGATTTAAACTTTTATGTTTTTTTTATTTTTTTCACATTTTTAAAAACTTTTTTTTTTTACTTTTGCCATGCTTCTATAGCCTCCATGGGAGGCTAGAAGCAGGCACAGCCCGATCGGCTCTGCTACATAACAGCGATCATCAGATCGCTGTTATGTAGCTAAAATGCAGGTGTGCTATGAGCGCCGACCACAGGGTGGCGCTCACAGCCACCGGCGATCAGTAACCATAGAGGTCTCAAGGACCTCTATGGTTACAATGGAGGAGCATCGCCGACCCCCGATCATGTGACAGGGGTCGGCGATGCGCTCATATCCGGCCGCACGGCCGGATGCGGTAGTTAAATGCCGCTGTCTGCGCTTGACAGCGGCATTTAACTAGTTAATAGCGGCGGGTGATCGCGATTTCACCCGCCGCTATTGCGCGCACATGTCAGCTGTAGAAAACAGCTGACATGTCGCGACTTTGATGTGCGCTCACCGCCGGAGCGCACATCAAAGCGGGGGTCCCGACATGTGACGTACTATACCGTCACATGTCGGGAAGGGGTTAATGCAGGCTTGGACAGCCCATTGTTTATTGTTCATACGGATGAGGGTAAAACCAATTGTTGGACACCATCCATCCTGACGGAACTGGAGAGGATCTGCAAAGAAGAATGGCAGAGGATCAGTTTTTATTTTTTAATAAATTTGCAAAAATTTCGACATTTGTATTTTTTACAGTCAAGATGGGGTGCAGAGATTACATTAATGAAAAAAAATGAACTTTTTTGAATTTACCAAATGGCTGCAATGAAACAAGGAGTGAAAAATTTAAAGGGGTCTGAATACTTTCCATACCCACTGTAGATCTTGATGGTTGGCTGTCAGATCCCTTAATTACTTTTCACCCCTTGATTTTGGGGTTCATCAGGGGACTATTTCTTGAGAATACCTTAATGGGTCACATCACATCAATTTTTGGGAAGAAAGGAGCAGGAAATGACTTGGTCCTTTAAACTATTAAGGTCTTCTCAAGAAATAGTCCCCTGATTTATCAACAAATATTTAGACCAAAAGGTCTTGGAGCATGTGTATTGTTATGGCGTGTCTTTACTTTAGGGACACCAGGGTTAAAAGGGACAGCCGCCGTCGACCAGGGTCACCATGTCGAATGTTTAAGGTGCCGCAGATAGGTAGGCTAAGAGCTCTATAAGGTCTAATAGGGACTGTTTATTTATATTATACTGTATATCTATTCTTTCTGGTGTTTAAGTTCCCATTTTAAAATGGGTTTTGGATAATTAATATACAAACCATGGAGTAACCATGAGCCACCAAATTGAACAAAACACAATCAATTGTATTAATGAAAACACTTAAAGATACATGACATATTAAAGTGAGGTCTCATTCAGGAGGAATGAAACGACGAGAGGCCCATCCATATACTGTGTATCCCATGGGTTCAGACATAGTTTGGGCACAACAAATTCAAATATGTAGAGTATATAAAATAAATACGTTGTTAACTAATAACCAGCGGAGTAGTTATAGTAGACCATATATTGTCTAAATATAACCTATTGCATCTTACTCCAGTCCCCGACTGGAGTAAGATTTCAACATAGGGAACACTACCTCTCATCATGAATTAGATTATCTGTGGTGCCATGCCCCAGTCCCATCCTAGCTCTGCTCAGTGTGGAGGAGCTGGGAAAAACTGGTGTGAAATTGGCAAAAGTCACAAAATATTAGCACAACTTCAAGTTGCGACAAAATTTAGCAACTTTTCAAAACAATTTACACAAACTCTGGAAAAATTGCTTTGATAAATCGGGGTCATTAGATCTTTAACATTTAGATAAAAATGTATATGCCATTACATATGGAAAAATAAAATGGCAAGATAGTGATTAAAATAATAACAGAAAAACAGATTTTTCTAGATCAAAATCTTGAAAAACACAAGTATAAATGGGCACATTACATACCATTTAAAACATACATTTGATGAAGTATTTTATTAGCACAGATTTCGAGGGTTACTAAATCACCTTAAAATTAATGATTAAGAGGACAAAGACTAAACCATGACTGTTGATTTGTCTGGGACACTGTCTTGGTTTAGTCTGTGACTTAGCGACATCCCTTAGACATTTGATGACCTGTGTTCATGAAGCACTGGTTCCTAGTAAAATGATAGGTCGCGTACTTCAAAAAGAAAATAACTAGCCTAGAGGAAGTTCCTACTAATAGTGACAGAAAACAGTGGTGTCTCTTTGACCAGCACAGTCTTCACTTCAGGCTAGAGAAGATGCAGTCTACAACTCATGTTTATTGATGGAAAACAGTGTAGTAGTCTGGATTGGAGAAAGATACTAAACATCCGTTTTTATATAGTTAATAACCATCTAAAACTCAGAAAATCTATAAGTGTATATATTTAAAGCTATAATGTTCCCTTGTGAGTCAAGAGCTTCAGCAGCCTAAGGTCATAAAAAAAATCTCCAACCAGAATCTAGAGATTTTAAAAGTATCTGAAAAAGCCGGTGAGTAGGCTTGTGTGTTTTTTCCAAAGTAAGTTTTATCTTTAGTGTGTGACTTGAGATTCTGTGATTTTGGATTCAATGTCTTTAACTCCTTTCTGACCTCGGACGGGATAGTACGTCCGAGGTCAGAACCCCCACTCTGATGCTGGCTCCGGCGGTGAGCCCACATCAAAGCCGGGACATGCCAGATGTTTTGGAGGTCCTTGAGACCTCTATGGTTACTGATGTCGGTTTGCTGTGAGCGCCACCCTGTGGTCGGCGCTCATAGCAAGCCTGCAATTCAGCTACATGGCAGCGATCTGATGATCTCTGCTATGTAGCAGAGGCTATCGAGTTGTGCCAGCTTCTAGCCTCCCATGGCCTGGAGATTTGTCAATTTTAGTGATTTTTAGACGCTGCCGTTCTTCCTGCTGGGTTAAGCAGGTGACACTTAATGGGGAATTTTTGTTATCACTGATCATACTGTCTGCCATGGAATTTACTTGTGTAAATACTGATGAAAAAAAGTCATTTAGCATATTGGCTTTTTCCTCATCCTTATCCACCATTTCACCCAGACTATAATTAAGGGGGCCAACACTATCATTTTTTAGTTTCTTACTATTTACGTAGTTAAAGAATATTTTGGGATTATTTTTCCACTCTCTGGCAATGAGTCTCTCTGTCTAAATTTTTGCTGCCTTGATTTGCTTTTTATAGAGTTTATTTAATTTTCTATATTTATTTAATGCCTCATCACTACCTATTTCCTTAATTCTCTAAATGCTTTCTTTTTGTCACTTACAGCTCTATTTAGCCATATTGGTTTCCTCCTATTTCTAGTATGTTTATTCCCATACGGTATATACTGTGCACAGGTCCTATCCAGGGTGCTAATAAATGTCTCCCATTTTCTTTGTGTATTTTATGTCTCAGGATATCGTCCCAGTTAATTGCACCATTGCATCATCTCTCATCCTTTGGAAATTTGCCCTTCTGAAGTTTAGTGTCCTTGTCACCCCTCTACTACACATCCTATTAAAGGAGACATGAAAACTTATTATTTTGTGATCACTATTCCCCAAGTGACCCCCGACCCTTATATTTGATATGCGGTCTGGTCTGTTGGTTAATATTAGGTCTAGCAGTGCCCCCCTTCTTGTTGGGTCCTGAACCAGTTGTGAAAGGTAATTGTCAAAAACCGATTACCTTTGCTGGAACTGCAGGTTTCTGTTCCACAATCTATTTCAGGGTAGTTGAAGTCCCCCATAATAATGACTTCTCCTTGAGTCGCAGCTTCATCTATTTGCTTTTCGAGGATGTTCTCCATTGCTTCCATTATTTTTGGAGACTTATAACAAACCCCTATCAGTAATTTATTATTTTTTCCCCCTCCCCTTATCTCCACCCACAGGGACTCAAGATGGGTTTTAAGGACGATTTTACATACAGACACACCCCTACCCCTCGCTTATCCATTCGGTCATTTCTGAACAGACTATAGCCCTGCAAGTTAACAGCCCAGTCATGGCTCTCATCCAGCCACGTCTCAGATATCCCCACCATGTCATAATTATGCTCCAACAACACTAATTCTAATTCCTCCATTTTGTTGCCAAGGCTTCTGGCATTAGTATACATACACTTTATGTTTCTCTCTGTACCTCTATTCTTTCTTAAATTATTAATTGTTTTAACTCCACCCCCCATGCCACCACCACCCCCAACTTCCTTATTTGTGCCCAGGTCTCTATCTGCACTATCTTCCCCTCCTATAAAATGAATACCCTCACCCCCATTCCCTAGTTTAAACACTCCTCCAGCCTTCAAGCCATTTTCTCCCCCAGCACAGCTGCACTTTCCCCATTGAGGTGCAGCCCCTCCCTAGGGTGGAACCTGTAGCCAACTGAGAAGTCGACCCAGTTCTGTAGGAACCCAAACCCCTCCTTCCTACACCAATTCTTGAGCCACTTATTAACCTCCCTAATCTCCCATTGCCTCTCTGGCGTGGCACAGGCAGTATTTTGGAAAATACCACGTTGGAGGTCCTTGCTTTCAGCTTGCAGCCTAATTCCCTGAAATCATCTTTAAGGACCTTCCACCTACCTCTAACTTTGCCATTTGTGCCAATGTGCACCATGACCGCTGGATCATCACCAGCTCCTCCCAGTAATCTGTCAATCCAATCAGCAATGTGTTGGACTTGAGCGCCAGGTAGGCAGCACACCGTTCGACGATCCCTGTCTTTGTGACAGATTGCCCTATCTGTTCCCCTAATAATTGAGTCCCCCACTACCAGCACCTGTCTGGCCTGCACTGCTCTCCTATTTCCCTCCTTACTGTAGCAGTCACTCCTCCGGCTTTCAGAGGACATGCCTGTCTGCAGCAGTGCTACCCCTGGAATCTGGAATTGGCAGTGGCACCAATTTCCCGGTCGGCTGGTTACGGGGGGGGGGGGGGTTGCGCGGGCACAAGTTTCACAGGAGGACACAAACCCAGTGACGTCAGAAGCCACCAAAACAGCCTAGTGATGGCTTTACATGTGGCTGAGATTCCAGGATGCCCACCCAGAGCCGAGTCATGGAACTCCCAAAGCACCCTTAGGGTATGTGCACACGTTCAGGTTTTTTTGCATTTTTTTTGCGTTTTTCACTATAAAAACACTATAAAAACTCATTAAAAACGCATACATTATGCATCCTATCATTTAGAATGCATTCTGCATGTTTTGTGCACATGGTGCAGTTTTTTCTGCGAAAAAAACGCATCGCGGTAAAAAAAAGCAGCATGTTCATTAATTTTGAGGTTTTTTTCGCGTTTTTCCCGCTATTCTATGCATTGGGAAAAAACGCACAAAAACTCACAAAAAAACGCGCCAAAATTGCGGTAAAATCGCGGTAAAAAACCTTGTAAAATCGCGGTAAAAATGCAGCGCCCCAGAGTCCTGGTCGTTGCAGTACTGATGCTCCGGGGGGCTATGGTACGTCTGATGGCACTGAAGGAGTTCACCTGACCAGGTATCACAGACACCAATACACTTCACAGTCTGGCCTCCAGGGGGAGCTGTTGTGAATTTGGTTTTTGGGCTCCCCCGGTGGTCACTGGTGGTACTGGACTTGTGTGCTTCACTTTCTCTGTTCACCTGTTTCCATCAGGATATGGGTGTATCCTATTTAGCCTGGCTGCTCAGTTATTCTAGTGCCGGCCATCAATGTAACCAGAGCCTTTCTGTTGCATGTTCCTGCTTCTAGACTACTATCAGCTAAGTTGGACTCTTAGTCCTAAGTTTGTTTTGCATTTTTGTTCCAGTTCACAGTTATGTTATTTTTCTGTAGCTGAAAGCTCTTGTGGGCCGAAATTGCCACTCCGGTGTCATGAGTTGACACATGAGTCTTAAAGTAATTTCGGGATGGTATTTTAATAGGGTTTTCAGCTGACCGTGAAGTTCCCTATTGTATCTTCTTGCTATCTAGTAAGCGGACCTCGCTTTGCTGAACCTACCTTCATACTGCGTATGTCTTTTCCTCTGAACTCACCGTCAATATATGTGGGGGGCTTCTGTCTCCTTTTTGGGGGAATTTCCCTAGAGGTAAGCCAGGTCTGTCTTTTCCTCTATTAGGGTTAGTTAGTCCTCCGGCTGGCGCTAGGCGTCTAGGGATAAAACGTAGGTACGCCACCCGGCCACTGTTAGTTGTGTGGTAGGTTTAGCTCACGGTCAGCTCGAGATTCCATCACCCAAGAGCTGTTCTGTTATTTATGTTCTCTGACGTTCCCTTGCCATTGGGAACCATGACAGTATGGCCGGCCAAGGGTTAAAACCGTTGGCAGAAGAAAGGAGAGAAAAAGAAGTCTGCAGATTTTTTTTTTTTTTTTTTTTTCTTCTGAGCTTGCTTTTTAGTTGACTCAGTTGCATTTCTGCTCTAATTGCAGCCTTTGTCTCTCTCTCTCCTTCTAATCCTTGAATGGCTCTGATCTCACCTGATTAAAATGGATTCTCAGAGTTTGGCTACAGGTTTGAATAATCTTGCTACGAAGGTTCAAAATTTACAGGATTTTGTTATTCATACTCCTATATCTGAACCTAGAATTCCTATACCAGAATTTTTCTCCGGGGATAGATCTCGTTTCCTGAATTTCAAAAATAATTGTAAATTATTTCTTTCCCTGAGATCTCGCTCCGCTGGAGATCCCGCACAGCAGGTTAAGATAGTAATTTCCTTGCTGCGGGGTGACCCTCAAAACTGGGCATTTGCATTGGCACCCGGGGATCCTGCGTTGCTCAATGTGGATGCGTTTTTTCTGGCTTTGGGGTTGCTTTATGAGGAACCTAATTTAGAGATTCAGGCTGAAAAAGCCTTGATGGCCCTATCTCAAGGGCAAGATGAAGCTGAAATATACTGCCAAAAATTTCGTAAATGGTCTGTGCTTACTCAGTGGAATGAGTGCGCCCTGGCGGCGAATTTCAGAGAGGGTCTCTCTGATGCCATTAAAGATGTTATGGTGGGGTTCCCTGCACCTACAGGTCTGAATGAGTCCATGACAATGGCTATTCAGATTGATCGGCGTTTGCGGGAGCGCAAACCTGTGCACCATTTGGCGGTGTCTTCTGAGAAGGCTCCAGAAAATATGCAATGTGATAGAATTCTGTCCAGAAGCGAACGGCAGAATTTTAGGCGAAAAAATGGGTTGTGCTTCTATTGTGGTGATTCAACTCATGTTATATCAGCATGCTCTAAACGTACAAAAAAGGTTGATAAGTCTATTTCAATTGGCACTTTACAGTCTAAGTTTATTCTGTCTGTGACCTTGATTTGTTCATTATCGTCAATTACCGCGGAGGCCTTTCGGGAGCTTAAGCGCCGCTTTTCCTCCGCCCCTGTGTTGCGTCAGCCTGATGTTACTCTTCCTTTTCAGGTTGAGGTCGATGCTTCCGAGATCGGAGCTGGGGCGGTCTTGTCGCAGAAAAGTTCCGACTGCTCCGTGATGAGACCTTGTGCGTTCTTTTCTCGAAAATTTTCGCCCGCCGAGCGAAATTATGATATTGGTAATCGGGAGCTTTTGGCTATGAAGTGGGCTTTTGAGGAGTGGCGTCATTGGCTTGAGGGGGCTAGACATCAGGTGGTGGTATTGACCGATCACAAGAATTTGATTTATCTTGAGTCTGCCAGGCGCCTGAATCCTAGACAGGCGCGCTGGTCGTTGTTTTTCTCTCGGTTTAATTTTGTGGTCTCATACTTACCAGGTTCTAAAAATGTGAAGGCGGATGCCCTTTCTAGGAGTTTTGAGCCTGATTCCCCTGGTGATTCTGAACCTACAGGTATCCTTAAGGATGGGGTGATATTATCTGCTGTTTCCCCAGACCTGCGACGGGCTTTGCAGGAGTTTCAGGCGGATAGACCTGATCGTTGCCCGCCTGGTAGACTGTTTGTTCCTGATGATTGGACCAGTAGAGTCATCTCGGAGGTTCATTCTTCTGTGTTGGCAGGTCATCCCGGGATCTTTGGTACCAGGGATTTGGTGGCTAGGTCCTTCTGGTGGCCTTCCCTGTCTCGAGATGTACGAGTTTTTGTGCAGTCTTGTGATGTTTGTGCTCGGTCCAAACCTTGTTGTTCTCGGGCCAGCGGATTGTTGTTATCTTTGCCTATTCCGAAGAGGCCTTGGACTCACATCTCTATGGATTTTATTTCTGATCTTCCTGTTTCTCAGAAAATGTCTGTCATCTGGGTGGTGTGTGACCGTTTTTCAAAGATGGTTCATTTGGTGCCCTTGCCTAAGTTGCCTTCCTCATCCGAGTTGGTTCCTCTGTTTTTTCAAAATGTGGTTACCTTGCATGGTATTCCAGAGAATATCGTTTCTGACAGGGGGACCCAGTTCGTGTCTAGATTTTGGCGGGCGTTCTGTGCTAGGATGGGCATTGATTTGTCTTTTTCGTCTGCGTTCCATCCTCAGACTAATGGCCAGACTGAGCGAGCTAATCAGACCTTGGAGACTTATTTGAGGTGTTTTGTGTCTGCGGATCAGGATGACTGGGTTGCCTTTTTGCCGTTGGCGGAGTTTGCCCTCAATAATCGGGCTAGTTCTGCCACTTTGGTTTCTCCTTTCTTTTGCAATTCGGGGTTTCATCCTCGTTTTTCTTCCGGTCAGGTGGAGTCTTCGGATTGTCCTGGAGTGGATACTGTGGTGGATAGGTTGCATCGGATTTGGGGACAGGTGGTGGACAATTTGGAGTTGTCCCAGGAGAAGACTCGGCATTTTGCTAACCGCCGTCGTCGTGTTGGTCCTCGTCTTCGTGTTGGGGACTTGGTGTGGTTGTCTTCTCGTTTTGTCCCTATGAGGGTTTCTTCTCCTAAGTTTAAGCCTCGGTTCATCGGCCCGTATAAGATTTTGGAGATTCTTAACCCCGTGTCCTTTCGATTGGACCTCCCAGCATCTTTTTCTATCCATAATGTCTTCCATCGGTCATTATTGCGCAGGTATGAGGTACCGGTTGTGCCTTCCGTTGAGCCTCCCGCTCCGGTGTTGGTTGAGGGTGAATTGGAGTACGTTGTGGAGAAGATCTTGGACTCCCGTGTTTCCAGACGGAAACTTCAGTATCTGGTCAAGTGGAAGGGCTACGGTCAAGAGGATAATTCTTGGGTGACAGCCTCTGATGTTCATGCCTCTGATTTGGTCCGTGCCTTTCATAGGGCTCATCCTGATCGCCCTGGTGGTTCTTGTGAGGGTTCGGTGCCCCCTCCTTGAGGGGGGGGGTACTGTTGTGAATTTGGTTTTTGGGCTCCCCCGGTGGTCACTGGTGGTACTGGACTTGTGTGCTTCACTTTCTCTGTTCACCTGTTTCCATCAGGATATGGGTGTATCCTATTTAGCCTGGCTGCTCAGTTATTCTAGTGCCGGCCATCAATGTAACCAGAGCCTTTCTGTTGCATGTTCCTGCTTCTAGACTACTATCAGCTAAGTTGGACTCTTAGTCCTAAGTTTGTTTTGCATTTTTGTTCCAGTTCACAGTTATGTTATTTTTCTGTAGCTGGAAGCTCTTGTGGGCCGAAATTGCCACTCCGGTGTCATGAGTTGACACATGAGTCTTAAAGTAATTTCGGGATGGTATTTTAATAGGGTTTTCAGCTGACCGTGAAGTTCCCTATTGTATCTTCTTGCTATCTAGTAAGCGGACCTCGCTTTGCTGAACCTACCTTCATACTGCGTATGTCTTTTCCTCTGAACTCACCGTCAATATATGTGGGGGGCTTCTGTCTCCTTTTTGGGGGAATTTCCCTAGAGGTAAGCCAGGTCTGTCTTTTCCTCTATTAGGGTTAGTTAGTCCTCCGGCTGGCGCTAGGCGTCTAGGGATAAAACGTAGGTACGCCACCCGGCCACTGTTAGTTGTGTGGTAGGTTTAGCTCACGGTCAGCTCGAGATTCCATCACCCAAGAGCTGTTCTGTTATTTATGTTCTCTGACGTTCCCTTGCCATTGGGAACCATGACAGGGAGCTAAGGGTACTATGTATTAGGCCACTCCTCACAATCTGGTAAAACTGGGGGTTGGATAGGAAGTTAGACAGAAGCTGACTGGGAATCGAACAGGCAACACCCTGTGGCAGAGGGTGTTGCGGGGAGAGACTCAGGGGGGTCCCTGTCAGGGGTGGGATCCTGGCAGAGACCTAGCGAACAGAGAGAACGTTACGGGACCGCGCCTGCACTAGATAGCAGCGGTGCCCTAAGAAAGGACAAGAAGCGAGGTATATTGTGCTGAGTGAGAAACGAGCACCGCACTACCACCACCATCCACACCTTTCATTGGGCGCCCCTCAGCAGGGTCACGGATTGGGTCTAGCCACCATGACAACCCCAGAGCAGAGACCCAGAGGCCCGGTACCGAGTACCCCTCAGCCCTGCGGCAGTGGGGGGCGCTACAACTTGGCGTCACGAACAGGATCTACTTAAGCCTGAAGAATCAGGTCATGTGTGCCTTGGAACTGTGCTTTATTTTACTTGGACTGTGACTTATTGCAAAGACTGTGGATTGCCATTTGCCTCCAAAACCAGCCGCCATTACAGCGCTGAGAAGAGCGCGGGAGGAGAAGAGGGGCGTGGAGTAGGCGTGGACCAGCTGAAGAGCGCGAAAGACAATGGCCACCCAGTCTAAACATTTTTGCATCCTGAGGACGTGTCCGTCAGCAGCCGAGGTCCGCCTTCTCATTCTCTTTGGAGGGTGGAGACCATGGAGACGGGGCCACCCACGAAAGAGATCGCGGGAAGAAGACACTGGAGAGGAAGCAAAGATGGCGACGCCGGGAGTACCGCGTGGGGACGACCCGACCCAGCATGAGGCTGCACCCCCCGACACAGCCCCGGATGCGCCATCGTTGCAGGGACTGGCCCTTATGGAGTTACCGACGGGCGGACCCAACTGGCCGCCGTCCGAGGAGTGTGTGGCCGCAGCCGAGGCCCGGCAGATAGCACGCCGCCGGGAGGCCGACGCCTGTGTGACCGCTCGGCTGGGCCAGCCTACGGAAGTCTGCCTAACTCCGGTGTCCCCTGCTTCCTTCATCCCGGCCGCGGCAGAGTGCGAGCTACAGGCACAGGGCCTGAGGATCCTGCCGGAGGCAGAACATCTGCGGCGCCTGATGACGGCGTGGAGGAATAGACCCCAACCTGCGGTCCAGATTGACCTGACGGATGCTGAGGAGGTTCCCCCGTCACACTGGGGTGTGGTGGTGTTCTTCAACTCCCGGGAAGGACGGGGAGTTATACAAGAAATTGGAGAGCCACTGCGGGTCCGTGTGGATCGGGAAGAGGTGGAACCCTGCGGGGGAGGATACAGTCACGACCTGGAGCCCGGAGAAGTGGTAACTTACACCCGGTGGAGGAGAGAGGTTGGCTGGATAGCTCGGGGTGTCCAGCGGTGCGTCGCATTCCAGGCCGCTGCCGGGACGTCGGAGGACGAGCCTCCTGCAGGGAAGATGCCGGAACCTGCCCCTGCGGAACCCCAGGGAATCCAGGCCCACCGTGTAGCTGCGGGTCGTGCTCACCCACGAGCGAGGAGGGTGTCCCGACGAGGAATCCTGTCGTTGCTAGATCCAGGACAGGTCCTTGTCATGCCACCACGACCCGTCTGCCAGGTGAGGCCCAGAAGGAGGCTGCCTCCTGTCCAGCCAGAAACTGAGTAAGCAAGAATGCTTCATTATATGTAAATAGTTAACTGTTTGTCCTCTTGCTGCTATGACCCGATTAGGGTAACTCTTAAAGGGATCCCTTTGTATACCCGGGATCCCTTCTTCTGCTTTTTGTTTTGTTTCCTGTTTTATCATTGTTGAAAGAACTGATGGATCATGAACACTGCATGATTACAAACTCCTTGTAAATAGTTTGCACCTTCTTAAGGGTGCTCTCTACTGGTTTTATAAAAGAAAGGACTCTTTGCGAAGAAACTGTTCCTGGAAGCAGTACTGGAGTCCTTGCTGCGTACGGACTTGCAGCTTGAGAAGTTGCACTACCTCATAGAGACTTGGTTCCTTCTTAAAGGGAACGTTCACCCATAGCACTTAAAGTATAATGATGCCTTAAGAGAAATAGTGATAATGCTTACATGTAAAGTTATATGTAGTCAGACAGTTGATAGTAAGAAATGTTTAATAATGTGTTAGAGAATGAGGACAGGAAGTGAACCCGTACGGGGTTAGTCGGTGAGTCCTCCTAGGAGCCATACCGAGATGGCTCAGTGATCTTGAACTGAGAGATGGATGATACGTTCTATACTGTGTATAGTAGCAGAAAGGCAGTAGGCCCGGGCGGAAAGGGGCGGTCCTGCAACAGAACGAGAGGCAGTAGGCCTGGGGCAGATAGACAGGCGGTCCTGCAGATGTAAAGGTGGAACGTGAAGAAAAATTTGATTAGCCTTATAATGTTTTATAAGAAGGTCTTTAGTGGATTCAGCGTGTACGTCCTTAAAGGCAATGTTAAATTATTGTTCAGAAATTTGCACTAAGTAGAATACCCGGTTGGGTAAGAAAAGTTATTTATAGTACGTTATTTAAAGTATTTAACTATGTTTGTAACGTTCAAGTGTCCTCACCATCCATAAAGGGAAGCTCTGTTCAAATTTGCTTATTGTTATTGCATTTCAAAATTGTATGTCTTTTTGCTGACATGTATTGTTGTTTTCTTCCCAGTCCAGGAGTACTGGATTTAACCGGGGGGGAGTGCAGCGCCCCAGAGTCCTGGTCGTTGCAGTACTGATGCTCCGCCGCTAAGGGGGGCTATGGTACGTCTGATGGCACTGAAGGAGTTCACCTGACCAGGTATCACAGACACCAATACACTTCACAGTCTGGTCTCCAGGGGGAGCTAAGGGTACTATGTATTAGGCCACTCCTCACAATCTGGTAAAACTGGGGGTTGGATAGGAAGTTAGACAGAAGCTGACTGGGAATCGAACAGGCAACACCCTGTGGCAGAGGGTGTTGCGGGGAGAGACTCAGGGGGGTCCCTGTCAGGGGTGGGATCCTGGCAGAGACCTAGCGAACAGAGAGAACGTTACGGGACCGCGCCTGCACTAGATAGCAGCGGTGCCCTAAGAAAGGACAAGAAGCGAGGTATATCGTGCTGAGTGAGAAACGAGATCAACGCAACAAGGAGAAATACCAGTAGGAGTCGTGCTGTAAGACGAGGCAACATCCTACTGAGGCGCATAGCCGGTGGCTGGAACGCCGAGGAAGTACTAGGCTCCAAGCAATACTTCAAACCTACGGCAGGACAGTCAGCTATAGGCGGGCTGTCTCACACAAATCACCTACGAAGACACAGGGGGCAACAATAGGAGAAGGGCGACACTAGGGTCCAGGAAGAGCTCCGAGCCTACCCGTCATACGGGTGCGTCCTAGCCATATCATCTGGGGGACGAAGAAGAACATCAGAATCGAGTTGTGAGGGAACACGAGAAACAGACACAACAGTTGTGGGGACTATCCCGTGAGCACAGCAGGGGAGGACCGCAACACACAAGCGCTAGAAGGTAGGCACAGATTTCCACCTGCAAAGGGAACTCTGGAGGTGCCATCGGACCGGCCGGACTTGCGCAGCCTGGTTAACCGTATTCCGGACTGAGGATCCTGAAGCCTTCAGTAAAGAGGTAAAGAGACTGCAACCTGGTGTCCTCGTTATTTACTGTGACCAGCACTGCACCGCACTACCACCACCATCCACACCTTTCATTGGGCGCCCCTCAGCAGGGTCACGGACCGGGTCTAGCCACCATGACAACCCCAGAGCAGAGACCCAGAGGCCCGGTACCGAGTACCCCTCGGCCCTGCGGCAGTGGGGGGCGCTACAAAAACGCATGCGGATTTCTGGCAGAAATGTCCGGTTTTTGTCAGGAAAATTTCTGCCAGAAATCCTGACGTGTGCACATAGCCTCAATCAATACTGAACAGGCACAAAGTACTTATTATCAGGTTTGGACAAAGGAGCAAGAGATTGGGCCTCACGAATCTCTCATTTCAATGCTGAGGACACCGCAACCACCACTCCACGCTGAAGAATGGAAGAAGGAGGTTCAGGAGGTGATATTGGATCTAGGATACGAGTTAAAGCATCCGTCTTAACATTCTTGGACCCTGGTCTGAAAGTAATAGAAAACTGAAATCGGGAAAAAAAAAGTGACCACATTACCTGTCTCGGAGTTAAATGTTTGGAGTACTCGATGCAAGACAGGTTCTTGTGATCATTAATGAAAGTGATTCGATGGACAGCCCCTTCCAAAAAATGCCTCCATTCTTCGAATGCCAATTTAATGGCCAATAGCTCCCTGTTACCCTTATCATAATTCCTCTCAGCAGAGGAAAATTGTTTTGAAAAGAAGGCACAGGGTCTTAAGTTAGTCAATGTGGTGGGCCCCTGAGACAACACAGCCGCCACTCCCACTTCCCAAGCTTCCACCTCTACAATAAATGTTTGAGACAGATCAGGTTGAACCAATACAGGGGCAATCATGAAACAGTTCTTCAAGAAAGAAATGCCGCCACAGCTGGAGCTGACCAGTTCTTGAGATCAGCCCCCTTACGAGTTAAATCCGTGAGGTGTTAGACCACCTGAGAAACCCCTTAATGAATTTTCTATAATAATTAGCGAAACCCAGAAAACGCTGAAGACCCTTGAGATCTCTGAGATCCACAATAGCCTGTACCTTCGTAGGGTCCATATGAAACCCCTCAGCAGACAAAATGACCCCAAAAAAGGACAATTCTGGAGCAAAAAATGAACACTTCTCCGGTATAGCAAATAGTGAGTTCTCCCTAAGCCTCTAAAGAACTGCCCGGAGGTGGCCCATGTGACTGTTTGTCAGAAGAATGTAAGAGGATGTCATCAAAATAAACTTTCATGAAATGCCCAATAAAATCTGAGAAAACATGATTCATGAAATTCTGGAACACTGATGGCACATTAGTCAGGCCAAAGGGCATAACCAAATCTTCAAACAAACCCTCAGAGGTGAGAAATGCAGTTTTCCACTCATCCCCCTCATGCATACGGATGAGATTGTATGCTCCCCTGAGGTCTAACTTAGAGAACCACCTGGCCTCCGACAATTGATTGTAAAAATTGAGTATAAGTGGGAGGGGATAAGTGGTTCTTATAGTAATTTTATTCAGTTCTCAAAAATCAAGGCATGGGCGTAAACCACCATCCTTTTTCTTCACAAAAAAGAACCCCGCTGCCACGGGGTTTACGGAGGCTATCAGAGATATACTCCTTCATAGCGGCTCACTCAGGGCCGGAAAAGTTGTACAAACGGACTTTGGGCAATTTGGCACTGGGAACAAGATCAATAGCACAATCGAATGGGCGGTGTGGTAGTAGAACCTCAGCCTCCTTCTCAGAGAACACATCCTCAAAGTCCTTCAGGTACTCCGGAATACCCTCCAGACTGGCGGATGACACAAGTACAGTGGTGAGGCAATTTTTACTACAAGACCCCATTTAACAATGTCCCGAGATTCCCAGTTTATCACAGGATTATGTAATTGTAGTGAGGGGAACCCCAACACCAGTCCAGCAGGCAGATTGTCCATAACAAAATATGAAATGTGTTCCTGGTGTAGGGAAGTCATTTTAAGGAGAAACTCCTCAGAAACACATTTGATGACATTCTTAGCCAGTGGAGTTTTGTCAATGGCAACAACATGAATAAGAGTCTCCAGCCTAACTGTCCCTAACTTACACTTGGACACCAAGTCAGAGTCAATAAAGTTCATGCACGACCCGTAATCCACGAAGGCAGAAATAGGCACGGAGCCACTCCCACAACAAAGTTCCACTTCCAACAAAACTATTGATAATGTAGAAAAAGGTACCTGAGAGTCTGGATGACTTCCACGACAATCACCCAGAATTAGCAACTTGGTAGTCAGTGAACAGAAGGGGCAGTCCTTTGTCCGGGATCTCCCCAGTAAAAACACAGCTTTCCTACATGTCGTCATCTCCTCTCCTTCTCCTCAAGGTTGGTGGCCCCCAGCTCCATAGGTTCAAATGGAGGCAAAGTCTATTAAAGCAAATAACCCTTATATCCTTATGATGACATAGATAAAACATTAAGTTTATTTAGATTCAATTTTAAAACCATGAGACAGCTACAAACAGATAACCACATAAAACACACAACCGTGCACTCTAAAGATACCCTGCTAATCGAGCCTCTACACAATTCCTACCTGTCAGTGGAGGTTGGCACCCTACACACAGATACGAGAATGGTGCCCCCACTCACCGACGGCTGACCCTATGACTCCTATTATACGCCCTGCCATAAGTGTCTCATATGAGCCAGCATTTATAAAAAAAGGAAAATGATAGGCGGGATTAGGGAGCAATTGATATATATATATATATATATATATATATATATATATATATATATATATATATATATATATATATATATATATATATATATATATATATGTGTGTATACATATAGGCCTGTTTGTGGCAGGGTGAGGAACACGGACAAAGACAATAAGTGCAAAACAAAAAAGTGCTTGTGCTTAAAAGTACATCTCACTACCTCTGACCCCTGCTGATATAAGCCCTTCCTGACTGTGGGGGTTGGCGCCCTACTTGACAGCAGATGTGGCACCCCACTCCTCGATGGCTGACCCTGGGACACCCTACTGATATTCTAATAATAATTTTAGCATGAGTGATAACCACAGATATATAACAAAAGGGCAAGGCAAAAAAAACGCAATAGTCAGCTCATAATCTTAAGCTGAAGATTACATGTATGTACATGACATGATAGCAGAGAGTGAGAAACAATACTTATCAGAGATGATATTGCATACGCCTCAACGCGTTTCGCCTAAGTGGCTCATCAGGAGGTGATGATGTATAGATGCTGCATGAAATCAAACTTGATCCACTTATATACATGTACCAATATACGTCTGGGCAGTGTCTAAACACAGAACCCTAGAGCCAGAAGCCGGGCAGCCATAGCGTTGTAGCCCATATAATTTGCCAGATACATCAAATACTCTAAACTGGCTCCTAGCGACCGCCCACAGTTCTGAACACACATACTAGTGCGGTATTCTCAAGCTCTACATATGAACAAACAATAGCATACAGCACACCAATTTCCTACCTAATCCATGCTGCTAGACAGGAAGTTCACTCGGCGTGCGTATCAGCTGAACCGCATTGTACTGCGCATGTCAGAATAGCTTTGTGCGTATAGCAGCTTAAAAAATTATGACGTCAGTATGCGTGTCAGCTAAAGCAGCACAGCCCTGCGCATGCGCAAGAATGCTGCTGATCCAGATGCACCGCATTCATAAAATAGGCCTATCATATGCGTGTCAGCTACAACAGCACCTCACTGCGCATGCGCAAGAATGCTGCCGATCCAGATGTACCGCATTCGTGAATAAGCTTGTCACTGCACAGAGTATAGGATTGATGTATCCATAGAGAGAAGGAAAATCGCCCCCTCAAGATAAGCACTTGTAGGTCAGCTACATTAAGAACATCGGCTAAAGGAGAGGAACTTACAAATATGATGATATTTTGATAAGAGATATTAATATCCATAAGTTCATATATGCCATGATAACTTTACAATCCCATTAGATTAAATTAAATTTGGCTAAAATCACCATAGATGTACTGTATATCTCACCTTTCATTACAACTCATAGCAGAGCTTATTGACTAATAACATGTATATAGTGAAGATAGAATGTTAAACGATCTAAATTTAGATAAGAATAGGAGTTGATATCTCAGATAACCACAGCTAATACTGTGTTCCCCCGTTATAAACAGGGAATATAATGGTGGCATAATTAGCAACAAATTTCCAATAGCGGCGCCCACACATCAATCTTAGCCTGTTTCAAAGGACCCCAACCTACCAGTGATCAAAAAGGGAAATTACCATTTTATATCTATACTTACAGAAAGCATGCATCAGAGACATTTTCATTGAGGCCCTGCGGGGCTATGCTATTGATACGATAGATCCATGCACATTCCTTCTGTAATAGGAGTCTATCAAAATTACCTCCCCTCGGGTTAGGTGTATATACCTCAATAACACTGAAGGATATCTCATTAGCACTGCCACCATGAACTTCATTCATGTGTCTGGCTATCGGGGTATCACGTTTGTGCTTAATGTCACCCATGTGTTCCCCTACACGTCTCCTAAACTCCCTCCTGGTTTTGCCAACATAGTCTTTTGGACAGCTACATGTAGCTATATAGATTAGTCCACTAGTTTTACAGTTTGCAAAATCACGAATATAAAACTTTTTACCAGTAGAGGAGCTTACGATAAATTTCCCTGGTCTCATGAATCTACAGTTTACACAACTTCCACATCTAAAGAACCCGCATATCTTGCGGTCAAGCCAAGTTCCTACTGGGGTTGATCTCTTAAAATGGCTATGAACCAAATTATCTCTTAGAGACCGCCCCTTTCTATATGTTATCAATGGCCTAGGGCCTATCTAATTGCTCAAGTCAGGGTCAGATGCCAGAATTTCCCAATATTTGGACAGCACCTTCATTACTCTTTCATTTTGGCTGTCGAAGGTGCCTATAATTCTGGTCTGGTCCGAATTACTCAAAAGTGGTCTAGTTTGTGGTTGTAACAGGGTGCTTCTATTTTGTGAAAAAGCATGCTTATATGATGCTTCAATGACTCCTCTCAGGTATCCCTTCTCAATAAACCTCTTCCTCATATCACCTGATTGCTCAATATATGTATCAACATCCGAACAGTTCCTTCTCAGCCTCATAAACTGGCCTTTGGGAATACCACATTTTATGGGTCTAGGATGATGGCTATCCCACCTAAGTAGACTATTTGTACTGGTGTACAAATGGAGGCAAAGCAACAGAACCAGCAGGGAGCAACAGAACCTCTCGCTGTGTAACACCTCTCTCCTGCAGCCTCCGATCTATACAGATAGCCTGAGTCATAGCTTCCTCCAATCAGCTGGGAGGTGGATGGAGAGACAGAGTGTCCTTTAGGTCATCTCAGGACACCTCAGTGGACCATCGACAGGACTCGGAACTGTACCACTTTGCTGAGCACTTACCCTGAACCAGACCCATAATAGTGTCCTCTGCCAACCTGATATGGTCCGGTTTCTCATAGATAAGTCCTAGGGCCTCAAAGAACCCATCTACCGACATCCGTTCAGGAGCAGTAGGGGGCAGCAAGAAAGCCCAAGATTGGGGACCCTCCCTAAGTAAGGAGATAATAATCCCTACTCACTGAGTCTCATTCCCAGACGATCGGGGTCTAAGAGAAAACAATAATTTACAATTCTCCCTGATCATCCAAAATTTATCTTTTTCACCAGAAAAGGTGTCAGGAAGCTTAACTGAGCATTCGGAAGAGTGCAAAGCAACATCTACTGAATCACCAGGTCGACTAATAGCATGAGGGTGGTTCCCTGCATGGTCTTAACAGTCTCCGTCAGCGTTTTTCTTAAGTGAATATGAGACATGGCAAGAGTCCGATGTTCCACTGAAAAATCCCGCATCATCTGTGTCAAACTGGACACTTGATCTGCCAAGTTACCAAGTGGTTCCATGACCAGAGAAAAAAAATGCAAAATCCCCTTTTAAATGTGTGGTCAGTGATAATGTGATGCGGCTGTAGTGCAGTTTTTTTTGTGAAAAAAGTAAAATGTTTATTTTTTTCCTTCCAAATTGCTTTAGTTCTCATGAAGCACTTGAAGGGTTAATAAACTTCTTGAATGTGATTTTGCGCACCTTGAGGGGTGCAGTTTTTAGAATGGTGTCACTTTTGGACATTTCGGTTATATTGACCTCCCAAACTCACTTCAAATGTGATGTGGTCCCTAAAAACAGGGTTTTGTAAATTTTGTTAGGAAAATGAGAAATTGTAACGTCCTCACAAACAAAAATAAATGATGTTTCAAAAATTGTGCTGATGTAAAGTGGACATGTGGGAAATGTTATCTATTAACTATTTTGTGCGACACCACTCTCTGATTTAAGGGTGCAAAAATACAAAGTTTGAAAACTGCAAAATTTTCAACATTTTTGCCAAATTTCCGCTTTTTTCATAAATAAAAGCAAGTTATTTCAAAGAAACATGAAGTACAATATGTCACAAAAAAGCAAACTCAGAATCAGTGGGATACGTTGAAGCGTTCCAGAGCTATGACCTCATAAAGTGACAGTGATCAGCATTGTAAAAATTGGCTTGGTCATTAAGTACCAAATTGGCTCTGTTACTAAGGAGTTAAAGGGGTACTCGGGAGAAATAAAAAATTATCCTAATGCTCATACTTTCATAGACTATTAGGGCAACATGATTAGTGCTTTTTCCATCCTCACAGTAGTTGTAATTCCGTAATGCTGGAGCTGCTCCTTGATGTTCCCCCTCCTTTATGGGACGTTACGTCACACATCAGGGGGCCTGTTCATGACTGCTAGTATCTGCCATTTCCCTGATAATATCTGCTTGCATTCAGTTTTAGATCTGGGGGTATGGCCTGCTCCATGATCTAGGACTGCAGGGAAGGAGATATTATCAGGATTCTGACTGCTGCTAACAGCTAGCAGCCAGGAGAAGGCAACACCCCTGTTGTGTGACCTAACATCCCATAAGGGAGGGGGAGCACCAAGGAGCAGTCCCAGCATCACTGAATTACAGCTACAGTGAGGATGGAAAACAGCACTATTCATGTTATCCCAATAGTTTATGAAGGTATGAGCATTAGGGTCATTTTTTTGATCTCCCTGGAGTACCCCTTTAAGTTGTGCCCTTAACATAACAAAGCATTTCACAGAATAAAAGATTTCAGCCCTCATTCATTACATAATTGAGCTTTGATGACGCTTTTGTAAAGTGTCAATGACAAAATTTGCATGTGATAGATTGAAAGACAGACGATTGAAGGCAAATTGTGTATGAAACTGATTTTATTTTATTTTAGGAAAATATTTATAGAACTAATACTATAACAGTGAAGAAAAGGACATATCTGAATTGTCATGAACATAGTGTTCAACAGAATGTGGCCTTGTGAATGTTTGCTGCATTGTAAGTAAGCTTAACATACGTTTTTACATTATAAAAAGCCATTTGTGTTACACGGCAGAGTGAAAGATGACATATATAAAGTAGCAGTAGCTTTATGTGGTGAAAGTTAAGCTAATCAGAAAATGATTTTCCAGTGAGCTCTGCAGCTTTCATATGACTCTGCTGTGGCCTGCAGCTCCTTCATCTTAATTGCACTTGCTAAAGATAGGACGCCTTTAATGCAAAATTATTTTTTAAATTGAATGTCAGAAGTGGTGCTGCTCAGAAGATTCACATTGCTGGGAAAGGAGGATTCAAAGCCGCATAAAAATTACACAAAACACCTTTAGGTGTTATATAAAATGAACTCATTCATCCTTTTTTGGACCCTAAATTTGCTTTTGTGACATGAAAGCTGCCAACCATTGACAGCAATAAGCCTGCAAGAAAATGTGAGACTTATTATATATTTATAGTAAATCAGTATTCCTTTCAAAACATATTTAAAAATTGTGTGTTATCGTTATATTTTTAGTTGTTACTGGTATTTTAGAATCTGATATGTATCATTGCTCTAAAAGCTGATATATCCACCTTAAAGGGAACCTGTCACCCCCAAAATCGAAGATGAGCTGCGGCCACCGGCATCAGGGGCTTATCTACAGCATTCTGTAATGATGTAGATAAGCCCCCGATGTATCCTGAAAGATGAGAAAAAGAGGTTAGATTATACTCACCCAGGGGCGGTCCCGCTGCGGTCCAGTCAGATAGGCGTCGCGGTCCGGTCACTACATGTCTGCTTTACATGAGCATCATCTTTGAAACATACATTTTTTTGTTGGAGGGTTAAAAGTTAATAATTCCTCGTTTTTCCAATAAAATGGACAAACCAATTTTTTTTGTGACCACATCACATTTGAAGTGACATTGAGGGGCCTGTGGGCAGAACATACCCAAAAGTGAAACCTTTTTAAGAATTGCACCCCTCAAAGTCCTCAAAACCACATTCAAGAAGATAATTAACCCTTCAGGTGCTTGACAGGAATTAAAGCAATTTGGAAGGAAGAAATTAAAATTTTACTTTTTGCCACAAAAATGTTGCTTTAGCCTCAAATTTTTCATTTTCACAGGAGAAAATGGACCACACAAAGACATGAACAGTCTATAATTTTAAGAGTAGGTTAATTTTAACATTGAAAGATAGAATATAAAAAATAGAATCTAGAAAATCAGATTGTATAAATTATATAAATTTATTTGTATTTTGCAGTGAGAAATAAGTATTTGATCCCCTACCAGCCATTAACAGTTCTGGCTCCTACAGACCAGTAAGACACTCCTAATCAACTCGCTACCTGCATTAGGGTATGTGCACACGTCAGGATTTCTTGCAGAAATTTCCTGAAGAAAACCGGAAATTTTCTGCAAGAAATCCGCTTGTTTCTGTTTGCGTTTTTTTCCCGTTTTTTTCGCGGTTTTTTTAGCATTTTGCAAGCGTAATTAGCTTGCAGAATGCTAAAGTTTTCCCAGCAATCTGTAGCATCGCTTGGAAAACTGACTGACAGGTTGGTCACACTTGTCAAACATAGTGTTTGACAAGTGTGACCAACTTTTTACTATAGATGCAGCCTATGCAGCATCAATAGTACAAGATAGAATGTTAAAAATAAAAAAAAATAAAAAAAAATGGTTATACTCACCTGCAGACAGCCGATCTCCTCAGCGGCGTCCGTTCCTATAGATGGTGTGTGTGTGCAGGACCTTCGATGACATCGCGGTCACGTGACCGCGACGTCATCGCGGTCATGTGACCGCGACGTCATCGCAAGTCCTTCACACACACCAGCTATAGGAACCGAAGCGGCAGCGTGCACCTGAGAGGCGGGAAGACTGCGGGGGCCATCGAAGGTGAGTATATGACTATTTTTTATTTTAATTCTTTTTTTTTTTTACCAATTATACGGTGCCCAGTCCGTGGAGGAGAGTCTCCTCTCCTCCACCCTGGGTACCAACCGCACATGATCTGCTTACTTCCTGCATGGTGGGCATAGCCACATGCGGAAAGTAAGCAAATCAATGCATTCCTAGTTGTGCGGAATCCCCGCAAATTTAATGAACATGTTGCTTTTTTTTCCGCGATGTGATTTTTTCGCGGAAAAAAATGCAACATTTGCACAAGATATGCGGAATACACTGAAAATAATGGGAGGCATATGTAAGCGTTTTTATCACGTTTTTATAGCGAAAAAACGTGAAAAAAATGTGAAAAAAACTGAACGTGTGCACATGGCCTTAAAGACAGCTGTCTTACATAGTCACCTTTATAAAAGACTCCTGTCCACAGACTCAATTAATCAGCCAGACTTTAACCTCTACAACATGAAGAAGGAGGGGAATCCAGCTCCGATGAGTAAAATCAAAATTCTTTATTCAAATCATATAAAACAAGGGCAAGGCTATATGACATACAAGAACCGGGTATACCGGAGTAAGAGTTTTATATGTGTATTTTTTTTACATAATTCTATGTATTTATTGGTATAATATTTTTTTCACTTTTTTACTTAGTTCCTCAATGGGACTTTTATTACTCTGATTGCTGATAAAATGTATAACTAATCATATGCTAAATAGTTACAAGTCAAATTTATGTATGAGATAGCCAAGATGATTGTCTATAAAATGATGGTAGTATCACGTTCGAAGCTGTAATGGATGGTGAGGGTGCCTGAAAATCAAAAGTTCAAAACATTGTTACCCTTTAGCTCGTCAGTGTAAGTTAATTAAACTCAAAAAGAAATCTGCACATTACAAAAATGATTCTGCACTGAGTTCTAGTTAGTCATTTCTTTACACTAGAAAAAGATTCAATATAGTAGTGTATGTAAGTACACTGGCCAGGAGGAGTTACCTTAACAAAACTGAGATTTTACCATGTTTGTACATTGAGTTGTGCCTACAGTATAAGGCCGGCGTCACACTCAGTGTAAGACAATACGGTCCATTTTTTACGGCCGTAATACGGCCGTAATACGGAGAAATGTTCCCAAAATAGTGGTCCGTATGTCATCCGTAGGCAGGGTGTGTCAGCGTATTTTGCGCATGGCATCCTCCGTATGTAATCCGTATGGCATCCGTAATGCGATATTTTCTCGCAGGCTTGCAAAACCGACATCTAATGGATTTATGTGCTCAAATGTTCGGTAAAACATATATACAGTATCTATATATATATATGTAATTGAGACACATATATATATATTCTGTATTTATATTTAATTCAGCGCGATGTATGTGAAAAGCCGGTAAATCAATTGCCGGCTTCTCATTTCTCCTTCACAAACCCGACGTGATATGAGACATGGTTTACATACAGTAAACCATCTCATATCCCCTTTTTTTTTTGCATATTCCACACTACTAATGTTAGTAGTGTGTATGTGCAAAATTTGGGTGCTGTAGCTGCTAAAATAAAGGGTTAAATCGCGGAAAAAATTGGCGTGGGCTCCCGCGCAATTTTCTCCGCCAGAGTGGTAAAGCCAGTGACTGAGGGCAGATATTAATAGCCAGGAGAGGGTCCATGGTTACTGGCCCCCCCGGCTACAAACATCTGCCCCCAGCCACCCCAGAAAAGGCACATCTGGAAGATGCGCCTATTCTGGCACTTGGCCTCTCTCTTCCCACTCCCGTGTAGCGGTGGGATATGGGGTAATGAAGGGTTAATGTCACCTTGCTATTGTAAGGTGACATTAAGCCAGATTAATAATGGAGAGGCGTCAATTATGTCACCTATCCATTATTAATCCAATTGTATGAAAGGGTTAAAAAACACACACACACATTATTAAAAAGTATTTTAATGAAATAAACAAACAGGTTGTTTTAGTATTTTATTGCTCTCTCAATCCATCCGGAAGACCCTCGCTTGGCAAAATAATAAACCAACAATATACATACCTTCGGATGAACTGTCAGGTCCCACGAAGTAAATCCATCTGAAGGGGTTAAATCATTTTACAGCCAGGAGCTGCGCTAAAGCACTGCTCGTGGCTGTAAAAACCCCGGGTGCTGAAAGGAAAGCTGGGTGATCTGTACTTACATTGAGTCGCGGTGAGGCGCCCTCTGGTGGATGAACTCATATGAACTCGAGCGTGGGAACTTTTCCGCGATTTAACCCTTTATTTTAGCAGCTACAGCACCCAAATTTTTCACATACACACTACTAACATTAGTAGTGTGGAATATGCAAAAAAAATGGGGATATGAGATGGTTTACTGTATGAAAACCATGTCTCATATCCTGTCGGGTTGGGGAAGGAGAAATGAAAAGCCGGCAATTGAATTACCGGCTTTTCACTAACACCGCTGCGTATTTCTCGCAAGTCACACTGCTGGCCCGTGTGGAATCTGTATTTTTCTCGCCCCCATAGACTTTCATTGGTGTATTTTTTGCGCAATAGCTGACAAACGCAGCATGCTGCGATTTTGTACGGCCGTAGAAAGGCGTATATTACGGATGCGTTATATACGGCTGATAGGACCTGACCCATTGGGAATAATTGGGCCGTTTGTTAGGTGTGTTTTACGGACGTATTTTATGCGCTCTTACGTCCGTAAAACTCGCTAGTGTGACGGCAGCCTAAGAAACACCATTCTTTGACTTGATAGTTTGCAACATGCTCAGACTGACCCACCAAAGCGCCGATGAAGCCCTTAGTAGGCGACCTTTCAATCCCCTCTCTGTCACAGGGAGACTAGGTGGGCAAGAGCTAATAACCCAGGCCCCTGCAATTTCCCTCAGACTAGGGAAATCCTGACTGACCCTCTACCTAGAGTTTACACTGATGGAGTGCATGTCTAGGCCTCGACCCTCGCCCTGTCTCCTGTTTCAACCCTAGGCTGAAACCACCGCCCACCACCCAGTGAAAAGATCATACACCAATACCCACAGTTAGCACAGACAAGGATAACGGAAAATATACACCATGCCGCAGTCACTCAGGAATACACTATAAATGCGCAGGGCAAAATAAATACAAATATAGGAAGGAGTAAATAAGACAAAGGGAAATACACCACCAGCAACGATACTCCAACTACTAGCTCACCACTCCAGACCGAGATAACAACGCACAAGACAGAAGCTATAATCGGCGACGCCCAATGTTCAGGAGAACTATTTAAAGGCAATGGGCATGGCCCAGCTTCCAATCCGAGCATCAGGTAAATTAACCCCGGACCAGCTAGATAAAATCTAGCCGACGCCAATGAGCACATAGTGGTCAAAAGCGGAATTACCGCTGTCTGTCGAACGACCTGGTCTGAACAGCGTCCGACATGACACTCTCCTTCCCTCACAGAAGTCACAGGGGTGGATTATAATGAGGGCAATTTGGGATGCTACCCACCCAGGTGCCAAGGCTCTGCGAGACCCATGCAAAAATTTGACCTCGTCTTCATCTATTTATTTTTCTCACTTATATAGCGCCATTAATTCCACAACATTTTGCAGACTTTATGGGTACTGTCCCAAAATCTAGATTATCTATCAATATGTCTTTGGAGTGTGGGAGGAAACCAGAGGTAATCCACTCAAACACGTGGAGAACATACAAACTCCTTGTCCTTGGTGGGATTTGAACCAAGGATCCCAGAGTTGCAAGACTGCAGTGCTAACCACTGAGCCACCATGGTGTCCACATTCTATTTGGCCATCATCGCATGCATTGCTAAGCAATTACAGAACTATTGGCTAATCCAAAATGTTACAGGTTAATAAACCTGAAACCTAAATATTTAAGAAAACAGAGGCCGGCGGCTGATATGAGCGCTTCTGTCTCAGGCGCCGCATAACAGTGATGTCACACGCCAGAGATGTCACTGTCATACACTGCCTGCAACAGGCACACTCTCATCAGCCACAGGCCTCTGTTAGGATGGCGGCCTTGATAACTATTGAGGCGAGATATTACATTTCAACTGAATGTGCATCGTAGGGTGCACATTCAGTTGAAACCAGCGGGTTCCCCTCTATGCCCTGAATGGGGGCCTGCCAAGGACCCAGGGACCACCGGGGAATGCACTGGTGTCCGTCGAGGGCCAGTCCGACCCTGCTTGCAAACATCAACCAGCCAGAATCCACATCCTCTATTCCAAGATGTAGGCTTGAAGCAACATCATTATTGCTGCATGACAAACGTGGCACATATGAGAACTTTACAAACCACCCTTGAGCCTGGTTTTGGGAGTAGCATACATAGCTTTAGACATGATACAGAAGTATCAGTTACACCCAGATGCAAAGGCCATTCTCCTGTATAATAATACAATAGTATTACAGATTTTACATAGAGTCCGTGTAGGTAGAGGTTAACAACCATCGATTACATAGGTGATAACTAGATTGTTGGGTTTCTGAGCGCTAGGTCCCTTACTGACCACCTGGACATGCAATTTGCAAAAAAACTCCCAGACAAAGATAAGCTTTACTAGATGTATAAGGCTTAAGGATCTGTTGACATCTGTGATGGCGTTTCCATCACTGATCCTGCCAAAAAACTGTACAAATTGCACAGTGTGGTACATGGCATGCAGCGGTCCAATATTTCTGGAAATAAAGAAAATATGAACAGTGCCTAACCCGATGCTAATTTTATGGGTCCTAGTGTAATAGGTCTAATGAGAGATGACCACTTATAGCAAAGACACTGTTGGTTGCACTACCTGTAAACCTTCATTGGAAGTACTTTTATTATAAACAGTAGAACAGACGGACTGTGGGACAATAATGAATATAATATGGACAGTCTCTTAACTAGTTTATACTGGCGGATTTTACTGAGTTCTTACTTGACTTCAAATTCAGTCTCTAAAATAAATGGAAACAGCTCAGACAACCGTGCTAAAACTCAGGCCAGTTATATCTGCAAATTGTGAACATGACTGGTTACCTATTGTAGCTCCATGTACTGCTTACTTTGCTCATCCACAGCAAGAACAGGAGCTACCTGCTATTTACATGGGCTTGTCTGATCATAAATCAGTCCAAAGTAGCACACACTTTGATTTTTTCCTACACAGACCGTTGGTTCTCATGCAAAACAAAGAACAAAGAAAAAGCTTCAAATTTGGTGTTCCAATGGTGTGGAGAGAGCCAAAAAATCATCATGATGACTGTTATTTATGGTAAACACAGGTACAGGCACATCTTCACAATGAGGGACAGGCCTTCTTGCAGATTCCATGTTACTCCCATTTTCGTTTCTTATGCTTATTGAATCCTTGCACTTGCACTGCACAGAAATAACAGTCATCATGATGATTTTTTGGCTCTCTCCACACCATTGGAACACCAAATTTGAAGCTTTTTCTTTGTCCTTTGCTCCATTTTCGTAATAATTCGATACATGCTTTGCACACTATGTGTGGTGCCCAAAACTTGTCTTGGTCCCCAAGCATAACCCCAAAATAGGCAAAATACACTTTTTTTACGAAGTCTGTTATGTTTCTTCTATGTTTTGGCAGTGTGTATTCACCACAAATGTAACAGAATGAGTCTGGATCGTTAAGACAACTTCTTCTTGATGAGTTCATGCTTTTCACTGGAAAACAGACAACAACATAAAGTTAGTGCAAAAATCAAGCTATGAACAAACTTTTAGAACACTAATTAACACAAAACTATATTGAGAACTGCTCAGTTCAAGTACTAATCCAAAGAAATTAATGAGATGATGCGTCGCATTTACCAAGTGCTATAAATAAGATACCAAAAATCTCAAAAACTTGAGCCAATCTGGCAAAACTGATAGCATATTCAGAATCAGCACCCCAAAAATACCCCAAATTCATTAAAATATTTTGGACACCAGAAAAAAAATTTTTTTTTGTTGACCTGTATATTCAATTGGGCTGAACAGATGACAGAGATCTATTCATATGGACCAAATGTCCTTGTGAAAAAATTTGCACTGGGCACTAGTTTCTTCCGTACTTCAGATAAAACTCACTCCTTCTTGCCTAGGGGTGCACAAACAAAAAAAACAGATCACATATAGATCAACTATGTAGCATCCGATTTTATAGAAAAATTGCAATTTTTGACATAGGAAAATAATGTATAAAACAAATGCCATATGGATGACAATTCAGATGAAAAATCAGCATTTCTAACAGTATTTTATACACTTGTGATGAACTTATGAACTGTAATAGCTCAGAAACAGCTATCTTTTAACCTCTTCACACTGTAGCCATTTTCCTTATTCTCATTTTAGTTTTTTCCTCCCCCTTTTCCAGGAGCCATGACTTTTTTATTTTTTTCTCAATATAGTCGGATGAGGGCTTTTTTGTGGAACAGGTCGCACTTTTGAATGACACTATTCATTTTATCATGTGATGCACTGGAAAGCGGTAATACAATTCCAAGTGCATTGAAATTGAAAACAAAGTGCAATTTCACAATTGTTTTTTTGGGGGGGTTATTTACCATGTTTATCGAGACCCATAACTTTACACTTTTCAGGATATAGGGCTAGGTGAGGGATCATTTTTTGCCCCTGAGCAGACATTTCTACTAATACTATTTTGGGGTAGATGCGATATTTTGGTAGTTTCTTATACTATTTTGTTGCAGTGTTGCAGTGGCCAAAAAACTGGAATTCTGGTGTTTCCATTCCTTTTCTTATTATGCTGTTTTTGGTTGGATTAATTTATTGTATATTTTGAGAGATCAGACTTTTATGAATGCAGCAATACCAAATATGTGCATTTGAATTTTTCTTTTATTGCTTTACTATTAATGAGGCAAAAGGGGGTGATTTGAACTTTTGTGCTTTGGGTTTTTTTTTTCAGAACTTTTTTTTTTACTTTTTACTGCATTCAATAGTCTCCTTACAGGACTTCAATCTGCAATTGTCTGATCGCTTGTCTTATACATAGCAGTGCATCAGCCATGCATCACAATCTTTTATGAATGCTAGCCACAAGCTGGCTTTCACAGGAGGACCGTAATGATAAGCACAGGGTCTTCAGCAAACCCCTGGCTGACATGGCCACCCATCGTCACCCAATGACACATTACGAGCTCAGTAATGGGCGGGTGGAATGACGCTCTGCCCACCGGCAAGTGTTAAATGTCACTGTTAGAGGCATATGATGGCTAATTAAATTAGTCATCATGTGGGTGGAAAGATGTAGGCTCGGCGTATGAGTCCCCATCAAAGTTAGGGAGCCAGCATAACACGTATCATTACGTTATAGGTTGGTAAGGGGTTAATTAATCACACAGTTGGTACACCTGGTCCTCTCTGTTGCTAACTCAATCTTTCTTCAGCTTTAAGAAATTGCTTATTAATCATCTGATACTTTCAGTCTCTCCAACTCAGACACACCTCAAGGATCGCCAACTTGGGCTTGATAAACCAGACCTCCAGTTTGGTTCGGTCTCTGTGGATCCTTGCCGCTTGGTACCCTCACTTGCGCACCTTCGTAGTTTTGCATCTTTATTCTGAAAGTATTCCAAACTTACACTGGGCAATCTTCCATCACACCGTGTACTACTCTACAATAACCTGATTCCTTCAGTTGTCCTGAACAAGTAAAAATGTTTGAGACTGATGTATACTTCAAAAAGCCATCACACGAATCATATCAAGACTTGTCATTCATGCAGGAAAATAAATAATTGAACCCAACAAACGTAACACCATGTGGGCACACTAGCATTAAAGCCTGCTATACTGTGTGCACTTTACTTTAAAAGCGAGCTTCAGAAGTTGAACCCTTATATGAGTCCATACGATAGGAAGGTTTCTGGTTAGCTCCTGGGCCCCCACATCTTGTGACTGTAGCACATACACAACTACCCGCACACAGTAGTTTCTCGGTGGGAATATCGACAAAAATTGAGCATGCAGTAGATGGCACTTGATTCTATTTTACTGTTTATTTGATGATCCACAAACTGTCTAAAATCATAACCTCAGGTTGAAATCTATGCATTGTGTTTTAATATAATGTATAAGCTGTAAATGTAACAATTCATCATATTTGTATTTGCTTTACAGCCACATTGATGATAGTTTATATCACTGCATAGTCTGTCACTCAGCCGATAGCTTAACTTCTGGGCTGTGTCGCAAAAAGAAGATTTATGTCTGAAGTAATAAAAGGGAACCTTAAAGGCTAATTTGAACGTAACATATTATTATACCATTTACTATAATGTAAAAAGTGCCATTACTTCCCCTATAAATTATACATGAGATTGTCTGGACTTGCTGTAAATTTAAGGAAATAGTTCCTAGCTGCTGATCACTTTATTCATGTCACATCTAGCCTCAGACTAAGATATTTTTCTTTAGTTTTTTTTTATTTACATTTTTTCTAAAATTCCAATGTGCAGTGTTTATTTATTTTAGTCGTTAAGGGGCCTTATATCTGATCGCCATTTTAAAATGGCGATCAGAAATAAATGTATAGTGCCCCTCAGCAAATGAAAATCCTGTGGGTGACCGCTGTATATGACAGCTGACAACCTGTGGCACTGGCCCCAACTGATTTTGGAACTGATCGGGACTTATTGACCCCTTAACTACTGTTAAATACTGGGGTCAACCCTTTGACAGCATTGACCCCCTTTGATCATAATTTTGGAGGTGCTGATGGTCGCCTTGGTAAAAAATTATTCATGTCTCACACAGGGGCTAAGTGAAAAATTAAAAGAAAAAAAGCGTTAAAAAACATACCAAAAAAAGCTCATACTAAAACCAGTTTCAACACTAAAAAAAGCCTTTATGTTAAAACAAAAATAAAGACAAAAATTATTGCCGCGTCCAGAATGACCTGATCTATAAAACTGCTGTGTTATTTATTCTGTATAGCGAACACCGTAAAAAAAATAAAAAACACTCCAAAAATGTATCTTTTTCATCATACTGACACACAAAAAATACAATACAATGAGATCAAAAGTCATATGTAAACAAAAATGGTGCACATAAAAACGCCAATTTGTCCAGGAAAAACAAGCCCTAATATGGCTCATTTGCCAAAAAAATAAAATGTTACAGCTCTCAGAATATGACAATACAAAAAGAAATTCATTTTTGTAAAATATTGTTTTTAATGAGCATCCAATTTTATAGAAAAATTGCAATTTTTGACATAGGAAAATAATGTATAAAACAAATGCCATACGGATGACAATCGCGACGCCACCTGTGGTGTTCGGTCAATAGGGGGACCGACGCTGCTTTAAAGGGGTCCTCTGGGGGATGTTGTTGCAGCAATGATGGTGACGCTTCCCACAAGTGAAACGGGGTCCTATAGTGTATGGCGATGATGGTGTATGCTGGACAATGAGTAAAGAACACAAGTTGTAAAATCTTTACCTGGTTTACTGTATTTGGCAGGCCACAGTACAGGTACCAGGCATGGATGGTGATGCGGCCCGGCTTGCTCAGTGGCAATGCTAGAATCCCTTTTCCAGTTGAGGTCCGTTGAGCCTTTCCAACTAATGCTGCTCTATGTGAGGTCCCTGCTGCCTGAAGCTTACTGGAAAAGTCCTCTTTTCCCCTGTCCTGGGACACGTACCTGCATGACGGGCAGCTTGAGCCATTTTACTGGGACTCTATCATGCCCCGGGCTCCTCAAGTGCTGCTGCGTCTCAGGTGTGGTGCGGGTCACTCACTTGAAGTTCTGAGCCCTCCGGTTTCACCAGGTGTCCTACAGTTCCACTCTAGCCTCGTGCTCCAGGTACCCGGTACTGTGCTTCGGCTCTAAGGGTACCTGGTCACAGTTCCCCTCTGAGCCCTGTTCCTCTCCTCTTCTCCTTTCCTCTGAAGCTCCACCACATACAATCCTTCGGGTCTTTCTCCTTCCAGAGGCTGCAGCTCCCACATGGCTGCTGGGCCTCTCTGTCTGCTAACTCCCCCTCCAGACCAGGACATATATCCATATTTGAGGGAAGGTCCCCTGAATCTGGGTCTTGAGCTCCCCCTCCTGGTCTGGATTTGGAATATGTTGCATGTGAGTGCCTTACCTGATAAAGGAAATTCCATTGCCTCTGAGCATGATATCACCCTCCCCGAAAGGAAGGCACCATCACTGCAACAACCGGTTACCTGGGGTGTTGCACTATTAGCAAGACCAGGCGTACGATGATGAGAGTAGTACTTTCATCATTCGACGCATGTGACCCGAGGTAACCTTTTTACCATTGGTCACAGCTGCTGGCTCACACGCTGTTATCTGTATGTTAGCGTGGGAACCGCAGAGCTCTGACTGGCAGTAAAAAACTTACCGCTGATCAGAGTCAGCCTTTCTCGTGCTGTCACACAGATGACAACTTGGGAACACTGGATGTTCAGGACCCCCATTCATTTGAATGCAGTACATTTTCAGAATCGAGTTCAGGTACCGTTCTGGTACCTGAACCAAACTTTTTTTTAAATGTCGGACAAACCTGCTGGACCCATCACTAATCATGATGAAAAATTTTTTTTTATGACAAAGCATTTTTAGCGTAGTAGCAAAACATACAAAAATATATATAAATCTGGTATCACAGTAATCGCACCAACCTGAAGAATAAAACTGTCTTAACATTTATAATGCAAGGTGAACCATACAAAACTAAAAATAAGAACTATTCCTGTACTGCTGTCTATTTGCTCATTCTACCTCCCAAAAATCAAAATAAGGCTTGCTTCACATTTATCCTGTGCTTTATGCTAAGCTCTTACTTTGGGTTTTCCATGTAAATCCCAAAAAACACGGTTCAGACCAAAACCCCTACAGGACAACTCACTATAATAAGGCAGATTGAGTCACTTCCGACTCCGTCTGGTTTCTATTCTAATGGTGTCCCATAATTTTAGGCATCTTTTTAGCACACAAGTGAATGTCCAAAGTGTCTCCATCTGCCTTATTATAGTGAGTGGTTCTGTCAGGGGTTTAGTCTGAATTGTATTAATATAGGATTTACACAGAAACCCAATTGTAAGCGCTCTGCTTATAACACAAGAATGTGATCCCATACTGAAAACAACTGAAAATGTTATGTACCCCAAAATGTTACCAACAAAACCCTAACTTATCCTGCACAAAACCAGCCCCTACTCAGGTCTGTCATCTGTCACTAGGAATATAGGGGTTAATGCTAGAAAAAAAGACTTATGGAAAAGCGACATGGCTCCCATCCCTTCATCCAGTGAAATCTGCGCTCTCAGATCCCAACTTACCCTCCTTCTGAACCTCACCATGCCTAAATCACATTAAATGGCTACATGTTTAGCATTATTAGGAGAGGGCAATTCCAAACTTTGTTACAAAAATTGTGCCATTTTCCGATACCCGTAGTGTCTCCACTTTTCATGATCTGGGGTCGGTTGAGGGCTTATTTTTTGCGTGCCAAGCTGATGTTTTTAAAGATACCATTTTGGTGCAGATACGATCTTTTGATCACCCATTATTGCATTTTGATGCAATGTAGCGGTGACCAAAAAAACATAATTCTGGCGTTTTTACTTTTTTTATCGCTACGCTGTTTAGCGATTGGGTTAATCCTTCCTCTTATTGACAGATCGGGCAATTCTAAAAGCGGAGATACCAAATATGTGTATATTTGATTTTTGTATTGATTTTTTTGAGTGGAGCGAAAGTGAGGTGATTTGAACTTTTATTTTTTATATATATATATATATATATATATATATATATATATATATATATATATATATATATGTTTAAAAACATTTTTTTTTACTTTTGTCTTGCTTCAATAGTCTCCATGGGAGACAAGAAGCTGCCATAGCCTGATCGGCTCTGCTACATAGAGGCAATGATGAGATCGTCTCTATATAGCAGAATTACTCAATTGCAATGAGTGCCGACCTCTGGGTGGAGCTGACAGCAAGCCGGCACTGACAACCATAGAGATCTCCAGGAGACCTCCGGTTGTCATGCCAACATACTGGTGACCCACAGTCATGTGACGCGGGTCACCGGTGGGCAGATTTTCAATGCGATTGCCGGAAGCGCTTGTTAAATGCCGCTGTTGGCGTTTGATAGTGGCATTTAAGTTGTAAAGCGCTGCGGAATATGTTGGCGCTATATAAATAAAAATTATTATTATATTATTATTTAACTAGTTAATAGCCACGGGTGGATCACAATTCCACCCTCGGCAATTGTGGGCCCATGTGAGCTGTTTAAAACAGCTGACATGTCCCCAAAAAGATGTGGGCTCACCGCTGGAGCTCACATCAAAGGGAGGGAGTCTGACATTGGAGTAAATATAAGTCCAATGTCGGAAAGGGGTTAAACTGAAAAATTTGTGGCATCGGCCCCGATTGATTTTGGTCACTCTTGGAGAATTGCGTACTCAATTAACTGACCAAGGTTTCAGACCTTAATTAGCCTAATAGGGTTATGGCTTGTTCACTATTATCATTAAAGGGAACCTGTTATCAGGATTGTGCATAGTAACCTACGGAGAATGTCAGGTCGGCGTCGTTACACTGATTAAAATGATACCTGGGTTGATGAAATCCGACTTGTGGTTGTTGTTTAATCTTTATTTTAAATTTTGAGTTAATGATATGCTCGTGCTCTGGGATGGCCTGTGGGGGGTCTTCATGTGGTGCTCTGATTAGTTTTCATAATGCAACCTGCTGACAGGTCACTGATCCCTCAGTGACCTGTCTCCTAGTTTACATAATGAATATATGTACAATACATACTGCAAAAAAGCCTTCTGCAGGCAAGTACCAGCCGTGACACCTGCACTGCAGCATAATAATGTTTACTGTGTTGTTAATAAATTTGCTTGAGGTCATCTTGAGGAGTATATAAAAAAAATAATTTTAAAATGGCACCCGCCACACCTTTGCAGTAGCAGATACCGGTGTATATAGAGGTGCTATTGCACAGGTGCCAGCGGCGCTATCTTGCTAGAGAAGAAAAAATAATAATTTCCTCCTCCAAGATGGAGCCGCTTGTGCAGTAGCAGCTATCAGCGATCGCCGATTTACAAGCCATGAAGGATTTAATTGCGGAAAGTCTGGAGAATGGACATATCAGACCCTCATCTTCGCCCGTGGCAGCAGCGTTCTTTTTCGTGAAGAAAAAAGATGGCGGTCTATGTCCCTGTTTTGATTTCCGTGAATTAAATCAAATTACTGTCCGAGATCCATACCCTCTTCCTCTGATTCCTGATCTGTTCAGTCAGGTTGTGGGAGCTAAGGTGTTCTTTAAGTTAGATTTAAGGAGGCCTAAAACCTGGTTAGAATCAGAGAAGGGGATGAATGGAAGACAGAGTTCAATACCCTCGAGAGTCTGGTCATGTTTTTTTGGTCAGACCAATGCACCTGCAGTATTTTAGCAATTCATCAATGATACTTTCCATCACTTGATGGGCAAGTTTGTGGTAGTCTATCTAGATGATATTTTGGTATACTCTTCTGAATTGGGGACACATGGGGGGCATGTTAAACAGGTGCTAAAAATAGAAAACAAATAACAGGTAACAAATTACATGACAAACTAGAAAAATGTGTTTTCGCCGTCCAGGAGCTGCAGTTTTTGTGGAACCTGTTGTCATCTTCAGATTTTTGAATGGATCTGGAGACGATCTGTGCTGTCTGTGTTTGGGACTGTCCTGAGAACTTGAAGGCCCTACAACTGTTTTTGGGCTTTACTAATTTTCACCAGAAATTCATCCGGAATTATTCAGTAATTGTGAAATCCCTTACTAACATGACAAGGAAGGGGTCGGACTTTTCCAAATGGTCGGACGATGCCTTGCAGGCTTTTTCCTCCCTTAAGAGCTGTCTTGCCACGGCTCCTATACTTAATTAACACAATCCTTCCCAACCCTTTGTGGTAGAGTTTGATGCGACGGAAGTGTGGGGGGTTCTGTTGTCTTAGGGTCTATCTCCTCGTTAATGGCGTCCATGTGCTTTCTTTTCTAAAAAATTTTCTTTGGCCGAGAGAAATCTGTTTTTGCTAGGTTCAATTCTGTGGTCACTTTTCGTCCAGGGATCAAAAATGTCAAAGCTGATGCTTTGTCCTGGAGCTTTCCAGGTGGTGGTGACCATGAGGACCCTGTCCTGATTTGGCAGCAGTGGGTAGTCATTTCAGCATTGTACCCTGAGCTGAAGGGTGAGGTGTTGGAGGTCCAGTGGGACGCCCTGGCCTCCTGCCCTCCAGGAAGGTTATTTGTGCCACCAAATCTGCACCACAAAGTAAGTGGGGAACATCACAACTCAGTACTTGCTGTTCATCCAAGGTGGTAAGTCAACTGCGGACTTCCTTTCTTGTCATTTTTGGTGGCCGGGGTTGCATCAGAATGTGATTGAACAAGTAGCTGCTTGTTGTATCTGCGCACATTCTAAAGTATTGCATACCCATACCCATCTGTCTGGTGCCCTTCTTCCACTAGTAATGTAATTGAAGAGAGGATCCAGCTCAGAAAGTATTTAACCCCTTCACCCCCAAGGGTGGTTTGCACGTTAATGACCGGGCCAATTTTTACAATTCTGACCACTGTCCCTTTATGAGGTTATAACTCTGGAACGCTTCAACGGATCTTGGCGATTCTGACAATGTTTTCTCGTGACATATTGTACTTCATGATAGTGGTAAAATTTCTTCGATATAACTTGCATTTATTTGTGAAAAAAACAAATATTTGGCGAAAATTTTGAAAATTTTGCAATTTTCCAACTTTGAATTTTTATGCCCTTAAATCACAGACATATGTCACTCAAAATACTTAATAAGTAACATTTCCCACATGTCTACTTTACATCAGCACAATTTTGGAACCAAAATTTTTTTTTGTGACGGAGTTATAAGGGTTAAAAGTTGACCAGCAATTTCTCATTTTTACAACACCATTTTTTTTTAGGGACCACATCTCATTTGAAGTCATTTTGAGGGGTCTATATGATAGAAAATACCCAAGTGTGACACCATTCTAAAAACTGCACCCCTCAAGGTACTCAAAACCACATTCAAGAAGTTTATTAACCCTTCAGGTGTTTCACAGGAATTTTTGGAATGTTTAAATAAAAATAAACATCTAACTTTTTTTCACACAAAATTTATTTCAGCTCCAATTTGTTTTATTTTACCAAGGGTAAGAGAAGAAATTGGACCCCAAAAATTGTTGTGCAATTTGTCCTGAGTACGCTGATACCCCATATGTGGGTGTAAACCATTGTTTGGGCGCAGGGCAGAGCTCGGAAGGGAAGGAGCGCCATTTGACTTTTCAATGCAAAATTGACTGGAATTGAGATGGGACGCCATGTTGCATTTGGAGAGCCCCTGATGTGCCTAAACATTGAAACCCCCCACAAGTGACACCATTTTGGAAAGTAGACCCCCTAAGGATCTTATCTAGATGTGTGGTGAGCACTTTGACCCAACAAGTGCTTCACAGAAGTTTATAATGCAGAGCCGTAAAAATAAAAAATCATATTTTTTCACAAAAATGATCTTTTCGCCCCCAATTTTTTATTTTCCCAAGGGTAAGAGAAGAAATTGGACCCCAAAAATTGTTGTGCAATTTGTCCTGAGTACGCTGATACCCCATATGTGGGTGTAAACCATTGTTTGGGCGCAGGGCAGAGCTCGGAAGGGAAGGAGCGCCATTTGACTTTTCAATGCAAAATTGACTGGAATTGAGATGGGACGCCATGTTGCGTTTGGAGAGCCCCTGATGTGCCTAAACATTGAAACCCCCCACAAATGACACCATTTTGGAAAGTAGACCCCTTAAGGAACTTATCTAGATGTGTGGTGAGCACTTTGAGCCAACAAGTGCTTCACAGAAGTTTATAACGCAGAGCCGTGAAAATAAAAATTATTTTTTTTTTTCAGAAAAATGAATTTTAGCCCCCAGTTTTATATTTTCACAAAGGTATCAGGATAAATTGGACCCCAAACATTGTTTTCCAATTTGTCCTGAGTACGCTGATACCCCATATGTGGGGGGGAACCACTGTTTGGGCGCATGACAGAGCTCGGAAGGGAAGGAGCGCCATTTGGAATGCAGACTTAAATGGATTGGTCTGCAGGCGTCACGTTGCATTTGCAGAGCCCCTGATGTACCCAAACAGTACAAACCCCCCACAAGTGACCCCATATTGGAAACTAGACCCCCCAAGGAACTTATCTAGATGTGTTGTGAGAACTTTGAACCCCCAAGTGTTTCACTACAGTTTACAACGCAGAGCCGTGAAAATAAAAAATCCTTTTTTTCCCACAAAACTTATTTTTTGGCCCCCATTTTTGTATTTTCCCAAGGGTAGCAGGATAAATTGGACCCCAAAAGATGATGTCAATTTGTCCTGAGTACACTGATACCCCATATGTTGGGGTAAACCCCTGTTTGGGCACACGGGAGAGCTCTGAAGGGAAGGAGCACTGTTTTCCTTTTTCAACGCAGAATTGGCTGGAATTCAGATCGGATGCCATGTCCCGTTTGGAGAGCCCCTGATGTGCCTAAACAGTGGAAACCCCCCAATTATAACTGAAACCCTAATCCAAACACACCCCTTACCCTAATCCCAACAGTAACCCTAACCACTCCTCTAACCCAGACACACCCAACCCTATTCCCAACCGCAAATGTAATCCAAACCCTAACCCTATCTTTAGCCCCAACCATAACTGTAGCCCCAACCCTAGCCCCAACCCTAGCCCTAACCCTAGCCCTAACCCTAGCAATAACCCTAGCCCTATCACTAGCCCTAACACTAGCCGTAACACTAGCCCTAACCCTAGCCCTAACCCTAGCCCCAACCCTAGCCCTAACCCTAGCCCTAACCCTAACCCTAGCCCCAACCCTAGCCCTAACCCTAGTGTAGCGCCCCCACCGCCGCAGGGCCGAGGGGGTACCTGGTACCGGGCCTGTGAGCCTCTGCTCCGGGGTTGTCACAGTGGTTAGGCCCCGGTCCGTGACCCTGCCGTGGGGCGCACGGTGAATGATGGATATGGACGATGTAGACGGTGGTGGTAGTGAGGCTGTGATGGTGCGGTGCAGTTGTGGGGTGCAGGTCGCGGTTAAATAACGAGGACACCAGGTTGCAGTCTCTTTACCTCTTTACTGAAGATCTCTGGGTCCTCAGTCCAGAACACGGTTCACCAGGCTGCGCAAGTCCGGCCGGTCCAATGGCACCTCCAGAGTTCTCTTCACAGGTGGAAATCTGTGCCTTCCTACTAGCGCTAGGTGTTGCGGTCCTTCCCTGCTGTGCTTACGGAAAGTCCCCACAACTGTTGTGTCTGTTTCTTAAGTTCCCTCACAACTCGATTAGATGATGTTCTGCTAATCCTCCGTCCCTCCCTGATGTTCTGGTTGGGACGGCACCCGTTTGACGGGTAGGCTCGGAGCTCTTCCGGGACCCTAGAGTCGCCCCTCTCCACAAGTTGCCCCCCAAGACTGCATAGGTGATTTGAGTTAGACAGCCCGCCTTAGACTGACTGTCCTGCCGCTGTTTAGAGTATTGCTTGAAGCTAGATATTATGATACTCCCTCGGCGTTCCGGCCACCGGTAGTGCGCCTCAGTAGAGTGTTGCTCCGGTCTTACAGCACGACCCCTACTGGTATTCTCCTTCTTGCTTGATCTCGTTTCTCACTCAGCACAATCTATCTCGCTTCTAATCCTTCCTTGGGCACCGCCGCTATCCTGAGCAGGCACGGTCCCGTTACGTTCTTTCAAGTTGCCAAGCCTCTGCCAGGATCCCACCCCTGGCAGAGACCCTACTGTATCTTCCCCCACAACACCCTCTGCCACAAGGTGTTGCCTGGTTCCAACCCAGTCAGCTTTCTCCTCTAACTTCCTGCCTGACCCCCAGTTTACCCACTATGGTGGGGAGTGGCCTAGTGAATAGAACCCTTAGCTCCCCCCGGAGGCCCGACTGTGAAATGTATTGGTGTCTGTGATACCTGATCAGATGAACTCCTTCAGTGCCATCAGACGCACCATAGCTCCCCATAGTGGCGGAGCCACAGTACTGCAACGACCAGGACTCTGGGGCGCTGCACTCCCCCCTGGTTAAACACAGTACTCCGGGACTGGGAAGAAAACAACAATACAAGTTAGCAAAAAGACATACAGTTTTGTTGAGTGCAATAACAATAAGTATACTTGAACAGGCTTCCCTTTATGGGAGGTAAGGACACTTGAACGTTACAAACATGGTTAAATATCATAGCAACAAGCTATAAATAACTTTTCTTACCCAACCGGGTATTCTACTAAGTGCAAAATTGTTGAACAATAATTTAACATTGCCTTTAAGGACATACACTCTAAATCCACTAAAGACCTTCCTATAATCACATTATAAGGTAATTTAACTTTTTCATTCTCCTTCTTTAAATCTGCAGGACCGCCTGTCCTAACGGCACCAGACCTACTGCCTCTCCTTTCTATGCAGGACCGCCCCGTTCAGCTCGGGCCTACTGCCTTTTCCACTACTATACACAGTATAGAGCATAACATTACTTTCAGTTTAAGAGCACTGAGCCATCTCTACATGACTCCTATGAGGACTCAGGGTTTACCTTCTATCCTAACTATCTATCAACATTATCAAAACATTTTCTATTGAACATTAAGCCTTCTCATTATCTTTCTCACTATCATGCATGCTGGACACCACGTCTACCCCTACGGGCCCACTGCATCCTTCTTCTATCTTTCACTTTCTTTCGGAGAACATCATCAACATTTCTTCACATTTAACTAGTTAAATACATATAACTTACTCATATAAACATTATCATCACTTTCTTTTGTCAAAACATTATTGCTACCTGTCTTAAAGCAATATCACCATTTACGCGCAACAAATGAGCATCCCCTTTAAGAGGGGAACAAGTCTCTATGAGGTAGCATATCTTCTCAAGCTACCAGTCCATACTCAGCAAAGGTTCCAGTGTGGTATCTTCACAAAGAGTCCTTCTTTAAGTAAAACCAGTAGGGAGCACCTTTAATAAGGTGCAAACTATATACAAAAAGTTCGCATCATGCACTGTTCATGATTTCAGCAGTTATTTTCAACTATAAACTTGTGCAAAAACTTTGGAAAAACAAACAAAAACAAAACAATAGGGATCCCGGGTCAACAGAAGGATCCCTTTAAGAGTTAACCCTGGACGGGTTTAGCAGCAAAACAGGAAAACAGTAACTATTTACATATACAGAAGTAGTAGTATCTTATTCATCTTTCGGTAACCCCCACCGAGGCTTCACCTGGCAGGTTGCCCTCTGTGGCCCAGGCAGGTCGGTCTCCAAGTTCACTCCCGCGGACAGGTGCACCCCGTGGGTTTGGGTCTTCTGCACGACCAGGTCGTGCGCTGCAATGAGGGTCTGTGTGGGCCGATGAATAATGCTGGCAGCAGCAGCGGCGGCAGCAGCGGCTTCAGCGGCGAGCTCCTCCCCCTCGGTGCGGGATACCGCCAGAACAGCGGTGCAGCGCTGCATATCCCGAGCCCACCAGCCGCTCCCCTTTAGGTGCCGGCGGTATGTAACCACATCCCCCGGCTTCATGAAGGATTTAGCGCCGTCTCCACACAGGCAGGACTCCACTTCCTCCCGGGTGATGCGGACTCTCAGGGCTGTCCCGATCTCCTGCACGAAGCCCTTTCCCGTCTGGGGCAGGTACACAACCACAACACCCCACTTCGGCAGGGAGCCCTCCAGCAGCTCACCTCGCGCCTCCCGCTCCACTTCTCGCTGGAACTCTGCGATCAGGTGGTTCCAATATTCCCCCCAGGGGAAGGGTCCTAGGTCATGCCCCCCCGGTGCATTGGTGCCAGACGGCGGGGACATCGGGGCGCCACCAGTCGCAGCAGTGACCGGGTCGTGTGCAGAAGTGAGGTGGCCTCCCCGGGGATCGCGGCACTGGGTACCTTCACTTGCGGTAGCTCCTCCTGCGCCGCTTCCCTCCCCTGTGGAAGGCGTATGACTCGGGGACCGTCCAGGCACGGGATGCTCCATCGGCAGCTCCCAAGGATCCAAATCTTCCAGCGGGGGCATATCGGAGTAATCCGCTGGTGACGGGGGTCGATGCGGGGCCATTCTTTTCTGCAGGCCTTTCCTGGTCTCCAGTTCCACCTCATCTGAGTCATAGTTTCGTTTCTTCGGTCTCCGCCCGCCATAGAAGATTAAGAGGTGGATCTCTCCCGTCGACGGGCCCGCCCTTAGGATGCAGCAATATTTAGACTGGGCGGCCATTGCCCTTCGCGCTCTTTAGTTTGTCTACGCCTATTCCACGCCCCTCTTCTCTTCTTGCGCTCTCCTCGGCGCTGTAATGGCGGCGGATTTTGGCGGTAAATGGCACATCGCAGTCTTTACAATAAAGTACAGTCCAAGCACTACTAATCACAGTTCCACGGCACACATGACCTGATTCTTCAGGCTTATGTAGATCCTGTTCGTGACGCCAAGTTGTAGCGCCCCCACCGCCGCAGGGCCGAGGGGGTACCCGGTACCGGGCCTGTGAGCCTCTGCTCTGGGGTTGTCATGGTGGTTAGGCCCCGGTCCGTGACCCTGCCGTGGGGCGCACGGTGAATGATGGATATGGACGATGTAGACGGTGGTGGTAGTGAGGCTGTGATGGTGCGGTGCAGTTGTGGGGTGCAGGTCGCGGTTAAATAACGAGGACACCAGGTTGCAGTCTCTTTACCTCTTTACTGAAGATCTCTGGGTCCTCAGTCCAGAACACGGTTCACCAGGCTGCGCAAGTCCGGCCGGTCCAATGGCACCTCCAGAGTTCTCTTCACAGGTGGAAATCTGTGCCTTCCTACTAGCGCTAGGTGTTGCGGTCCTTCCCTGCTGTGCTTACGGAAAGTCCCCACAACTGTTGTGTCTGTTTCTTAAGTTCCCTCACAACTCGATTAGATGATGTTCTGCTAATCCTCCGTCCCTCCCTGATGTCCTGGTTGGGACGGCACCTGTTTGACGGGTAGGCTCGGAGCTCTTCCGGGACCCTAGAGTCGCCCCTCTCCACAAGTTGCCCCCCAAGACTGCATAGGTGATTTGAGTTAGACAGCCCGCCTTAGACTGACTGTCCTGCCGCTGTTTAGAGTATTGCTTGAAGCTAGATATTATGATACTCCCTCGGCGTTCCGGCCACCGGTAGTGCGCCTCAGTAGAGTGTTGCTCCGGTCTTACAGCACGACCCCTACTGGTATTCTCCTTCTTGCTTGATCTCGTTTCTCACTCAGCACAATCTATCTCGCTTCTAATCCTTCCTTGGGCACCGCCGCTATCCTGAGCAGGCACGGTCCCGTTACGTTCTTTCAAGTTGCCAAGCCTCTGCCAGGATCCCACCCCTGGCAGAGACCCTACTGTATCTTCCCCCACAACACCCTCTGCCACAAGGTGTTGCCTGGTTCCAACCCAGTCAGCTTTCTCCTCTAACTTCCTGCCTGACCCCCAGTTTACCCACTATGGTGGGGAGTGGCCTAGTGAATAGAACCCTTAGCTCCCCCCGGAGGCCCGACTGTGAAATGTATTGGTGTCTGTGATACCTGATCAGATGAACTCCTTCAGTGCCATCAGACGCACCATAGCTCCCCATAGTGGCGGAGCCACAGTACTGCAACAACCAGGACTCTGGGGCGCTGCACTAGCCCTAACCCTAACCCTAGCCCCAACCCTAGCCCTAACCCTAGCCCTAACCCTAGCCCCAACCCTAGCCCTAACCCTAACCCTAGCCCTAACCCTTGCCCTAACCCTAACCCTAGCCCTAACTCTAGTCCTAACTTTAGCCCTAACCCTAACCCTAACCCTAATGGGAAAATGTAAATAAATACATTTTTTAATTTTTTTATTTTTCCCTAACTAAGGGGGTGATGAAGGGGGGTTTGATTTACTTTTATAGCGGGTTATTTAGCGGATTTTTATGATTGGCAGCTGTCACACACTGAAAGACGCTTTTCATTGCAAAAAATATTTTTTGCGTTACCACATTTTGAGAGCTGTAATTTTTCCATATTTGAGTCCACAGAGTCATGTGAGATTTTTTTTTTTTGCGGGACGAGTTGACGTTTTTATTGGTAACATTTTCGGACACGTGACATTTTTTGATCGCTTTTTATTCCGATTTTTGTGAGGCAGAGTGATCAAAAACCAGCTATTCATGAATTTCTTTTGGGGGAGGCGTTTATACCGTTCTGCGTTTGGTAAAATTGATAAAGCAGTTTTATTCATCGGGTCAGTACGATTACAGCGATATCTCATTTATATCATTTTTTTATGTTTTGGCGCTTTTATACGATAAAAACTATTTTATAGAAAAAATAATTATTTTGGTATTGCTTTATTCTGAGGACTATAACTTTTTTATTTTTTTGCTGATGATGCTGTATGGCAGCTTGTTTTTTGCGGGACAAGATGACGTTTTCAGCGGTACCATGGTTATTTATATCAGTCTTTTTGATCGCGTGTTATTCCACTTTTTGTTCAGCAGTATGATAATAAAGCGTTGTTTTTTGCCCTGTTTTTTTTTTTTTTTTCTTACGGTGTTTACTGAAGGGGTTAACTAGTGGGGCAGTTTTATAGGTTGGGTCGTTACGGACGTGGCGATACTAAATATGTGTACTTTTATTGTTTTTTTTATTTTATTTAGCTAAAGAAATGTATTTATGGGAATAATATTTTTTTTTTTTTCTTTATTTAGGATATTTTTTTTATTTTTTTTTTACACACATGTGGGGAATTTTTTTTTGTACTTTTTTACTTTGTCCCAGGGGGGGACATCACAGATCATTGATCTGGCAGTGTGCACAGCACTCTGCCAGATCTGCGATCTGCTGTGCAGGGCTGCAGGCTTACCAAGTGTCTGCTCTGAGCAGACACTCGGTAAGCCACCTCCCTCCCTGCAGGACCCGGATGCCGCGGCCATCTTGGATCCGGGACCTGCGGCGAGGAGGGAGGTAGGAGACCCTCGGAGCAACGCGATCACATCGCGTTGCTCCGGGGGTCTCAGGGAAGCCCGCAGGGAGCCCCCTCCCTGCGCGATGCTTCCCTATACCGCCGGTACACCGCGATCATGTTTGATCGCGGTGTGCCGGGGGTTAATGTGCCGGGGGCGGTCCGTGACCGCTCCTGGCACATAGTGCAGGATGTCAGCTGCGATATGCAGCTGACACCCGGCCGCGATCGGCCGCGCTCCCCCCGTGAGCGCCGCTGATCGGTGATGACGTACTATCCCGTCGGTGGTCATACGGGCCCACCCCACCTCGACGGGATAGTACGTCAGATGTCAGAAAGGGGTTAAAGATAAAAAATTCTTTATTTCAAAAATTATTAAAAATGGAAACACTGCATGTCAAAATCGGCGAAAAACATATTTACAGAGGGACATCCATGAAATTGCTGAACAATCTCGGTGTTCTTAGTCCACAGCCAACCCTTCTTCCACTACCTATGCCTAGTAGACCATGGACACACTTGTACATGGATTTTATTACTGACCTACCAGTATCTGCAGGCAAGACTGTGATTTTAGTGGTTGTAGATAGGTTCATTAAAATGGTTCATTTCATTGCATTACTGGCACTTCCAAATGCCAAAACTCTTGCTCAGGTCTTTATAAATTAGATTGCGAAGCTTGACAGGGTTTCCTCTGATGTGGTGTCAGATCGGGGGGCCTAATTTGTTTCCAAATTCAGGAGGGCATTCTGTTCTCATTTGGGCGTGCAGCTATTCTTTTCCTCTGCCTTCCATCCCCAGTCGAATGACAGACCGAGCGTGTAATCCAGAATTTGGAGACCTACCTCAGGTGTTTTGTCTCCAAAAATCAGGAGGATTGGGCATCCTACTAACCACAGGCAGATTTTGCTATCAATAATCACCATCAAGAATCTACCAGCAGGTCACCGTTCTTTGCTGCATACGGTTACCATCTGCAGTTTGGTACTTTTAGCAGGGGAAAGAGGAACGTTTTGCTTTGTCGCTCTCCACGGTGTGGCGGGGGTTCTGAGTAATTTGAAGATCAGGGGAGAAAGGTACAATTGTATGGCTGACAGAAAATGCTTGCCAAGTCCAGACCTGAATATGAATGACTTTGTGTGGTTGTCTGCCAGGAATATCAAATTGAAGGTTACTTCCTGGAAGTTGGAACCTAGATTTATTGGTCCCTATAAAATAACCGCTGTCATTAATCCAGCAGCGTTTCGTCTTGAGCTACCTCAGGCTTTTAAGATCCACAATGTCTTCCACAGGTCTTTGCTCAAGAACTATGTGGAACCTCTTGAGCCCTCACCTCTACCGCGACCCCCAATAATGGTTGATGGAAATCTCGAGTTTCAGATTTCGAGGATTGTAGATTCTTGCCCTCAACATCGTTCCCTACAATTCTTGGTGCACTGGAAGGATTACGGTCCAGAGGAAAGGATGTGGGTCTCAGCATCAGAGGTGAATGCCCCCAGGCTGGTTCATTCATTTCACACATCTTATCCTGAGAAACCTAGTTCTGAGTATCCGGAGGCCACATGTAGAAGGGGGGTACTGTCACAGGTATGTCAGAAGCTGCAGACAGTCACACTGCATCTAGCCGCAAAAGGTCCCTGCATTTGGCTTTGCAGACACCTTCTTAACCTTTCTGACTCTTTGACCCAGTGGCAACCTTTCTCCAGCTCTAATTGACTCACCTGGACCTGGGTGTTTATAAACTCCCAGCCTGCTGCTGGGATTCGCCAGTGATATTTCCATTTCCCCCTGTTGAGGCTTGGAGATATAGCAGTCAGCTATCTTCCTCTGTGGTGTTGCTGGAGGATGTCTGTGTTACATCTCTGAGTCTACTCAAGATATGTGTTCCTCTTATTTGTCTTTCCCAGCTGTCTTTAGTGGTAGTGGGGATCGACTAGTGCTCTCTCCGTCCTTCCCTAAGCAGGGACTATTGCCAGGGTCAGGCAGAGATTAGGTTCCTGCTCGTGATAGGTGCAGACAGGGTGACTTTAGATCTGCCTAGGGGTCTCCACTCCCCCCTCACCTAGTGTTGGGCTTCCTTCCCCTCATCCCTTCATGTTGCACTTAGTCTTTCCTACACTGTGTGACGTGTTCATGGCATTTGGAGCTATAGCAGTCGGCTTACTTTCTCTCTGATGCTGTTGGAGGATGTTTGGTTTTACCTCTCTGAGTCTGCTCAAGATAAACTGCTTCCCCCTTGTTTGTCTCCCTTCTTCTCTTTAGTGTAAAATGGGGACTGACCAGTGCTCATCCTCCTCCTTCCCTATTCAGGGCCTAGCTCTAGGGATATATAGAGCTCAAGTTCCTGATCGGCGATTGGTGTGGAACCAATATAGGAATGGTAGGGAACGCAGGGTGCTATTAGATCTGCCTAGGGGTCTCCACTCCCCCTTTCCCTAGCGTTTGGGCTTCCTTCCGCTCTTCCCCTCGTGTTGCAATAAGTTTTCCCACACTGTGCATGACTTTATCACCGACCGTGCATATTTAGAGGGAAAAAAAAACTGACCCATGGTTTTATTTGTGTATGTTTTTTTTTCCCTTGGACATGTTTTTTTTCCTTTTCTCCTTTGGTTATGGATCCGGTTGCAGGGTTGGCAGAGCAGCTACGCTGCTTATCTCTGGCGGTAAATGCCCTCCACTATGAGGTTCAGCAGCAGCAACAGCAGCTGCAGTTTGCTTATGCTGCAGCCTCTGTAGGTAGGCCAGTCTAGCTGGAACTCAAGGTTGCCCTCCCTAACAGGTTTTCTGGAGGTAGAGACAAGTTTTTTGTGTTCAAGGAAGCTTGGGAACTGTATTTTAAACTTCATCCTCACTCCTCCTAGAGAGATCTAGCAGTGAACCAGTTCTGGGAAAGGTGGAGGAACCCAAGCAGTTAGAGGGTGCCTCTGCATCATACATTTTCCTGGAGATTTGCAAAAAGAAGGGAGTGTGTTTTTGTGTGGAAAAAGGGACATTTTATTGGGGGCTGCCCTTTGATGCCTAAGCAAAATGAGACTTGTTTAACCCTTGGTAGTCTGGAGTTGAATAAGCAAGGGGTGCATTTGTAGCGCCCCCACTGCCGCAGGGCCGAGGGGTACCCGGTACCGGGCCTCTGAGTCTCTGTCCTGGGGTTGTCACGGTGGCTAGACCCGGTCCGTGACCCTGCTGAGGGGCGCCCAATGAAAGGTGTGGATGGGATGGTGGTGATGTTGTGGTGGTGCGGTGCAGGTCGCAGTAAATAACGAGGACACCAGGTTGCAGTCTCTTTACCTCTTTACTGAAGGTCCCAGGATCCTCAGTCCGGAATACGGTTAACCGGGCTGCGCAAGTCCGGCCGGTCCGATGGCACCTCCAGAGTTCCCTTTGTAGGTGGAAATCTGTGCCTACCTTCTAGCGCTTGTAAAAATAAAGACAGGCGGGCACCACTACATAGGATCTCCCATCACATGCCACAAATGCATATAAATAGAAAAACAAAGAAAAAAAGGAGGCATGTACAGATTGGGGATCACCACATTCTAGATCATATAAATGTAATAAGTTTTATTAAGTACAACAAGCACAAAACACTGCAAAAACTTTAAAAACACATAAAACCACCAAAAAACATGGTAAATACAACGACCCATAATAGGGTCTATAACCCTGGTTCAAACACACCCCTACATACAATAACGTGTTCAACACCAGTATGATACACTGAATATAGATACACTATGCAGTCCCAAAGGCTAAAATAATGAGATAGAATAAGCAGACCTAGACTTACATATAAGCAAGAAATACCCCGTCCAAGGTGTCCAAATAAGGAGTGTAAGTAAGAGGGTAACCCCTAGTATATCATAGGGATATAGGTCCGGCATAAAAGAAAAAAGCTATCGTGGCAAGGTGGAAAAAGTACAGAAATATGTACCCTGTACAAGGCTAAGCCACAATCCCTATAAGATGTCAAGGGATTCTGAAGGACAAGCAAAGGGGGTAGAGAACCAGGGCATAAAACCGCCCAACGCGTGTCGCCAGGGAGATCTGGCTTCCTCAGGGGCTGGTAGTGTGGATGGTGGTGGTAGTGCGGTGCAGTGCTGGTCACAGTAAATAACGGGGACACCAGGTTGCAGTCTCTTTACCTCTTTACTGAAGGCTTCAGGCTGCGCAAGTCCGGCCGGTCCGATGGCACCTCCAGAGTTCCCTTTGCAGGTGGAAATCTGTGCCTACCTTCTAGCGCTTGTGTGTTGTGGTCCTCCCCTGCTGTGCTTACGGGATAGTCCCCACAACTGTTGTGTCTGTTTCTGAAGTTCCCTCACAACTCGATTAAGATGTTCCTTTTCGTCCCCCAGATGATATGGCTAGGACGCACCCGTATGACAGGTAGGCTCGGAGTTCTTCCGGGACCCTAGCGTCGCCCCTCTCCTATTGTTGCCCCCTGTGTCTTCGTAGGTGATTTGTGTGAGACAGGCCGCTTATAGTTGACTGTCCTGCCGTAGGTTTGAAGTATTGCTTGGAGCCTAGTACTTCCTCGGCGTTCCGGCCACCGGCTACGCGCCTCAGTAGGATGTTGCCTCGTCTTACAGCATGACTCCTACTGGTATTTCTCCTTGTTGCGTTGATCTCGTTTCTCACTCAGCACAATATACCTCGCTTCTTGTCCTTTCTTAGGGTACCGCCACGATCAAGTGCAGATGCGGTCCCGTAACGTTCTCTCTGTTCGCTAGGCCTCTGTCAGGATCCCACCCCTGACAGGGACCCCCCTGAGTCTCTCCCCGCAACACCCTCTGCCACAGGATGTTGCTTGTTCGATTTCCAGTCAGCTTCTGTCTAACTTTCTGCCTAACCCCCAGTTTTACCAGATTGTGAGGAGTGGCCTAATACATAGCACCCTTAGCTCCCCCTGGAGGCCAGACTGTGATACCTGGTCAGAAGAACTCCTTCAGTGCCATCAGACGTACCATAGCCCCCCTTAGCGGCGGAGCATCAGTACTGCAACGACCAGGACTCTGGGGCGCTGCACATTTATCTTCAACCTGCCTGGTTTGTCCTGACAGCAGAGATAGTGCTGGAGAACAAAACCGAAAAGATTTCTCTGTTTGTTGACAGTGAAGCTGGAGTCAGCATGATTGATGCTGAGTTTGCTACAACTCATGGGCTGGCTTACTGTATGCCACGGGTATGTCAGATGCTACAGACAGTCCCTCTGCATCTGGTTGCAGAAGATCTCTGCATTTGGTATTGCAGATGCCTTCTTAATCCTTCTGACTTTTGAACCCAGTGGCAACCTTCCTCTGGCTCTAATTGACACACCTGGACCTGCGTGTTTATAGACTCCCAGTCTGCTTCAGGGAGTCGCCGGTGATATTCATATTTTCCCTTCTGAAGGCTTGAAGCTATAGCAGTCAGCTTGCTTCCTCTTTGGTGCTGTTGGAGGTCATTTGTGTTACCTCTCTGAGTCTGCTACAGATAAGTTGCTTCCCACTTGTTTGTCTAATTTCTACTCTTTAGCGTACAGTGGGGACTGACCAGTGCTAACCCCCTTACCTATTCAGGGCCTAGCTCTAGGGTTATAGAGGGCTTAGGTTTCTACTTGGCGATTGGTGTGGAACCAATATAGGGATTGTAGGGGAAGCAGGGTGCTAATAGATCTGCCTAGTGGTCTCCACTCCCCTCTTCCCCTCGTGTTGCACTTAGTCTTCTCACACTGTACGTGACAGTGTGCTGATGGTGGGGAGATAAAATTTGGAGTTGTGCAGATGGGGAATTAGCTGAGGGCTGGGCATAGGGGATAAAATGATGGTCTGTACAGATGGGGGAATAAGCAGAGGGGCTGGACATAGGGGGGATAAAATTAGGGGCTGTGCAGGTGGGAGGAATAAGCTGAGGGGCTGTGCTGATGGGGGAATAAACTGACGGGCTGTGCAGATAGGGGCCAAGCTGAGGGGCTGGGTAGAGAAGGGGAAATAAAATGAGGGTCTGTGCAGATGGGGAGAATATACTGACTGGCTGTGCAGATGGGAAATAAGCTGAGCAGGTGAATAAACAGAGGGGCTGTGCAGATGGGGGAGAATAAACTGATGGGCTGTGCAGATGGGGAAATAAGCTGAGGGGCTGTGCAGATGAGGAATGGGAGAATAAATTGAGGGGCTGTGCTGATAGGGGAATAAGCTGATTGGCTATGTAAAGGGGGTAAAATGAAGAACTGTGCAGACAGGGGATAAAATGAAGGGCTGTGCACATGGGGGAATAAACAGAGGGGCTATGCAGATGGGGAAATAAACTGATGGGTTGTGTAAATGGGGGAATTTTAGCTGTGTGCAGAGGGGGTAAAATGAGGGGATGTGCAGATGTGTGAATAAAACGAGGGGCTATGCAGATACAGATGGTGGGGAATAAACTTATGTTCTGTGCAGATGGAGAAATGAACTGAGGGGCTGTGCAGATGGGGGGAATAAACTGAGGGGCTGTGCAGAGGGGGGATAAAATGTGGGGCTGCACAGATAAGGAAATAAACTAAGGGGCAGTACAGGGGGCATGAAATGAGAGGCAGTGCAGGGGGGCATGAAACAAAGGGCTGTGTGGGGTTCATAAACTGAGGGTCTGTTTGAGCCGTGAAATGAGGGGCTGTGAAGAGGGGACAGCAAAGTATATGAGAAGCTGCGGTTACCATACTGTATATGGGGCTGTGGAGTTCATTATTCTGGGAGCTGTGGTGACCATACTGGATAGGGGGCTGTGGAGAATATTATACTGTTTGGGATGTTGTTTGTGGGCCATAATAATGTATGAGGTGTTGGGATCATCATAGTACACATGGGGCCGTTTTGGACACCATTCTATTTATGGGGGTCTGTGGTAGAAATCATACTATATATAGGGGGCTGTGGTGGCCACCATACGATATATTGGGGGGTTGTTGTTGATATCATACCGTATGGGCAGCTGTGGTCACCTTCCAGTGTTGCCCAACTCCAGTCCTCAAGAGCCACCAACAGGTCATGATTTCAGGATTTCCTTAGTATTGCACAGATGAATGAATTATTGCCTGTGAAGGTGATGCGATTATCACTTGTGCAGTGCTAAAGAAATCCTGAAAACATAACCTGTTGGTGGCTCTTGAGGACTGGAGTTGGGGAACACAGGTGTAAGAGGACAGTGTGAGGAGTGGTTTGACTTTAAAGAGGGCAGCATAGTGAGAAGTGTGAGGGCATAGTGTAAAAAGAGTCACAAAATGGATATGGAGAGGGGACAGGGTGAAATGGAGGCACAATATGGAGACGGGTAAGTATGGTCGGGGGACATTGTAGAGATATTGAAAGTGTAATGGAAAATTAGAGAGTGGACAGCCAAGGAATAGGCCGTGGCTCATAAAGGTGGATGTTGTGGCGGTTTTAGCTGATAATGGTAGACAGTGTGGAGGTCATATACCATAGGAAGCTTATTTAGGGTCATAATATGGACAGATATTTTTATTAAGAGGGCATTTTACTAACACTCTTATTTTTAAGGGCACTGTGTCGGGACGTGCTGTAAAAGACCAGAGAAGAGGGAGGTCTGCAGAGAAAACCTCTGGATGTGAAAAGTCATCATGGCATCTAGACAGGATGAAGATGAAAAGAAAGAAAAGACTGTAAGATGTAACCTATAAGGTGCCTGGATGTAAATGTTTGTCTGTGATACTGAATAATTCTCATCAGTATTGTGGTTCCTGTATGGTCCACAGTCTGAAGATGGCTGTTAATAACAGCTCCCGGTATCTCCTTACCATTGTTAAGGACATACTGGAAGTTGTACAGTTGTACAGTTGTATGCTCATGCGATACAATTGTTTATGGGGCTGGCTTGGTAATACAATTTATTGTTGTACTAAGCTTGGTTCTTGTATTAACGTACTCTTGCTTCTGGTCATGTATTCATGTACTTATGGTGCTTCTGGTGACATATTCATGTACTGATGGAGGGTCTGGTAACATTAATTTACTCATGGTGGTTCTTGTGATGTAGTGAAGTACTGATGGTGGTCTGTTGATGTATTCATGTACTGATGGTGGATCTAGTGATGCATTCATGTACTAATAGTGGTTCATGTGACATGTTCATGTATTGATGGTCGCTATGGTGACGGATTCATGTAATGATGGTGGTTCTGGTGACATTCATGTACTGATGGTGGTTCTGGTGATGTATTTATTTAGTGATGATGCTTCTTGTGCCATATTCATGTATTATTGCTGGCACTGGAGCTCTAATTATGCACTGATGATGATTTTGGCTTCATATCACCAGAATCATCAACACTACAGGAAAGCAGAACCAGAACAGCCATCACTATATGAATATGTCACCAGAACTGAAATACATCACCAGAACCACCATTAGTTTTGTGCTAGCTGTATGTGTCACATGACGGACACAAAAACCATCAGACGTATCCCTTTATTTATAATGGAGGTCTGTTTATTTTCCATTAATGCATTTGCCAAATGCTATATACCTCAATTGAAACCACACAGCCCCGATTATAGTAGCACTTTACTAGTTTCCATAGCTATCCTTGGTTTATACATTTAAAATATAGGACGTCAGGGATGAATATCGCTATTTTTTCTCCTTTATTGTGTAACTGGTCAGAAAGAAATGATTGATTCTGCATCTAACTTTGAAATTGCACTTCCTGTTAAGTCACATGCCTAAAGTACACCACTATTTTACTTTTGATAACATTTTTTTGTGAAAAAGGTAACAACTCTAGTGGATGTGGTCATCAGAGTTTGTAATCTAATCCTTCGGAGGGCAAAGGGGGATGTGCATTAGAGGTCATGTTACTTCAGTCTCTGAGCCATTCCTTTGCTTTGGGTTGAGGTGGCACCATTAACTTCATCTGCCCAGGGCAAGAAAACACTTTGTCCCTGCCCTGGTCAGAGGTATGCAAAAGAACATCTAAACAAGCCTTATGCATTTTGGAAACAATTCCTGTGGACTGATGAGGAAAAACTAAAACTCTTTAGCCACAATGATCAAAGGTAAGTGTGGAGAAAAAAAAGGCACAGAATTTCAAGAAAAGAACATCTCGCCAACCATTAAGAATGGGGGTGGATCAATCATGCTTTGGGGTTGTGCTGCAGCCATTGGTACAGGGAACATCTCATGGGTAGAGGGAAGAATGGATTCAATGAAATTTCAACAAATTCTTCATGCAAACATAACACCACCTGAAAAAAAGCTGCAGTTGAAAATAGGATGGCTTCTACAAATGGATAATGGTCCTAAACACACATCAAAACCCACAGTAGACTACCTCAAAAGGTGCAAGCTGAAGGTTTTACAACGGCCCTCACAGTCTCATGGTCTAAACATCATTGAAAATCTGTGGCTAGACCACAAGATAGGAGTGCATGCAAGACGACCCACAACTGGAAGAATATTCCAAGGAAGAATGGATGAAAATCCCTCAAACAAGAAATTGAGACTCTTGTCTGGCTACAAAAATAGTTTATAAGCTGTAATACTTTCAAAAGGTGGTACTACTAGATACTAACCATGCATGGTGCCCAAACGTTTGCATTGACTCATTTTCCTTTTTGTAATTTTTAAAATGAAAGTGATGAAAATATATATATATATTTAGCTTAACCCCCTTTCTGACCTCGGACAGGATAGTACGTCCGAGGTCAGAAGCCCCGCTTTGATGCGGGCTCCGGCGGTGAGCCCGCATCAAAGCCGGGACATGTCAGCTGTTTTGAACAGCTGACATGTGCCTGTAATAGGCGCGGGCAGAATCGCGATCTGCCCGCGCCTATTAACTAGTTAAATGCCGCTGTCAAATGCAGACAGCGGCATTTAACTACCGCTTCCGGCCGGGCGGCCGGAAATGATCGCATCGCCGACCCCCGTCACATGATTGGAGGTCGGCGATGCTTCTGAATGGTAACCATAGAGGTCCTTGAGACCTCTACGGTTACTGATCCCCAGCAGCTGTGAGCGCCACCCTGTGGTCGGCGCTCACAGCACACCTGCATTTCTGCTACATAGCAGCGAACATCAGATCGCTGCTATGTAGCAGAGGCGATCGTGTTGTGCCTGCTTCTAGCCTCCTATGGAGGCTATTGAAGCATGGCAAAAGTTAAAAAAAAAAGTTTAAAAAAAATGTGAAAAAAATAAAAAAAATATAAAAGTTTAAATCACCCCCCTTTCGCCCCAATCAAAATAAATCAATAAAAAAAAAATCAAACCTACACATATTTGGTATCGCCGCGTTCAGAATCGCCCGATCTATCAATAAAAAAAAGCATTAACCTGATCGCTAAACGGCGTAGCGAGAAAAAAATTTAAAACAAAAGAATTACTTTTATTGGTCGCCACGACATTGCATTAAAATGCAATAACGGGCGATCAAAAGAACGTATCTGCACCAAAAAGCTATCATTAAAAATGCCGGCTCGGCACGCAAAAAATAAGCCCTCAACCGACCCCAGATCATGAAAAATGGAGACGCTACAGGTATCGGAAAATGGCGCAATTTCTTTTTCTTTTTTTTTTTTAGCAAAGTTTGGAATTTTATTTCACCACTTAGATAAAAAATAACCTAGTCATGTTAGGTGTCTATGAACTCGTAGTGACCTGGAGAATCATAATGGCAGGTCAGTTTGGGATTGCACTTTTTTTGCAATTTCACCGCACTTGGAATTTTTTTCCCGTTTTATAGTACACGACATGGTAAAACCAATGATGTTGTTCAAAAGTACAACTCGTCCCGCAAAAAATAAGCCCTCATATGGCCAAATTGACGGAAAAATAAAAAAGTTACGGCTCTGGGAAGGAGGGGAGCGAAAAACGAACACGGAAAAATGGAAAATCCCAAGGTCATGAAGGGGTTAAAATGCAAAGAAAATGTGTCATTTTTAACTTTAGCCTTTTTAGAGATCACTTCATCTTCAACTTGCTTAACTGTTCACAATGACTGTAATTTTGTGGCGCTCAAACTTTCACATGCCACTGTAATAATCACAATAAAAATGTATTAATGTTACATCGTCAACCAAGACTCATGCAATCTGCTTAGACTACTCGTCAGCCTATCTTGTTTCCTTAAATCATGACTTATTCACAATTTTATTTTCTGTAAATATTTGTTTAATAAAGTGTTTCTATGATTATTATATACTCTGTTTGACGGTCCTTTTTTCTGTTAGTACTTGAGGGGATGGGATCCCCCAGGATACAGGGAATTTTGTTATGTCTATATACCAATTTTTCTTCAAATATATAAAATAAAAAATATCATTACATTTAAGTTTTCATGTTGCTAATCTTTTAGAAAAAAAACACTATATCAGTATCACACATATCCAGGTGTATGATTATTACAAATTAGTATCCATAAGGCTCAGCAATTCCCCTTGAGCATTTCCAGTGCAAAAAAAGATTTTCTCACAATGAGGAAATTCATGTAACATTCAGCAATCCATCCCACTTCCGCTCCTACAGCGTGCTGTGTCCAGCTGCATGTGTGTAAAAGACTGATCAAACAGACCAAAGTACTGTTCGGAAACACTCAGGTGACCTTTCTTGTCCTTCCACAGACCTCTGACTTCCCGCAAACTTCAGTCACCACAACATAAATGATCATTGATTGTAAGCAGTAGAGTAATGATATTTACTGTATTAAGTTGTGATGATTTCTACATGTTTTTTTCAAATCAAAAGTTTTGCGGGATTGTATCCTTTTCACAGTAGACATTATCAGCACGGTTATTTTTATTGCTTCATGTTGGTTTTGTAGCACAGCGAACTGACTGCAAAGCAGAAGCAGGAAAACAGAGAACTAGATGGTGGCCCGATTCTAACGCATCGGGTATTCTAGAATATGTATGTATGTATATAGCAGCCACAAGGTATATAGCACAGGCCACGTAGTATATATGAGGCATGTAGTATATAGCAGACAAATAGTACGTGGACTGTGCTATATACTATGTGGCTGCTAAATACATACATACATACATACATATTGTAGAATACCCAATGCGTTAATACAGGCCACGCAGTACATAACACAGCCCACGTACTATATAACACAGCCCACGCAGTATATAGCAGCCACGCAGTATATAACACAGGGCACGTAGTATATAACACAGGCCACGCAGTATATAACACAGGGCACGTAGTATATAGCACAGCCCACACAGTATATAACACAGCCCACGCAGTATATAACACTGCCCATGTAGTATATAGCACAGCCCCCATAGTATATCACACAGCCCACGTAGTATACAACACTGCCCATGTAGTATATAGCACAGCCCCCGCAGTATATCACACAGCCCACGTAGTATATAGCACAGCCCATGTAGTATATAGCACAGCCCCCGCAGTATATCACACAGCCCACGTAGTATATAGCACAGCCCATGTAGTATATAGCACAGCCCCCGCAGTATATCACACAGCCCACATAGTATATAACACTGCCCATGTAGTATATAGCACAGCCCCCGCAGTATATCACACAGCCCACGCAGTATATCACACTGCCCATGTAGTATATAGCACAGCCTCCGCAGTATATCACACAGCCCACGCAGTAAATCACACTGCCCATGTAGTATATAGCACACCCCACCGTAGTATCTCACACAGCCCACGCAGTATATCACACAGCCCACGCAGTAAATCACACTGCCCATGTAGTATATAGCACACCCCACCGTAGTATCTCACACAGCCCACGCAGTATATCACACAGCCCACGCAGTATTTAGCAGTGTGGGCACCATATCCCTGTTAAAAAAAATAATTAAAATAAAAAATAGTGATATACTCACCCACCGGGATCCACCGGCTGCAGCCATCTTCCGTTCCCAGGATGCATTGCGAAATTACCCTTCTGGGTAATTTCGCAATGCATCTCTGGGAACGGAAGATGGCGGCAGCCACGTGCGGCTCGGCGGACTACGGAGGGTGAGAATAGCAGGTTTTTTGGTTTTTTTATTATTTTTAACATTTTTTTTTACTATTGATGCTGCATAGGCAGCATCAATAGTAAAAAGTTGGGGACACACAGGGTTAATAGCAGCGGTAACGGAGTGCATTACCCACGGCATAACGCGGTCTGTTACCGCTGCCATTAACCCTGTGTGAGCGCTAACTGGAGGGGAGTATGGAGCGGGCGCCGGACACTGACTGCGGGGAGTAAGGAGCGGCCATTTTGACGCCAGACTGTGGGTCGTTACGGATGCGGCCATAACAATTATGTTTACTTTTATTTGTTTACAGTATTTTTGTTTTATCACAAATGCTGCGTTTTGAGTGGTGAAATGGATTTTAGTGATGTGTGCACTTTTTTGTGTGTTTTTTTAAACTTTTTTCGCTTTTTTACTTACTCCCACTGTGGGACATGTACTTATTTTTTTTTGATCATTGGCCTCATACACTGCTGCTCTCATGTACAGCAGTGTATCAGACTGTCAGTGACTCACCGAATGTGACTATGAGACTCAGCTTATAGCTGGATCTCACTGGCCACCATACCCTGGGGTCATCACATGGCCTCAGGGTGCCATGGTAACGATCGTGACCTGCGATTCTCATTGCGGGGGTCCGATGGTTACTAAGGGTGTCTTATAACAACTTAAATACAGTTGTGATGGACAGCAGTATTTAAGGGGTTAATCGGCTCCGATCGGTCGCAACATCGTCTGTGGCTGATACAGCAAGGTGTCAGCTGTCACATATAGCTTACACCCTGGCGCTACACTCTTATTTTTCAGCACCGTTAAAAAACGGCGCTGAGTAATAAGGCCTCTTAAACACCGCCATTAAATGGTGTATTGGCGGTCGTTAGGTGGTTAATTATAAGCTTAAGAAATTTACCTGAACAATCATTACAGCGACAATGCCAAAGCATTCTAGTTGCCTCATGGTCAGGCAATATAACTCACACTCCATGCATGGTCCATGTCCTGAATGTAATAGAGCAATATTCTTTCACAAATACAGTGTATATACGCTTGGGAAAGGTGGTAGCTTTGGCCAGAATTTGAAGCCCACTTCAATAGATCTTATGTGGTAAAGCACGCCCTCCTGGCTTTGCAAAACAAAAATCACGAGCTGCCAGAGAACCTACTATTTAGATGTCACAACCTGCTGGAATTTGACGCTGTGTTTGTAAAGTAATGACAAACTGCAATCCATCATAAAGGATGCTTGTCGCCTACTGAAGCCATTTAAGAGGCGACAAAATTTGTCAGTAGGGACAAGTTTGGAAGGTTTTTTTGTGGCCCCTTAAGATCCATGTCACAAGCTGCAGGATTTGAAAGAGGAAGAGGAGCAGGAGGAAGATCTGGAGGAACAGCTGCAGATGGAAATTCCAAGGGGACACAGTGTTCCACATATATTTTCCAGGCAATTAAAGTTTATTTTAATTATTCTATTTGTATCATCATTACTCTTCAGTTACAATCCTCCTTCCAGCACTGATATTTTGGTAGTCCTCACCAATCTTTGTTTCTGTGTGTGTACTTCCATTGTCATTGCTGATGACAATCACTGGCCTCAGCTGTTTTGTGCAAAGACTTAAGGGACCACCAGAGTGTCAATGCTGGAATGGTGGGGGATATAAGATGAGAGTAACTGTTATTTTTTATTCCCATCCCATGTGGTTATACTAATCTTTAAAACTTCCAGACAACCTTAATACAGCGCACACACCACTTATGTTGCTGGTATTGTCTAAAAAATTGCAAACAGACAGATCTGGTGATATTGTCTCTTGGCACTGACGGCATTGTCTATAAAGTTGGTCTTGTTGGTATTATTATTACAGTTGATTTTGCTGGTATTATTTGTACTGTCAGTCTAGTTGGTATTTGTCAGAATTGTTGTCATTAGTGGTATTGACAGTAGTGTCGGTATTGTTGGTATTAGTGGTATTGTCAGTAAGGTCGGGGGGGCTGGCTCCAGGTTTTTATGGGCCCCGGGTGAAAGAGTCTCAGTGGGTCCTTTTAACACATACCACGATTCATGATGCACAGATACGGCAGAGATATATAGGTGTAGTACAATGCCAAATATCTCACTTACTTCTTACATTACATGAGTGATATCAATAGCTCAGAAACCGGACAGTATAATCCTCCATACAGTATTATGGGCACTACATAGTGCTACATACAGAATAATGAGCCCCATACAGTATATTGCTCCATACAATATTATGGGCACCACATAATGCTTCATACAGAATAATTAGCCCCATATATTGCTCCTTACAGAATAATGTACCCCATATATTGCTCCATACAGCAGGGCCGGATTGAAGAAGTGGGTGGCCCGGGGCCCATTTTGGAGGGAGGCCCATTTTTCAAGGTGTTGCAATATGTAATGCAAAAACACAAAATGAAACTAACGCAAGTTTATTTACAGAAATCATTTACGCGGAGTAATTCAGGTAAAATCATTCATTTTTTACAATCCAGGCACTTTCCTTTATTTTCGTGCTGCAAAATCACTAATGATGTCACTAAAGTCCAATTCACGCAGTACATCTGACTCGATACTCATGATGGCCAAATTTACAAGTCATTCCTGCTTCATGGATGTCTTTAATCGGTTTTCAACTAATTTGAGCTTTGAGAAGTAACTGCAGATTGTTACCATCAAAATTAGATATATCCTTAGAGCTATCTCAATATTTGGGAAAGTGTCCTGCACACCCTTTTCCATCATAAGCTTATACAGGAAAAGTTCAGTGCTGATATCTTTTGGCTTCCTTGAAGGTAGCCGATCAAACTCTCATCTGATCTAATCCGAGGGAGCGATCATATAGCTGAATAGGTAGCGCCTAGAAGCTTCTCTTGGGATAGGTGAAGGTTGCCGCATGCCATAAGCTAAGCATTAGGTACAGGGAGGGTACTAAGGAAGTCAGGCTAGGATAGCCAGGTCAGTGGATGCTGACGCAGGTCAGGTGCCATGAATCTGCCACTCTGCGCCAGCCACTGAGATGTAGGACCTTAGCCAGGTCCCTACACTTTCAATAATTTCTCTTTTGTTAAATGTTCCTTATCATTAGAAACGGTTCACAGCAAAGAGACGTGTATTTTACATGTTTTGAGATATTTATCCCTATATTGGTGGGAGGCCCTCGCATGGTGGGTGGCCCAGGGCTCGGGCCCCTTGCCCCCCCCCCTAAATCCGGGCCTGCCATACAGTATAATGAACCTAATCTATTGATCCATAAAGAAAAATGGACCCCGTAACATAGTAACATAGTAACATAGTTAGCAAGGCCAAAAAAATACATTTGTCCATCCAGTTCAGCCTATAGATCCCGTATAATGCTCCACACAGTATAATGAGCCCCATATATTGCTCCATACAGAATAATTGATAGCACCATTCCGGATCCCTGCTCTGACAGGCAGGATCTACGGCATGTCACTTCACTCACCCGCGCTGAGGTTGGTGCTTCTCTTCCCCATGCTTCCAACAGAGCTTCCATCTGGGCCTCCAGCCATGTCCTTAGAGCACGCACGTGCGCACTCCTGCCCAGTTAAAGGGTCAGTGAGTACACTTGCTATTTCCTCCCCAGCCAATGGCTGTGGGGCATTATGTATATATTGCTTCCTCCCCACTGGGGAGGTGCCTGAGCAACCTTCCTGTTCTCCAGTCTAACTTGTGTAAGGTTACGCACTCTGCCTGCTGCACTCTGGTGCAGATCCTGCCTGCTGCATTCTGATACAGATCCTGCCTGCTGCACTCTGATGCAGATCCTGCCTGCTTCACTCTGATGCAGATCCTGCCTGCTTCACTCTGATGCAGATCCTGCCTGCTGCACTCTGATGCAGATCCTGCCTGCTGCACTCTGATGCAGATCCTGCCTGCTGCACTCTGATGCAGATCCTGCCTGCTGCACTCTGATGCAGATCCTGCCTGCTGCACTCTGATGCAGATCCTGCCTGCTGCACTCTGATGCAGATCCTGCCTGCTGCACTCTGATGTAGATCCTGCCTGCTGCACTCTGATGCAGATCCTGCCTGCTGCACTCTGGTGCAGATCCTGTCTGCTGCACTCTGGTGCAGATCCTGCCTGCTGCACTCTGATACGTACTCTGCCTGCTGTACTCATTAAAACTCCTCCTGCTGCAACATCTAGTCTGTCCTTCTGGATCCAGCTGCCGAGCGCCCATTGGTCTGTCCTGGAGTGGCACCTAGCGTTCATTGGGAGCCAAGTCTAACCTCACCATCAAAGGCTCTAGTGAACAGTCCGGTGCTCGCTTAGTCACGCCTCTCCATGCTCTGAGGCACATTGGTTCCACAAGCCACATCTGTGACAATAATGAGTCCCATATATTGCTCCTTACAGAATAATGAAACCCATATATTGCTCCACATAGAATAATCAGCCCCATATATTCCTCCATACAAAATAATGAGCCCCATTTATTGCTCCATACAGTATAATGAGCCCCATATATTGCTCTATACAGTATAATGGGCTACATATAATGCTCTATACAATATAAGGAGCCCCATATAATGCTCCATAAAGAATAATGAGTCCCATATATTGCTCCATACAGTACAATAAGCCCCACATAATGTTCCATAAAGTATTGTGAGCCCCATACATTGTTCCATGCAGTATAATGAGCCCCATATATTGCTCCATACATAATGAGCCTCATATATTGCTCCATACAGTATAATGGACCCCATATATAGCTCAATATAGTAATGAGCCCCATATATTGCTCCATACAGTATAATGGGATACATATAATGCTCCATACAGTATAATGAGCCCCATATATTGTTCCATAAAGTATAATGAGCCCCATATATTGCTCTATACAGTATAATAGGCCCCATATATTGCTCAATACAGTATAATGAGCCACATATATTGCTCCATACAGTATAATGAGCCCCATATAATGTTCCCTGCAGTATATGATAGGCCCCATATATTGCTCCAGATATAATGGGCCCCAAATAATGCTCCATACATAATGGACCCCATATAATCCAACATACATAATGAGCCCCATACAGTATATGATGGGCTCCATATATACTGGGCCCCATATGATGCTTCAGTATAAGATGGGCCCCATATATTGCTCCATACAGAATGGGCCCCATATATTGCTCCAAACATAAGAAGACAAAATATGAAATACTACCCTCTCCTTGCTGCTCCGTGCTCCTCAGTGTTGCTGTCTTCCAGCTGTCTGCACTGTGACTGTTCAGAGCAGTGTGCACACTAGTCACATCATTGAGCCCTCTGGCCTGAAACGTCATAGAGTCAGAAGATTCGGCCGCAGTGGAGGAACAAGGGGAAGCAAGTGTTGCAAGTAGCGGGGCCCTGAGCAGGTGGGTTTGGGGGCATTCACGAGCACTGGCGCTGGGTCCCCATAGCACACTGGTGTCCCCGATGACGAGTGGGCCCCCCGCCTGGTCAGTGCCCCAGCACTTGCCCAGGTGCGCTGGGTGCGGACGCCAGCCCTGACTGTCGGTATTGTTGATATTAGTGGTATTGTCAGTAATGTGGGTATTGTTGGTATTGATGGTAGTGTGAAAATTTGGCTGTCACATATGAACGCAGCCTAACCATTAATTAAGAAACATATTGCAGCTACACCAGGGCATGACCTTTCTGCCTGACCTTACCATTCAACTGTATATAGGAGGGAACACCAAACTGAATATTTTCCCTGGGTGCAGGAAATCCTAGATTTGCCTCTTCTCTGCAACTCTAGTCTACTTCTCTGCATCTCCTGCTTCCATAGCATTGTTATGTTCTGCTGCAGCCATGTCACCTGTCTGTGCTCCAGTACAAGCTCACATTTGAGTCAAGAATCCACCTCTTAAAGGGATCCTGTCACCCCCCAGGCATTTGTAACTAAAAGAGCCACCTTGTGCAGCACTAATGCTGCATTCTGACAAGGTGGCTCCTTGGTGCTGTAAGTGCAGAAAAAAACGATTTTGCAATTTTTCCAAAATACCTTGAAATAGTCCTGGGGCAGGTCTTTCCCCCCCTAATGCAGACGCAGCACCGCCATCACTCATGCCCTCTTGGTGCCTGGCGCCACCTCATCAGCGTTGTTTTTAACTGTGCCGGCGCCTGCGCTGTTATCTTATGCCTTGGGCATGCGCAGTTAGTGCTGCCCTTCTTCTGACATCATTTGATGTCTTGCTGACTGCTCCTGTGCGGCCGCACTGCCTGAGATCCCGCCCCGCAGGGTCTTCTGATTTATTCACACTGCAGGGCGGGATCTCGGGCAGCGCACAAGGTGGCTCTTTTAGTTACAAACGCCTGGGGGGGGGGGGGTGACAGGTTCCTTGAAACAAATATCCTATATACTTACCATAATAGGGGTCTGTACCCTGAACTTAACTCATCAAATGTTAACTCAATTAGCACAGAACTAGAATTTGGCAGTGAAAAAACTAAAGCTACATTGTGATTTCCACTTTGGCACCTGCAGGATGTACCAGCATGGGAAATTTGCAGTGTTAAAGATCCATGCAGTGATCATAGCATAAAATATCAAAACAGACCATCCTTATGTGTGCGTATCCACGGTTGTCATTTGATCTTATTTTTGATAGACAGCTTGCTGCTAGACTCTCATGATTTCATGAGGGTTGAATCATAGCAAGGTCTGTATATTCTATAGTTTGCCACATAGAACTTTGCAATATGGTTGCGATGATAAAACACCTTGCACCTCTGTGGAAAGCCAATGTCTTTTCAGACAGGAAGGAAATGTAAGAGCACTGCTTTGTTTCCTAGGGAGACTTAACGTAAGCTTGAGGGTAGTTTTATATAATACGGAACATTATCAGGTACAGACATGTTAAAAAAGAAGATTAAGTGCTTAAGGTGGGGCTAGACTGTAACAAGCTGCTGTTTCATTCTGTAGCATGTGTTGCTGGTGGATGTCCCTTTGAGTGATCCGACCTCAAAAGAAAAGAAAAACACAAATGCTTTGGTAAATAAAGCTCTTTACAGCTCATTTGCTTTAATGAGAGAGTGGTGACAGTTTCACCAGCAAAAAACAGACTGGCCTGGTGATCACATTCTGCTACAATGAAGCAATTATTGCTTTGCATGTTCAAGACAAGACCCTAAAATACAATTTGTTACAACTGTGCAATGTGCATAAAATTAAATATTTAGGAACCCAACAGAATCTTGTACCCTGCTGTAGTGCAGGGTATTATGGAGACAAGTGATTTCACTTTTTGGGGTGTTTTTGCTGTTATTTTTACCTCTTTGGCTGTTTGTTTCTGGCATGTGCTAGTTATAAATGATTATATCCAAAAGATCAAGTTTGCATGGAATAGGGGACAACTGGTTGATCGACTGTTGGGGCTGCAAGTGATCCTGAGATCTAAAACTCTGAGAACGGGACTCATTGTCTAGGGGACTATTGGAAATAGCTGAGCCATGTACATAGCAGTACCACAGACAATGAATGGAGCAGATGGTGAACATGTATACCTCCATTCCATTTAGGATGAGATTACAGAGCACCATTCTTGCAGTTCTAGAGGTCAGATATCAAGATCACCGGGAGGTCCCAGAGATTGGTCCTTGAAAGATCAGCAAGTTATCCACTTCTTTGGAATAATCCATTAACATTCATTTGCACCAAGTTTCCTCTGCCAGCTCCTTACCTGACAGTTCAGGTTTCAGTCAGTGAAAGTGATCGATGAGGCTGCAGGAAAAATCAGTGCAAATGGGGTCTTATCCAATAGACACAATATAGTTTTTATCAGATTATACTAACCGGACCTTTCCGTTGTTAAGGCTTACAATGTATCAGCTGCAGCAGGTCCATGGGTCAGCACGTGACCGTTTAGCATCAAGGTGAAAGGATTTCTGTGGACAGTTTCCGCACTGCTGAATAGACTGAGACGTAGATCCAGGTATGATTTGATAGAAAAGCAGTGGTTTAATTGACGCGTTTCAAACTTAAAAATTACTTCTTTAACAGGAGATGACCACATGTACGACAGATGTATGATTGGTAGGTGAGCAAATACTTATTTCATGCAATAAAATACAATTTAATTATTGAAAAATCATTCAATGTTATTTGATGGTTTTTATTTTTAGATTCTGCCTCTCACAGTTGCAGTGTACCTACGATAACAATTACAGACCTCTCCATTCTTTGTAGGTGGGAAAACTTGCAAAATCAGCAGTGTATCAAATACTTATTTCACCCACTGTATGAGAGCATTTTTATTAATAGTTTATGGGAGCATAATTTTATATAGAATTTTGTAAATTTGTGTGCAGAGCATAAAGTTAACACAAGTATGCCTGGCTTCACTCCGCGTGCACCCAATGCTATTGGTAGTGACACCACCTATGTGACTCCTCAGGGGTAATTAGCAACTGGGCCAAAAAATTGGAACAAAAAATTGTCATAGTGATCTGTTTAGAAACATAATATATTGCGATATAAAGCAGTAGTAGTCATTTATTTAGGTAATTGGTCCAAAGGTTCCATTTAAAAATCATAATAAAAATGTTAGAGGCATTTTCTAACCAGATTAAATCTGTATGAAAAGCTAAACAACTTCTAATTTTTTATCTTGCACTGTTCCTGATTCATTACTGTATGTTTTATATACTATTCAAATCCACAGGTACATTCACAATTAAGATGAATTATAAATTAACACATTGCAGCAACTTTCCCTATTACAATGACAATACCAGACCTGCACAACATTCGATCCATGGCGACAGATGTTTTGCAGCCTGCAGAGATCTGGGAGACTCCAGTTCCCATATTTGTACATTCAACTGTATTCGTGTCTTTCAGATGCGAACACAGTTCAATACTTTGGTGCTAGGACAGGTGCAAATCACACCACTCACCAGCCCGCGCACCGACATTCAGCGGCATGATGACCTCATGACACTGCTGCTGTGGCTGGCACTGCAGCGTAGAGGTGGCGAGGACTCAGTAAGCACTCCATGGTGGAGCCGATTAAACATCCTATTATAGGAGGGGAGGGGTGCAGTTGGTACTATTACTATGATAGCACCATATGGGGCAAAGAGGAAAAAATTGTGAAGTGGCACTTATAAAGTGGAACATATTTTGGAGAGAGGCAATGCGTGGGGAGCAATATGGATAGGAAGAGTTTGGGGGGATATTATGAAGAGGGGCAAAGTGGGGGGGCATTATGGAGAGGGGCAGTATAGGGGTACATTATGGAAAGGGTCAGTGTGGGGGGGGGATATTATGGAGATAAGCAGTATGAGGTGGACATTATGGAGAGTGGGAGTATGTGAGGAAGTTTATCAAGATGGGCAACGTGTGGGGGACATTATGGAGAGGGGCTATAGGTGGGTACATTGCAGAAAAAGACAGTTTGGGAGGGACATTATGGAGAGGGGAAATGTGTTAGGATATTATAGAGAGGGGTAGTGTGGGGGAGACATTATAGAGGTATGCAGTGTTGGGGGGAATATTATGGAGAGTGACAGTGTGGGTGGAAATATTATTGAGAGAGCCAGGTTGGGGGGACAATATGGAAAGGGGCAGCATGTGGGGGACATTATGGAGAAGGGCAGTGTGTGGGGGATATTATGGAAAGGGACAGTGTGGGGAGACATGGATAGGGGCAGTGTGTGAAGTACATAATGGAGAGGGGTAGTGTTGGGAGACATTATGGTGAAGGTCAGTGTGGGGGGAACATTATGGAGAGGGGCAGTATGGTGGGAGATTATGGAGAGAGGCTGTGTGTGAGGATATTAAGGAGAGGGTAAGGGCTCGTGCACACTTTGCGGTTTTTGCTGCGGATCCGCAGCGGATTTGACGCTGCGGATCCGCAGCAGTTTTCCATGCAGGGTACAGTACAATGTTACCCTATGGAAAACAAAAACCGCTGTGCCCACGATGCGGAAAATTCATTGCGGAACCGCTGCGGAAAAAAAGAGGGAGCATGTCACTTCTTTCTGCGGATTCCGCAGCGGTTTTCAACATGCACCAATAGGAAAGTGCTGTTGAAAACCCGCAGAGGAATCTGCAGAAGAAACCGCAGGAAAATCCGCAGTGAAAACCGCTGCGGTTTTGCACTGCGTATTTTTCAAATCCGCAGCGGAAAAATCCGCAGAAGAATCCGCAAAGTGTGCACATACCCTTAGTGTGGGAGAGGGATAGTATATGAGGGGCATTATGGAGAGGAGTAGTGCTTGGGAGAAATTATGGAGAGGTGCAGTATAGAGGGACATTATGGAGAGGAGCAGTGTGGGGGACATTTTGGAGAGGGGTAGTGTGGGGGCGATATTTTGTGCAGGTAGCATTGTGAGAAGCAAATATTCAGGGGCGGAACATGGGAGATATTTTTATTTATAGGATAGTATAATAACATTTCCCATGTCGGGAAGTGCTGCTAAAGGCTGGAAAAGAGAGAAGTCTGGAGAGAAAAGCTCTGGGTGTAGAATCTCATCATGATGTCCGTACTGTGACAAAAGGGTTGGCGACAAAAGAGATGGGAAAGGCGTCAATCAGAGAAGACGTCATCTATAAGGTACCTGGATGTAAATGTTTAATTGTGATACTGACTACATCTCATCAATGTTTTGGTCCCTGTATGGTCCTCAATTTGTTGATGACTAGTAACAGTAACTTACAGTATCTCTTTTCTATTGTTAATGACATACTGGGAGCTGCAGGTTCACGTCATTCAAGTGTGTATGGGGCGGACCTGAAAATGCAACTGATCACTGAACTATGCTTGGACATGTATTCCTGTACTGACAGTGATTCTGGCGATGTATTCATGTTCTGATTGTGGTCCTATTGATATATTTATGTACTGATGATGGTTCTGGGGCTGTATTAATCTATTGATGGTGGTTCTGGCACTACATTCATGAGCTGACAGTGGTTCTAGCATTGCATTTATGAGAAAGAGAAAATGTCCAGCTCACCCTCATATGATCTCAAGAAGATTGAAGCAAGGAAGGCTTCTATAAATAAATACAGTAAATCCAAGGAAAACAAGAAGAGGTCCAGCTTCACAAAACATGCAAATGTTTATTTGTAGACTAGTACAAAAAAAGCAGTGCAAACAAGATTGAAATATTATGATAGATAAGTGCTTGACACATTTCTGGTGTGTGACACACTTAAAATAAACGTTTTCATGTTTGCGAAGCTGGGCCTTTCCTTCTTTTCACTGTCTTTATGTACTGACAATGGTTCTGGCACTGGCACTTTTATTTCCACAGCTCAACATTATAAACTTCTGTGAAGCACCTGAGGTTTCAAGGTTCTCAATACACATCTAGATAACTTTCCTGAGGGGTCTAATTTCCAAAACGGTGTAGGGGGAGTTTACTGTTTAGGCAAATCAGGGGCTCTCCAAATGTGACATGGCGTCTGCCAATTATTCCAGCAAATTTTGCATTCAAAAAGTCAAATGGCGCTCCTTCCCTGAATGTATGGGTATCTGCGCGCTCAGGAGAAATTGCGCCAAAAATTGTATGGTGCAATTTCTCCGGTTACCCTTATGAAAAAGTAAAATTTGGAGCTAAAAAATTTTCGTGGGAAAAATTAGATTTTTTTCATTTTCACAGCTTAACGTTATAACTTTCTGTGAAGCACCTGGGATTTCAAAGTGCTCAATACACATCGAGATAAGTTCCTGAGGGGTCTCATTTCCAAAATGGTGTCACTTGTGGGGGTTTCCACTGTTTAAGCACTTCAGGGCCTCTCCAAATACGACATGGTGTCTGCTAATTATGTCAGCAAATTTTACATTCAAAAAGTGAAATGGTTCTCCTTCCCTTCCAAGCTCTGCCGTGTGCCCAAACAGTGGTTTTCCCCCACATATGGGGTATTGGTGTACTCAGGAGAAATTGTACAACTAATTGTATGGTCCATTTTCTCCTATTATTCTTGGAAATGTAAAAATTAGGTCTAAAGGTAAATTTTTGTGAAAAAAAGTTAAATGTGTATCTTTTCCTTCCACATTCCATTTATTCCTGTAAATCACCTGATGAGTTAATAAACTACTTGAATGTGGTTTTGAGCACCTTGAGGGGTGCATTTTTTAGAATGATGTCACTTATTTTCTATCATATAGGCCTCTTAAAGTCACTTCAAATGTGAGGTGGTCCCTTGAAAAAATGGTTTTGTAAATTTTGTTGTAAAAATGAGAAATTGTTGGTCAACTTTTAACCTTTATAACTTCCTAACAAAAAAAATTATGTTTGAAAAATTGTGCTGATGTAAAATAGACATGTGGGAAAAGTTATTTATTAACTATTTTGTGCGATATGACTATTTTGTGCAATCTCAGAATCAGTGGGTTCCGTTGAAGCGTTCTAGAGTTATGACAGTTGTCAGAATTGATTTTATTGCCCTGGTCAGGAAGGTGAAAACAGGCTTCGGGGTGAAGGGGTTAATGTAAAAAAAAAATACTTATACTCATGTTACTGCTCACTTGTTCGGACCCTCTGCTATTCATCACTACCTGTCAGGTCCTCGCTGCATCTTCTGATCCTACACCCCTCCTCTACCTGGAATTGCTGGACTTCTGACAAATTATACCCTTTATACCCTGCAATCCCTATCCTCCTTAGGTGGCACATAATATAAACGGGTGGGCAGTGTGATCTAGAAAGTGTGAGGAATGTAGCACGATATTTTATAGTGTTGGAGAAACCACCTCTTTTCATGTCGTTAGAAAATCGCCATGGTGTGTAAGAGTATAGGAGACCCTTGAGAGAAGTAAGAGGAGGGTGTCAATGGCATCTACAGGTGACCATGTGGACGGACGGGCATTTTTATTGTTATCTGCTGGATATTGGTCAATGGAAATTTGTTTGTTCCTGTGATGTCACTTGCGGGGGTGGTGCTGGACTCTGCAGGCTGGGTATTCTTACAAAGCCCCTTAAAAGTGCTCTCTCCTGCCAGCTTGTTACTTTTTATCAGAGTCGGCAAGAGAGCACCAGAATCTACTGATCATCAGTCAGAATGTATGCTCAGTAGAGCAGGGCCTAGTAGGGACTGAAGAAGCTTTGTCTCAGGGAGGAGGCCGAGGCTGAGGCAGTGACTGCAGCCACTGCCTAGTGATGATGACGCTTTGTTTACGTATCCCACCATGCACTGGAATTCTCAAGCAAAGTGTCATCAAAAAGGAAATAGTCAAAAACAATAAAGCAGTTTGATAGTGTTGTGAGGGAATGATAGAGACTTTTTTAATCAAAGTATTTTTGAAAATTAATTTGCGTTTCGGACCACCCCTGTAAGCCTTTGGCTCTGCATGATAACTTCCTGTTGCCTTGCTATTACATTAAACCATGACTTGTTCTACTACCACCGTGCTACGTTTTGATCCTCAGCTGCCGTTCAAGTCCACATGGTATTTTACCCTTCGAGCAATCCTTATGTTCTCAGTGTATAAAGGCTGTTTATATTACTACTAAAGGAGGTATGTGGGCTCTGTCCACTATACAGGCCACTGTGCATGGTCCCAAAATAGTATAGAAAGGTAAATAATGTACACTTATTCACTCCAAATATTTAGGAATTATGCCACTTTGGTACAATCCCTATAGTTTATTTCACACACCAATACTCTCACACACAGAACGTCGTGACTGATTCATACGTATTATTACCCTAACATCTGCCCTTAAGTACATGCCCTCCTAATGGAGTAATTATTACACCACTTTTGCTCTCACAGCAATCATCCACTTATTAGCCTCTGATCTTTTTCTTCCCTTTGATAGCATTACTCCTTAATAAGTTGTATAATTTTATGTTATAATGATTTTTTTTTAATTTTCCATGTGCATGTTTACCCATCAAATCAGATATGAAAGCCACACTACAGATTTTCTTCTGACTCATAATTGTCGTTGTTTATATTGTAATAGCACATCCATTAATTTCTGATCATTTGCTGAACTGTCGGTGCAGCAATATACCATTGTTCTGAAGTTAAATCCACCTGTTCCATATAAAGAATCCTTTTCTTTATAACAGGAGAACACAAAGAAATTCAAGGTAATATTAAATTATGTTAATGATTGGAGCTAACATTATCAAATAATGGCCAAACAGAAAAGAGAGGTCAAGAACTCAAGATACCTAACAGAGAGTTAGAAAGATAAAATCCAAGGAAGCTTTACAGGATCCAAGCAAATTAGATCTAATGTGGAAGCCAAATAGCCAATAAAGATACAGCAAACAGGAAAGGATCACAAACAGAATGGAGCCCATTGTCATTGCTGTCTAATTTTTAAAAAGAGCTAAATTAGACAGTCCTAAAATGTGCTAGATTTATCATAGTTGTCCATGCTGTTGATAAATTTGGTATATTTTAAGGCTGTCAACTTTAAGGGTCGGTTTAAACCTACTGACTGGTGCAACTACACGTTTGCTTATTAGAGGCCAGTTATTAGCCTGTTAACACAGGCAGACTTATGAGAAATGAACAATCTATAGGCTTGCACTGTTCTCGGCAGCGACCAAAATGTGGAGCGGGCGCTTTAGTCCGCTAGCATGAAACTGCATGGACCAGGGCTCATCCCACTAAACGCCCACGCTCCTTTTACCAGAGGCCTAATTCTACTCAGACAACACAGAGTGAGGGTAAAACAGTGTGGCAATACTTTATTGAACCACAAAACAGGCAAATAACACATAGAACAGTCCCAGCAAAATATCCAAGATGGTGCAAAAAATTACAGAGTTTCACCCTTCCGCTGACTCATCGGGATAAGAGCAGCTGTGACTTCATAGCTTCCAGGGCCAACTACCCCACCTGTGGCACGCACCAAAAGGAGGTAATGACAAGCTTAGGAAGCTGACAGTTAATTGAGGCAGAAGGCCAGGTGACCAGAGGGTCACAACCTGGATTCTCCGAACATCTCCATGGAGCCAGGTGACTGGTGAGTCCCAATCCTGGCTTTCCCAAACATACCCATGAGGCTCAGGAGACCAGTGGGTCCAAATCTTGACTACCCCAAACATATACATGGGTTCGGTGATAGTCTATGGAGCAGATCTGTATTTTTTCAGCCAGGGCTGTGGGCCCCTAAGCTGGCATCCTGAAGAATGTCAAATCTGTGTTCCTCATGATGGAGCAATAATGCCATGGCTCCTGTCCTGTACAGTTAACCTGGCTATGGTTTTGTAAAGAGTCTCTGGATCTTTGGATCTCTTTCATCTTTGGATGTCTTGTTACAGAGGCATATCCCCTTTTTATATTTCAAAAATTTTTTCATTCAAGCTATTATTTACATGCAATGAGGGAAGGAGTGATGAGGTTAACCCGCATTGTTTGATTATTTATAGCTTATCCTTCAATGTCTGCAAGTTGACAAACTGCATGCACACAAATAAAAGCAAAAAAACTGCACTATTCTGACCGCATACCTTGAGTAGTATTCAGCAGAGACTTGATAGCAATTTTCTAGTATTGTGGTATACAGGTGCTCCACCCAAAGAAAACAAGCTCCTTGGTGGACCCAATGAAGCGCTAGTGCAGCACAAAATGGCCGTAAGGAAAATCGTCCCCGGCTCCATGTTGTATAAAGTACTGTAAGAATAAAAGTGTTGAGGGTCGAGTTCCCACCTCTGCACAAGGGGAATCTCGGGCCATCTCTGCTGCGGTCTCCCATTCTTCTCCTGCCGCAGTGGAGCCTGCTCAGCGGAGACGTCAGTCCCAACGTCTCGCTCAGTCTGACTCTGTACAGAGAGTTACTGCTGCTTTTCCAGCTTCTGCCATTCAGTGCTGGGCAGCGGCGAGCAGACGCTTCTGGGACTAAGTCCTGCTTTTCTCGTTCTGAGCATGCCCAGAGTAAGATCTCAGTGGAGATCGAGGGTCACATGATCAGACACTGCAGCTAAGGCCATTGGTCCTTCAGGAAGGTCCTGTAGGTGCTCACGCTCTGTGGCAGCCTCTCATTGGTCCTTCTAGGAAGGTCCTGTACATGCTGCAACTATTCAAGGCTCGCATGGCCGCACGGCCATGCGTTAGTATTGTTCTATGTTGTACTTTGCGCCAGTGTGGTCACGTATGTTTGTGTTCAGGGACCCGGCTGAAATAAGCCCCTAGAATGCTGGCACCTCCGGCGAGGAGTTTGTGTGTTTGAGTATTCAGGGACCTGGCTGAAATAAGGCCCTAGCATGCTGGCATCTCCGGCGAGGAGTTTTGTGTGCATGCATGACCACTGACTGCTCTTGTTTGGGTAGTTAGCCTGTGCCACTGTGAAGTTTAATAGGGCGCAGTGCTTTGAGTTCATGGCTACTCTGAAGTAACAGAGGTAGCTCATACCGCCATTTAGTTCCGCCATTTGCTAGCAGCAGGTTCTCCTGCACGGTGGACCCCAGTGTTATGGACTGGTAATTTAGGAGCGACATGCGACTAGCTCTGGGCAGGTGGTAACTATACAGACCGCAGTCCCTGATCTTAACACAACACTAGCAGTAGCCGTGGAATGTTCCTGTCACTCCCTGGACATCTCGTCACAGCCGGAGAACTAGCTACCCCTAAAGGTAGAAACAGGAAAGCTATCTTGCCTCAGAGAAAATCCCCAAAGGATAGGACAGCCCCCCACAAATATTGGCTGTGAGAGGAGAAGGAAATGACATACGTAGTATGAAACAAGATTTAGCAAAGGAGGCCAATTCTAGCTAGATAGACAGTAGGAAAGAAACACTGTGCGGTCAGTAATAAAAACTAGAAAAAGTCCACCGCAGAGATATGCAAAAATCTCCACACCTGACTAAAGGTGTGGAGGGCAAAATCTGCAGCCCAGAGCTTCCAGCTTAGCTAAATAGATACATACTGATAAGCTGGACAAATGAACAAAACATAAATGTGCTGAACAATAAGTCCACAACAAGTGGACTGCAAAAGGACAAGCAAGGACTTAACTTTGCTGAACGGGTCAGAATGTCAGAGAAATCCAACAGCCGTGCCTCCAGGCAAGAACAATTGGCAACTGGCATTGATTGAGGGATAAAGCCAGACTAAAATAGCTGAGCAGAAAGAAGATCAGTGGGAGCAGCTGCTGATACTAAATCCAAGAAGCAGCTATATGTTGTGAATTCTGTCTGGGCTCCCTCTGGTGGCCTTTAGCGATACTGCGGGTCTGGAACTGGGCTCAGCTGCCTCATTTCCTGCTATGCTGGTTCCTATTTAACTCCACCTGCACCTTTGTTTGTTGCCTGCTGTCGTTGTATTCAGTACTGGTTCTGATCTCTCTGGACTTCCTTGTGACCTGTCTCCATCCGGAGAAGCTAAGTTTTGCTAGTTCATGTTTGCTCATTTTTCTCTTGAAAATATGTTTCATTATATGATGAGTTCAGTCCAGCTTGCTTATATGTGATTTTTTGCTTGCTGGAAGTTCTGGGGTGCAGAATGCGCCCCTCACATCGTGAGTCGGTGTGGGGGTTCTTGTATTTTCTGCGTGGATAGTTTTTGATAGTTTTTGTACTGACCGCACAGATCCCTTGCTATCTTCAGTCTATTTAGCGTTAGCAGGCCTCATTTGCTTAAACCTGTTTTTCATTACTACGTTTGTATTTTCCCCTTAACTCACCGTTATTATTTGTGGGGGCTGTCTAAACTTTGGGGTCATTTCTCTGAGGCAAGTGAGGCTTGGCTTTCTCTCTAGGGGTAGTTAGTTCCTCAGGCTGTGACGAGGCGTCTAGGTTTTTAGGTAACGCTCCACGGCTGCCTTTAGTGTGTTTTGGATAGGTTCAGTGTTGCGGTCAGTATAGTTTCCACATCCCCAGAGCTCGTCCTAATATTCTGGTTTACCTATCAGGTCAGTTTGGTGATCCTACCACCGGATCATAACAGCTATACCACTCAAAACCACAGGAGGGAGCCCAAGAGCAGAATTCACAAAAGTGCTACTTACAACCACCGGAGGGAGCCCAAGAGCGGAATTCACAACACCCCAGGCTGCGAACGCATATATTATAATAAAGTCTCTATATCCATTTGGTGCGTTCCGCTAGCCCTAACAAAAAGTTTATACAAGATATTTACGTGAATCAGACCGCCACCCTTTCCTCTTCCTCAACAAACTGCATGGCCTGGTATAATGTGTGATCAATATATCAGCAAACATCATTGTTCAGTTACCCTGCATCCCTGTTTTGCAAAGATAACAGTACAATAAACTGTAGGAGCTGATATAGAGGTAAATAACAACCATTCATCAATTTACAAATATCAGATCAACCTACAAGAAGAGTCAACATAAAGATAACAGTCTGTCTCCTGGTTTACTGAAAATAGACGTCTGGATAATAAAGATTAAATGCTGTGTCGTCACAGTAGGCTTGCACTGTTCTTGGCAGCACAGGTCCTGTTTACACAGTACGAATCAATGCCAAGAGCAATTATCTTTTGTGCAAATCAAAAGATCATGTAATCCAATGAACAACTGTCTTGCTGGTTCGTGAGGTGATCTGCAGTCTGTCTAGACTATGCGATTATTGTGACATGAGATTCCTAAGAACACTTGTTCATGATAATGGTACAGTGTAAATGGACCTTAAGTTTACACCACTTTTTAATTGGTTTACATGGTGCCAAAAATATGCGCCACAATTCTGGTATATTTTTAGCTCACAGGGTTTTTTTTTCTGATAACCCACACACTTTTTCAGCAAGGCTTTGCCCCCTTGTCGGACAAGGCACAGAAAGTATCTGAAACACATGATGAATATAGCAGAAGTAATAAAAGATAGTATTCTGGAGCATATAGCTTGATGAATCCTCCCCAGTGGCATAACTAATTATTAGGTCACAACATAAAAATAGATGTAGGTTTTACAAAGCCACATGCAAGCCAAATTCAGGCACCTGTTGAAAAGAACACAAGATGATGGATTAAAGTATCATTAAATCATAGTAGGAACCATGTACAAAGAGAAGCAGAGGAATGATTAAGAACAGATCCCAAATTTACTAATCATGGAAAACTGATTGGTGTATTTGATATCACTGTATGACTCATATTCATGAAAAGGCAGGAAGAATACATTTAAATCTAAGATATCAGAATTTAAGAAATGGAAGCAAATCTTTAACTTGACTAAAGCTGGCCACACACATTAAATGTCTCTCCCTTAAACAAGAGCACTCGCACAGTTGAGCACTCCTGTGTTCTCTATGAGAAAGCAATCCATGGACATGTCAGCCAACAGCTTATCTCTGGGAGAACAATTTGATCAGCAGTCTGAAATCAGACATGCACGATGAACATCTCTCCAGACCATCAGTCAGCTGGTACCCCTGTATACTGTCAGCCGAACCCATCAATATCGGCAGGTTAAGCCGACATTTGTCTAATGTGTATGGGAGCCTATAAACCACATCTTCTATTTTCTTTCGTATTATCTAATTAATATCAAGCAATTGCAAATTACTAGCATAGCTAAAGTAGTCTTGATTAGGGAAGTGAGCAGAAATTCCTTACGGTTTAAGAAAGACACTGAAAATCTAAAAATCTAGTCTAGCTCATTGATCAATCATTCAAAACAAGATAAAAGTTAATGGACAAAACATTATGCTAATTTTGTAAATAGGATGTCTTCAACAATTTGCAAAATGGTAACGTGCATGATTATGCAAAGGCAAAAACTAAAAACTTTTAACTTTGTTAAGCCTCATATATCTTTATGCAGATTTTTAACTACAAACTTTTCACAATTGTCACTGAAATAATTTGAAACTTATAAAGGTTATTTTCAATTTATATTCACTGAATATCAGATAATGATAATCACAAATTGCTTTTGTATTGTGGTTCAAAATAAAAAAAATAATAATAATAATAATAATGAAATGGCCAGGACAAAAAAAATGGTACCCTTAAAGGGTTTGTCCACTACTAGGACAACCTGCTCTTAAACTAAAACTTCAGCACCAATAAGCACCAATGTTCAGCTTATACTCACCTCCTGCACCGGCACCATTCCCGCAGTGTCGACACTTACTCTCCTCAGAGCTGTGATGTGGTGTTGTGATGTGACGCTGGCACCCAGTCAACATTGGCATCACTATCTCCGCATTCGGACAAACTGAACATGAAGAGATAGCTAGGGATCAGCTGCAGTCCAAACTTCCTCTTCATGATTCGTTTGTCCGAAGGCGGAGACAGTGACGCCAGTGCTGATTGGGCGCCGGTCATCACGTCATTCGACCGCATCACAGCCACAGGACTGCGAGTGCCTGGAACGGAGCTAGTGCAGGAGGTGAGTATAGGCTTTATTATTAAACCGGGGCTGAACATTTACTTTAAGAAGTGGTTGTCATAGTAGTGAACAACCCCTTTAACTTAATATTTGGCTGCACAAACATTTGAAGCAATCACTGCAAACAAATGATTTTTTAGACTCTCATTGAGACTTCTGCATGTTAACAGGTATATAGGCCCACTCCTTGTGAGCAAACTGCTCCCACTAGCTAAAGTGTGAAGAGAGCCTTCTCCAGACAATATGTTTCAACTCTTTCTCGGATGTTCAATAGGATTTAGATCAGGGCCCATAGAAGGTCACTTCAGAATAGTCCAATGCTTTGCTCTTGGATGATTTTAGCTGTCGGTCATTATCCTGTTAGAGGACCTGCGACTGAGAGCAAGCTTTCTGACACTGGACAGCACATTTTGCTCCAGATTGCCTTGATAGCCTAGAGATTTCAATGTACCCTGGACAATAGGGTTGAGCGAAACGGGTCAGCAATTTTCAGAAGTCGCCGACTTTTGGCAAAGTCGGGTTTCATGAAACCCGACCCGACCCCTGTGTGGGGTCGGCCATGAAGTCGGCGATCTTCTGAATCTGGAATCGGAATTCCGATACCGATTCCCGATATGTTTAAGATATCGGGAATTGGTATCGGAATTCAGATTTAAGTGTAAAATAAAGAATTAAAATAAAAAATATCGCTATACTTACCCTCTGATGCGCCCTGGTACTAAGCGGGAACCTTCCTTCCTTAGAATCAGCCTTCCAGGACCTTGCGGTGACGTCGCGGTGACGTCGCGGCTTGTGATTGGTCGCGCGGCCGCCCATGTGACCGCTCGCGCGACCAATCACAAGCCGCGACGTCACTGTGACGTCACCGAAGGTCCTGGAAGGGCTGATTCTTAGGAAGGAAGGCTGCCGGAAAGAAGCAGGGCGCGTCCGAGGGTGAGTATATACCTAATAGCAATATACTCACCCTCGGCTTCTTTCCGGCAGCCTTCCTTCCTAAGAATCAGCCCTTCCAGGACCTTCGGTGACGTCACGGTGACGTCGCGGCTTGTGATTGGTCGCGCGAGCGGTCACATGGGCGGCCGCGCGACCAATCACAAGCCGCGACGTCACCGCGACGTCACCGCAAGGTCCTGGAAGGCTGATTCTAAGGAAGGAAGGTTCCCGCTTAGTACCAGGGCGCATCAGAGGGTAAGTATGGCGATATTTTTTATTTTAATTCTTTATTTTACACTTAAGTATGGATCCCAGGGCCTGAAGGAGAGTTTCCGCTCCTTCAGACCCTGGGAACCATTGGAAACCCAATGCACTGCATTGGGTTTCGAGTTTCGGCCGACCCCGACCCCGACTTTTTTATAGGATCGGCCGATTTCACTCGACCCGACTTTTGAAAAAGTCGCGTTTCGTGAAACCCGACCCGATCCTATAAATGTAAAGGTCGCTCAACCCTACTGGACAGATTCAAGACACTCTTGGCCAGATGCAGCAAAACAGCCCCAAAACATAACCAAGCCTACTCCATTTCTCACAGTAAGCACAACGTTCTTTTCTTAGTATGCTTCATTTTTGTGCATGTGAATAACACATGTGCCTTTGCAAAAAGCTCCAGATTTGTCTCATTTATCTAAAGAACATTCTCCCAGAAAATTTCTGGCTTGTCAAATTCTATAATTTGCTTTCAACAGTGGTTGAAGGCCACTTTGGCCAAGACAGCAACGAATAGTGCAATCTAACACTACTTTGACCTTGCAGCTACCTCTAATTTCTTTGGAAATTATTCTGGGCTCTTTAATTACCATTTGCATTATCTTTCTCTAGAATTAGTCATGAGTTTCCTTTCCTCACCACACTCAGGGAGATGGCTACAGTCCCATAGACCTCAATTTTCAGGATATTATGGGCAACTGTAGCACCAGGAACATAAAGCTGTTTGGAGACGGTTTTATAATGTTTACCTTTAATATATTTGTCTATAATGTTCTTTCTAATCTCCTGAGACCACTCTCTCCTTAGCATTCTTTGTTCCATGTTCAGTGTGATAAACACCAGAATACCAAACAGCACAATGACTACTTTTTACCCTTTAGATACAGGCCCAGATTTAGTGGGTCACCCACCAAGCGGGGGCCTCCCACCAATATAGGGATAATTATCTCAAAACATGTAAAATACACGTCTCTTTGCTGTGAACCGTTTCTAATGATAAGGAACATTTAACAAAAGAGAAACTATTGAAAGTGTAAAGACCTGGCTACAGTCCTACATCTCAGTGGCTGGCGCAGAGCGGCAGAGTCATGGCACCTGACCTGCTTCAGCATCCACTGACCTGGCTAGCCTAGAAAGACTTCCTTAGTGCCCTCCCTGTACCTAATGCTTAGCTTATGGCATGCGGCAGCCTTCTCCGATCCCAACAGAAGCTTCCAGGTGCTACCTATTCAGCTATATGATCGCTCCCTCGGATTAGATCAGATGAGAATTTCTTCAGCTACCTTCGAGGAAGGAGGTGGAGCCACGATGTCGGCGAGAGAAGAGGATTCTCCACTGCGGAGCACGGCAGGGCTTCACTCTGGATCTTCAGTCACTGAAGATCCAGAGGTGAAGTGGTTCAGTCTTCACAGTGTTACGGTGGGTGAGTATGATCTCTGTCTGTCTGTGTGTCTGTGTGTGTCTGTCTGTGTATCTTTCGTGCAGCTCCTGTCCTACACAGTACCATACTGTACATACAGGTCCACACTATATCCTGCATTACAGTGTGTCTGTGTATACTGTATGTATACTTTATAGTGTGAACCTGTTTACAGTATAGTGCTGTGTATACACTTTATACTGCCCCTCAGCCTCTATTCTATATACAGCCAGCACAGCAACAGCCTCTGATATATACAGGTAAACAGCCTCTGATATATACAGCCCGAAAGCAGCCCCTCATATATATACAGTCCAGCAGCAGCTTTTAATATATACAGTCCAGCAGCAGCCCCTCATATATATATACAGCCCAGCAGCAGCCCCTCATATATATACAGCCCAGCAGAAGCCTCTCATACATATACAGCCCAGCAGCAGCCTCTGACATATAGAGCCCAGCAGCAGTCTTTGATATAGACAGCCCAAATTTCTACAATATACATATATACATATGTACATATTTTAATCTTTAATTCCCTTTCAGGACTTCAAGGGTTGACAAGGTCATTTTGTTACTTTTAGATTACCTGAACACTGATGTGGCATTACCAGCTTAAAAAAACTAATATATAAAGCTGAATGTGTGTGTGTGTGTGTGTGTGTGTGTGTGTGTGTGTGTGTGTGTGTGTGTGTGTGTGTGTGTGTGTGTGTGTGTGTGTCCGGGATTGGCATCTGCACCGTCGCAGCTACAGCCACACGTCTGGACCCCGAGAGCATCATAGGCTATGTTGTGAGGCGAAATTTTAACCCCGCGCTTTCCATTTCACCAAACAATTTTGCCCCTATCTACATAATTTAAAGAGTGAGAGCGATGGCACCAAAGAGTATATACCGTACAGTTGCTAAGGTGGGGCCCCGGCATGGGATACTCACCACACACGGGGATATGAACACATATGAACACACACACAAAATGCGCCACACACTTGAACACATATACCACCCTCAGCACACATTTCACCACACATACACCAACCTCGCCACATAAAAGTTGAACACACAACTTGACACATGAAACTCACCCTAAAACACACACAAGTATGGTATTATCCTTCAAAAATAAAAATCTGATTAATAAGCAGACAAACTACAAGAGCAACAAATGTACCATATAGGAAATACGGCAGCTGTCAGTCACATGACCTGTCTATTATGTGCATGTGTGAGCTAATATATACTGCCAGGGGGAGGGCTTCCTGTTGGCTGGGGATTTATCAGGCTGCCAATTTAGTTTTCAAATACTGAGGTAAAAATACTGACCAAATAACGTGTGAACAAGGTCTAATACAGGAGGAGATGACACACAGATATATACTATATACAGGAGGAGATGACTTTCAGGTATATACTATATACAGGAGGAGATGACACAGGCATATACTATATACAGGAGGAGATGACATACAGTTATATACTATATATAGGAGGAGATGACACACAGGCATATACTATATACAGGAGGAGATGACACACAGGTATATACTATATACAGGAGGAGAAGACACAAAAGAGCACAGTGAGGTCAAAAATACTCTGTTGTAAAAAAAATCACAGTAATCAGCAAGTGCTAGTCAAAAGATGTAAAGAAAACAGGGTATTTAGTTGATACTTTTTTTGCAAAAAAATGTATACTAAGCTGCTCCACCAAATCGTCAAGGTATACCCTTATAGAGCAGTCCTAACTAATGTATAGAATCCCTATCTGATGTATTTAAAACCTGATCATCTGTATAATACCTGTATAAGCAGGGTTCAGAGAAGGACTATCCATGTGGACATGCAGGATGGAACAGCTTAAATGCAAATTACCCACAGAGGAGTGGTGGACTCCCCAGTCTTGTAGAAACAAGAGAACAATTATAGAACCAGAAACACATGGGCCACTTGCACATTGAACAAGTCTGTAGGAACCTGTTCACACCACCAGAAAACTTGAAGACACAAAAGAGCACAGTGAGGTCAAAAATACTCTGTTGTAAAAAAATCACAGTAATCAACAAGTGCTAGTCAAAAGATGTAAAGAAAACAGGGTAAGCCTGGCTGTCACCGCTGCAAGCGTCTGCCTCCGTTCCTAAGAATTGCAGAGCGTGAAGCACCTTCGATGACATCACGGTCAGGTGACCGGTCACATGAGCGGTCACGGACCAATCACAGGACTGCGACGTCATCGAGGGTCCTTCATGCTCTGCAATTCTTAGGAACGGAGGCAGACGCTTGCAGCAGTGACAGCCAGGCTTCTCGGAGGGGTGAGTATATACATATTTTTTATTTTTATTCTTTATTTTTTACATGACTATGGATCCCAGGGCCTGAAGGAGAGTCTCCTCTCCTTCAGACCCTGGGAACCACACGCCGTATAAGATGACCCCCATCTTATACAGCAGGCATATCCCAAATTCCATATTTTATATGGAAAAGTTGGGGGGTCGTCTTATACGCCCAGTCGTCTTATACACCAGAAAATACGGTAACTACAAGTTTGTAGTCACTTTTTATGCTAATTACAGGATAAACTTTAGTTTAGCATGTCTCCAAGGTCAAAATATTTTCAATCTTTTCTAGGAGTACAATCATTTTTGTCCAGGTCATTTTCATTAGTAGTTTTTCTTTTTCGTTTGAACCAAAATTCAAAAGCAATGCCTTATCTTCATTAGATGATATTCAGTAAATGTAAATTTAAAATAACATTACGAAGTTTCAAGTTATTTCAGTGACCATTGTGGGTTTTTCTTACTTTAGCACAAGAGTACCATTTTCTGCACGTCTGTATGACGTATGTCATATATCTGGACGTCCATGTCATGTTCTTCACGATTAACACCAACAGTTCAAGTTTAGCTGTAAAATTGGCTATCAAAAATAAATTACCTCAATTCTTGTTAGCTTATTCATGCTCCGTTTAGCTCAATGAGAGGATATAGGACACTCTGGCAGTGTCTAATCTCCTTTGGGAAAAAGGATCAGACAAAATAATATCCAAAGTGCCCAATCCTTCTTTCGCCTTGCATCTGCTGACAAGAGAATTGGGAGGCCCTTATATACAATGTTAACTAATGCCACTGAAATCTGAAATTGGTGAGTTTGGCCAAGGTATGTATGGGGATAGTAAAGTGTTTGTTCAGGGAGTTTTATATCCTTAGGCTAGGCCATTAATATAATTTAATGGCTGTATGACTCTTGCCACCTCCAGTATCAGTTGACTGAAGTGGTGTTCCTGCAAGATGTCAGATTTCCTCTATTGCCATGGGGCAACATATGTATATGTTAGTAGATACTATACAACTGTTTTATTTAAACCACTGTGGTATAAATAATATTGTACCTTTTGAATATTTAGGGATTATCAGTTAAATGTGTGTTATGAACAAGGTTTATACAGCTCAGGAGGGACTGAGTGCCCTGACAGTCCAGAGGGGCTTAATGCCCAGGACAACACAGTGGACTCCATAACGTTAAAGGAAGATAGCGCAGCCATCTAGGACCGTAAGCGAGTAACAGAGACAACAGCAAAAACAACGGTAGTGACATCAGTAGTGGGGACTGGAGCTGAAAGGAATAACACAGCAGTACAGACGGGCAGATCGCTCACCATGTGACAGCTTATAGCATGGCCAGATGTCCTCAGATCCAGTGCGAAACGGCTGAGGGAACTACCAAGAGAAGTCTGGACAGGGAGGACACTGAGGAACCGTATGATATGGTCAGTCCCAGGCACATGCTGTGTGACAGGAAGAAGAGTGAAGGGAAAGTGGAAGACGTGTACTGCTTGAAACATGGTATTAATTCTGTAACGGAAATGGATGTGCTGTGTCCTGAAGTCAGAAAAGTTATTCAGTTAAAAGTAGCAATGGACTGTGTCTCAATTCATGCGAAACTGATTACAGAAGGTTTCTAGCAATGCAGAGAAGACTCTGATGGTGCAGTGAGAGAAGACGTAGGTATGCTGAGTAATGAGAACTGTATTCATGTGATGAGAGACCAGGGCACGACTACGCATATGCTCTCGGCCATGTCTACGACCCTGGCCCACCCTCACACCATTATATGGCATACCACAATCTATCAGGGACACCCATACCAATATATTTTTTTTTTTTAGAAAGAAAGTTTGCCATGATAAGTTTGTTGTGTGATAATTTTTTTATTTTTTTCAACTCTTTTTATTGAAAGATTCCACAAGATAAAAGTTACAAACATATAAGGTCATAGTATAATGTCAGAATTATTCAAACATTTACCTTTATCCATTCAATACAGTAACATGAACATAACATCACACTCTCAATAATAGAGTGAATAAAGAAAAGCAAACAGACTGGAACATAGTGTATTAGGACAGATTCCGCTATGAAGCATTGCACGCTCAACTAAATTAGCTAGTTTCTAATCAAAATTCAGAACACGTACCAATTCGGACCATATCAGAAGTACACTCTTCTAGTCTATGCATATCGTATATCACAGTCCATGTGTTTAAAGGAACACACATCAGGGCTCGTAACGTGAGATTGACTAAATCATGGCATTAGGGGATGAATGCTCTCCCAAATCCTGTGTAATTTATGGGGACATCCTCTATTTCTATATAATATATTCTCATATGGTATTATATTATTAACTAATTTTTCCACTGGTTGATAGTGGGAGGCTTCCCCCCATCCACCTCAGTGCTATTGCTTTGCTAGGAATAAGTATAACCTCCTGGAGAAATATCCTATCATAGTGCGACTACAATTCTTCATCCACAATACCCTAGATTCATATCTCTGGGACACACTCAATAGGTATCCCAATCAGGGCCAGCGTTAGCGGCAGGCAGACCAGGCAGCTGTCTAGGGCCCCCTCTCCCCAGGGGCCCCCAGCCAGTCACCTGCCGCCAGCGCGGACTCCCCCTGCCATATCTCCATTTGACCGATCCCACCAGCTGTCATGACATGATTTCTGATTTTGAGCATATGCACCATACCAAAATAATCAGGGCCCTAACTTACATCACGCTAACATTAAATCAGTGTTATGAGAGGAAGGTGAGATGTTGATCAACCAATGCCCTGCTCCTGCACCATCCAAGGGGCCCTGTACGCCCCAGTTCCTGCAACCTATCATGTATGGCCACAAGTAAGGCTATGTGCACACGTTGCGGATTAGGCTTAGGAATTTTTGGTGCGGATTCTGCATCTCTTGGCAGAAAACGCAGGTGCGGATTTGACGTGTTTTTTGTGTGGATTTTGTGCGGATTTCTTGCGTTTTTTACCCCTGCGGATTTCTATAATGGAATGGGTACAAAAACGCTGCAGATCCGCAAAAAAGAAGTGACATGCTACTTCTTTTAATCCGCAGCGTTTCCACACAGAATTTTCCGCACCATTAGCACAGCGTTTTTTTTTTCTCATTGATTTACATTGTCCTGTAAATCACTTGCGGATCTGCAGCGTTTCTGGAAGGCAAAAAATGCTGCGGATCCGCAGTAAATCCGCACATACCCTAAAACCAACCTCCCTCCCCCTACCAAGTAACTCTGCCTCCTGTCTTTTGCAGAAATGCCATTTTAGCATCCCTAATAGCTTGTGCCCCAAAATGGAATCTTTAAACATGCCAGGCCCTGGCATACATCCAAGTCAGGGTGGCCTCCCCTTTAGGCCTTGGGATCACAGTCCGGGCCTTACTTTCTCTCCATCTCTCGCGATAGAGTCCTTTGGAGTCAAAGTAGAAAAAGTGTAATTTTACTGACAGTTTGTCGGTGTCAATATTGTTGCAACATATTTTATATGCATGGAAAAATATCAATTTGGTGCAACTACCGCTTACAGAAGACCCTACTACAACATCTGACTAGACAACAGCCTTATGGCTCATACCCATATGTGAGAAAAAAACGTTCCGTAATTAGTGTTGAGCATTCCGATACTGCAAGTATCGGGTATCGGCCGATACTTGCAGGTATCGGAATTCCGATACCGAGATCCGATATTTTTGTGATATCGGGTATCGGTATCGAAACAACATTAATGTAAAAATGTGTAAAAGAGAGAATTAAAATAAAAAATATTGCTATACTCACCTCTCCGACGCAGCCTGCACCTTACCGAGGGAAGCGGCAGCGTTCTTTGTTTAAACTTCGCGCTTTTCTTTCATTTACGTGAGTCCCGGCTTGTGATTGGTTGCGTGCCGCCCATGTGACCGGGACGCAGCCAATCACAGCAAGCCGTGACGTAATTTCAGGTCCTTCAGGATTTTAAAATTACGTTCCGGCGTTGTGATTGGTTGCGTCGCAGTCACATGGGCGACGCAACCAATCACAGCAAGCCGTGACGTAATTTCAGGTCCTTAAGGATTTTAAAATTACGTCCCGGCTTTGTGATTGGTTGCGTCGCAGTCACATGGGAGACGCAACCAATCACAAGCCGTGACGTCACAGGAGGCTGGACACGCGCGCATTTTAAAATTTTAAAATGCGCGCGTGTCCAGCCTCCCGGCTTGTGATTGGTTGACCGCGGCGCAACCAATCACAAGCCGGGACGTCACGGGAGGCTGGACACGCGCCCATTTTAAAATTTTAAAATGCGCGCGTGTCCAGCCTCCCGGCTTGTGATTGGTTGATCGCGGCGCAACCAATCACAAGCCGGGACGTCACGGGAGGCTGGACACGCGCCCATTTTAAAAAGCGCGCGTGTCCAGCCTCCCGTGACGTCACGGCTTGTGATTGGTCAGGGCGGCCATGTTGCCGGGACGCGGACCAATCACAGCAAGCCGTGACGAAATTACGTCACGGCTTGCTGTGATTGGTCCGCGTCCCGGCAACATGGGCGCCGTGACCAATCATAAGCCAGGACGTCACTGGAGGCTGGACACGCGCGCTTTTTAAAATGGGCGCGTGTCCAGCCTCCCGTGACGTCCCGGCTTGTGATTGGTGAATGGCGGCCATGTTGCCGGGACGCGGACCAATCACAGCAAGCCGTGACGTAATTTCGTCACGGCTTGCTGTGATTGGTCCGCGTCCCGGCAACATGGCCGCCCTGACCAATCAGAAGCCGGGACTTCACGTAACCAAGTAAAAGCGCGAATTTTAAACAAACAACGCTGCCGGTTCCCTCGCTGAGGTCCAGGCTGCGTCGGAGAGGTGAGTATAGCAATATTTTTTATTTTAATTCTTTCTTTTACACATTTATATGGATCCCAGGGCCTGAAGGAGAGTTTCCTCTCCTTCAGACCCTGGGAACCATCAGGAATACCGTCCGATACTTGAGTCCCATTGACTTGTATTGGTATCGGGTATCGGTATCGGATTAGATCCGATACTTTGCCGGTATCGGCCGATACTTTCCGATACCGATACTTTCAAGTATCGGACGGTATTGCTCAACACTATCCGTAATCTGTACAGAAAAAAAGGATGAGTGCCATGCAAGTGTCATGCGAGTACAATGCGATTTTCACACCTAGCATCCGATTTACATCCGAGTGCATTGCCATTGCTATCAGATAGCAAAGCGATTTTAACATGAGCTTTTACATACAGCAGTTCTCTGTGATTTACACATCGTTTTCAAAGGAAATATTTGTCAAAACACATATATATTATATGTATACATATTTATATATATAATAGATAGATAGATAGATAGATAGATAGAAGAAAAGCCGACAATTCCTGTGCGCGTACAGTAAAATCACACTGGCAGGTTAGAATAGAGTAGAAAGAACAGAAATATACACATAGAATACATATATATATCAGTAACGTACATATATATATATATATCAGCAAAGCACACATACATATATATATTGTGGTATGGTGACTGGTCATGTGATTAACCCCTTTACCCCCAAGGGTGGTTTGGTTAATGACCGGGCCAATTTTACAATTCTGACCACTGTTCCTTTATGAGGTTATAACTCTGGAATGCTTCAACGGATCCTGCTGATTCTGACATTGTTTTCCCGTGGAATATTGGGCTTCATGATAGTGGTAAAATTTCTTTGATATTACCTGCATTTATTTGTGAAAAAAAAATGGAAATTTGGCAAAAATTTTGAAAATTTCGCAATTTTCCAACTTTGAATTTTTATGCCCTTAAATCACAGAGATGTGTCACACAAAATACTTAGTAAGTAACATTTCCCACATGTCTACTTTACATCAGCACAATTTTGGAACCCAATTTTTTTTTTGTTAGGGAGTTATAAGGGTTAAAAGTTGACCAACAATTTCTCATTTTTACAACACCATTTTTTTAGGGACCACATCACATTTGAAGTCATTTTGAGGGGTCTATATGATAAAAAATAACCAAGTGTGACAACATTCTAAAAACTGCACCCCTCAAGGTGCTCAAAACCGCATTCAAGAAGTTTATTAACCCTTCAGGTGTTTCACAGGAGTTTTTGGAATGTTTAAAAAAAAATGAACATTTAACTTTTTTTCACAAAAAATTACTTCAGCTCCAATTTGTTTTATTTTACCAAGGGTAACAGGAAAAAATAGACCCCAAAAGTTGTTGTACAATTTGTCCTGAGTACGCCAATACCCCACATGTGGGGGTAAACCACTGTTTGGGCGCATGGCAGAGCTCGGATGGGACGCCATGTTGTGTTTGGAGAGCCCCTGATGTGCCTAAACATTGAAACCCCCTACAAGTGACACCATTATGGAAAGTAGACCCCTTAAGGAACTTATCTAGATGTGTGGTGAGCACTTTGACCAACCAAGTGCTTCACAGAAGTTTATAATGCAGAGCCGTAAAAATAAAAAATCATATTTTTTCACAAAAATGATCTTTTTGCCCCCAATTTTTTATTTTCCCAAGGGTAGGAGAAGAATTTGGACCACAAAAGTTGTTGTACAATTTGTTCTGAGTACGCTGATACCCCATATGTTGGGGTAAACCACTGTTTGGGCGCAAGGGAGAGCTCGGAAGGGAAGGAGCGCCGTTTGACTTTTCAATGCAAAACTGACAGGAATTGAGATGGCATGCCATGTTGCGTTTGGAAAGCCACTGATGTAAGCATTGAAACCCCCACAAGTGACACCATTTTGGAAAGTAGACCCCCTAAGGAACTTATCTAGATGTGTGGTGAGCACTTTGACCCACCAAATGCTTCACAGAAGTTTATAATGAAGAGCCGTAAAAATTAATAATAAAAATTTTCCCACAAAAATTATTTTGTAGCCCCCAGTTTTGTATTTTCCCAAGGGTAACAGGAGAAATTGGACCCCAAAAGTTGTTGTCCAATTTGTCCTGAGTACGCTGATACCCCATATGTGAGGGGAACCACTGTTTGGGCGCATGGGAGAGCTCGGAAGGGAAGGAGCGCCATTTGGAATGCAGACTTAGATGGATTGGTCTGCAGGCGTCACGTTGCATTTGCAGAGCCCCTGATGTAACTAAACAGTAGAAACCCCCCACAAGTGACCCCATATTGGAAACTAGACCCCCCAAGGAACTTATCTAGATGTATTGTGAGAACTTTGAACCCCCAGGTGTTTCACTACAGTTTATAACGCAAAGCCGTGAAAATAAAAAAAAAAATTTTCCACAAAAATTATTTTTTAGCCCCCAGTTTTGTATTTTCCCAAGGGTAACAGGAGAAATTGGACCCCAAAAGTTGTTGTCCAATTTGTCCTGAGTACGCTGATACCCCATATGTGGGGGGAACCACTGTTTGGGCACATGGGAGAGCTCGGAAGGGAAGGAGCACCGTTTTACTTTTTCAACGCAGAATTGGCTGGAATTGAGATCGGACGCCATGTCGCGTTTGGAGAGCCCCTGATGTGCCTAAACAGTGGAACCCCTCAATTATAACTGAAACCCTAATCCAAACACACCCCTAACCCTAATCTCAACGGTAACCCTAACCACACCCCTAACCCTGACACACCCCTAACCCTAATCCCAACCATAAATGTTATCCAAACCCTAACCCTAACTTTAGCCCCCACCCTAACTTTAGCCCCAACCCTAACTTTAGCCCCAACCCTAACTGTAGCCCTAACCCTAGCCCCAACCCTAACCCTAACCGTAGCCCTAACCCTAATGGGAAAATGGAAATAAATAAATTTTTTTAATTTTGTAATTTTTCCCTAACTAAGGGGGTGATGAAGGGGGGTTTGATTTACTTTTATTGTGGGTTTTTTAGCGGATTTTTATGATTGGCAGCCGTCAAACACTAAAAAACGCTTTTTATTGCAAAAAATATTTTTTGCATTACCACATTTTGAGAGCTATAATTTTTTCATATTTTGGTCCACAGAGTCATGTGAGGTCTTGTTTTTTGCGGGACGAGTTGACGTTTTTATTGGTAAAATGTTCGGACACGTGACATTTTTTGATCGCTTTTTATTCCGATTTTTGTGAGGCAGAATGACCAAAAACCAGCTATTTATGAATTTCTTTTGGGGGGGCGTTTATACTGTTCCGCGTTTGGTAAAATGGATAAAGCAGTTTTATTCTTCGGGTCAGTTCGATTACAGCGATACCTCATTTATATCATTTTTTTATGTTTTGGCGCTTTTATACGATAAAAACTATTTTATAGAAAAAATAATTATTTTGGCATCGCTTTATTCTGAGGACTATAACTTTTTTAGTTTTTCGTTGATGATGCTATGTGGCAGCTTGTTTTTTGCGGGACAAGATTACGTTTTCAATGGTACCATGGTTATTTATATCCGTCTTGTTTGATTGCATGTTATTCCACTTTTTGTTCGGCGGTATAATAAAGCGTTGTTTTTTGCCTTGTTTTTTTTTTTTTTTAACGGTGCTCGGTAAAGCGGTTAACTAGTGGGACAGTTTTATAGGTCGGGTCATTACTAGGGTTGAGCGACTTTTATTTTTATAGGATCGGGTCGGGTTTCACGAAACCCGACTTTCTCAAAAGTCGGGTCGAGTGAAATCGGCCGATCCTATAAAAAAGTCGGGGTCGGCCGAAACACGAAACCCAATGCAGTGCAATGGGATACTATGGTTCCCAGGGTCCCTGGGATCCATATTAATGTGTAAAATAAAGAATCAAAATAAAAAATATTGATATACTCACCCTCGGACGCGCCCTGTTACTAACCGGCAGGCTTCCTTCCTAAGAATGAGGAAACACCAAACTCAGCCAATATATGGAAGTACCCAGAAAAATCACCAAGCCAAGAATAGATATAAACAATGCCTTTATTATATATGATTGGCAAAATTAATATTACAATTGTGCGCACAACAGGACAAAAGAATTTCCTTTAAAAATTGAATTAAAATTTAATAAAAGGGAAATAGTGAAGGCTGACCCAATTGTATTTATATATAGACTAGATGGCAGCCCGATTCTAAAGAATCGGGAGTCTAGAATCCATATATACTTTATTTATTCAAATGTAAGAATAATACAATTAATAAATAATAGTAAGAAAGAACAAAAAATGGCTGCACTCACCAGCTCTTGACAATTCTTGACAGTACGGCACATTTCTGATTGGTCGCTCGCGGCAGGCGGCAACCAATCAGAAAAGTGCCGCGCACCACGAAGGCATATATCTTTGTCCACCCTGAGCGGGTGTAGGACGCTGGTGACGTCACTTATCTCCGGACATTATCTCCGGACAAAGCCACGGAAGTTGGCACAAATTGCCGGAAGTAGTATTCTAGGCAATTATATATTAGATTTTAATGTTATCAGTGTTTACCTTTGAACGTTTATATTGTATTGTCCTGTCACCAGCCATGTGTACGATTATCGGCCGAAAGCCTCTCTGGAACCAATAATCACCCCATGTAAAGGTATCTTTATAAGTTAAAGATTCAGAATACTATGACTTTTATCATATCCTGAACAGTCAAGTTTTTTATGAACCGTTAAGGTTTTCTGGTTGAAGTAAAAAAAACTCTGAGTGTTTACAGTTTGAAACCATAAAATGTTGAAAAATTATGTCATTCTTGAGTATATCACTCAATGGTGCTCATAAACGTGTCAAATTTGATCTATAATATACTTTAATATATGTTACTTTAATCTTTAATATACTTAAGAACAGGGCCCCAGACATCACACAGGGGGTCTGAAACACCGCACAGTGGTCCAAAATATCGCTGTGCTCTGCCTGGGGCCCCATATGCTGCCTGGGGCCCCTGTGCTCTGCCTGGGGCCCCTGTGCTCTGCCTGGGGCCCCATATGCTGCCTGGGGCCCCTGTGCTCTGCCTGGGGCCCCTGTGCTCTGCCTGGGGCCCCATGTTCTGCCTGGGGCCCCTGTGCTCTGCCTGGGGCCACTGTGCTCTGCCTGGGGCCCCATATGCTGCCTGGGGCCCCTGTGCTCTGCCTGGGGCCCCATATGCTGCCTGGGGCCCCTGTGCTCTGCCTGGGGCCACTGTGCTCTGCCTGGGGCCCCATAGGCTGCCTGGGGCCCCTGTGCTCTGCCTGGGACCACTGTGCTCTGCCTGGGGCCCCATATGCTGCCTGGGGCCCCTGTGCTCTGCCTGGGGCCCCATATGCTGCCTGGGGCCCCTGTGCTCTGCCTGGGGCCCCATATGCTGCCTGGGGCCCCTGTGCTCTGCCTGGGGCCCCTGTGCTCTGCCTGGGGCCCCATGTTCTGCCTGGGGCCCCTGTGCTCTGCCTGGGGCCACTGTGCTCTGCCTGGGGCCCCATATGCTGCCTGGGGCCCCTGTGCTCTGCCTGGGGCCCCATATGCTGCCTGGGGCCCCTGTGCTCTGCCTGGGGCCCCTGTGCTCTGCCTGGGGCCCCATATGCTGCCTGGGGCCCCTGTGCTCTGCCTGGGGCCCCTGTGCTCTGCCTGGGGCCCCATGTTCTGCCTGGGGCCCCTGTGCTCTGCCTGGGGCCACTGTGCTCTGCCTGGGGCCCCATAGGCTGCATGGGGCCCCTGTGCTCTGCCTGGGACCACTGTGCTCTGCCTGGGGCCCCATATGCTGCCTGGGGCCCCTGTGCTCTGCCTGGGGCCCCATGTTCTGCCTGGGGCCCCTGTGCTCTGCCTGGGGCCACTGTGCTCTGCCTGGGGCCCCATATGCTGCCTGGGCCCCTGTGCTCTGCCTGGGGCCCCATATGCTGCCTGGGGCCCCTGTGCTCTGCCTGGGGCCACTGTGCTCTGCCTGGGGCCCCATAAACTGCCTGGGGCCCCTGTGCTCTGCCTGGGACCACTGTGCTCTGCCTGGGGCCCCATATGCTGCCTGGGGCCCCTGTGCTCTGCCTGGGGCCCCATATGCTGCCTGGGGCCCCTGTGCTCTGCCTGGGGCCCCATATGCTGCCGGGGGCCCCTGTGCTCTGCCTGGGGCCCCATATGCTGCCTGGGGCCCCTGTGCTCTGCCTGGGGCCCCTGTGCTCTGCCTGGGGCCCCATGTTCTGCCTGGGGCCCCTGTGCTCTGCCTGGGGCCACTGTGCTCTGCCTGGGGCCCCATATGCTGCCTGGGGCCCCTGTGCTCTGCCTGGGGCCCCATATGCTGCCTGGGGCCCCTGTGCTCTGCCTGGGGCCCCATATGCTGCCTGGGGCCCCTGTGCTCTGCCTGGGGCCCCTGTGCTCTGCCTGGGGCCCCATGTTCTGCCTGGGGCCCCTGTGCTCTGCCTGGGGCCACTGTGCTCTGCCTGGGGCCCCATATGCTGCCTGGGGCCCCTGTGCTCTGCCTGGGGCCCCTGTGCTCTGCCTGGGGCCACTGTGCTCTGCCTGAGGCCCCATAGGCTGCCTGGGGCCCCTGTGCTCTGCCTGGGACCACTGTGCTCTGCCTGGGGCCCCATATGCTGCCTGGGGCCCCTGTGCTCTGCCTGGGGCCCCATATGCTGCCTGGGGCCCCTGTGCTCTGCCTGGGGCCCCATATGCTGCCTGGGGCCCCTGTGCTCTGCCTGGGGCCCCATATGCTGCCTGGGGCCCCTGTGCTCTGCCTGGGGCCCCTGTGCTCTGCCTGGGGCCCCATGTTCTGCCTGGGGCCCCTGTGCTCTGCCTGGGGCCACTGTGCTCTGCCTGGGGCCCCATATGCTGCCTGGGGCCCCTGTGCTCTGCCTGGGGCCCCATATGCTGCCTGGGGCCCCTGTGCTCTGCCTGGGGCCCCTGTGCTCTGCCTGGGGCCCCATATGCTGCCTGGGGCCCCTGTGCTCTGCCTGGGGCCCCATATGCTGCCTGGGGCCCCTGTGCTCTGCCTGGGGCCCCATATGCTGCCTGGGGCCCCTGTGCTCTGCCTGGGACCACTGTGCTCTGCCTGGGGCCCCATATGCTGCCTGGGGCCCCTGTGCTCTGCCTGGGGCCACTGTGCTCTGCCTGGGGCCACATATGCTGCCTGGGGCCCCAGTGCTCTGCCTGGGTGTAGGACACTGGTGACGTTACTTATCTCCGGACATTAGCTCCGGACATTAGCTCCGGACATTAGCTCCGGACAAAGCCACGGAAGTTGGCACAAATTGCAGGAAGTAGTATTCTAGGCAATTATACACTCACCGGCCACTTTATTAGGTACACCTGTCCAACTTCTTGTTAACACTTAATTTCTAATCAGCCAATCACATGGCGGCAACTCAGTGCATTTAGGCATGTAGACATGGTCAAGACAATCTCCTGCAGTTCAAACCGAGCATCAGTATGGGGAAGAAAGGTGATTTGAGTGCCTTTGAACGTGGCATGGTTGTTGGTGCCAGAAGGGCTGGTCTGAGTATTTCAGAAACTGCTGATCTACTGGGATTTTCACGCACAACCATCTCTAGGGTTTACAGAGAATGGTCCGAAAAAGAAAAAAAATCCAGTGAGCGGCAGTTCTGTGGGCGGAAATGCCTTGTTGATGCCAGAGGTCAGAGGAGAATGGGCAGACTGGTTCGAGCTGATAGAAAGGCAACAGTGACTCAAATCGCCACCCGTTACAACCAAGGTAGGCCTAAGAGCATCTCTGAACGCACAGTGCGTCGAACTTTGAGGCAGATGGGCTACAGCAGCAGAAGACCACACCGGGTACCACTCCTTTCAGCTAAGAACAGGAAACTGAGGCTACAATTTGTACAAGCTCATCGAAATTGGACAGTAGAAGATTGGAAAAACGTTGCTTGGTCTGATGAGTCTCGATTTCTGCTGCGACATTCGGATGGTAGGGTCAGAATTTGGCGTAAACAACATGAAAGCATGGATCCATCCTGCCTTGTATGGAGCATCTTTGGGATGTGCAGCCGACAAATCTGCGGCAACTGTGTGATGCCATCATGTCAATATGGACCAAAATCTCTGAGGAATGCTTCCAGCACCTTGTTGAATCTATGCCACGAAGAATTGAGGCAGTTCTGAAGGCAAAAGGGGGTCCAACCCGTTACTAGCATGGTGTACCTAATAAAGTGGCCGGTGAGTGTATATTAGATATAGGGTTAGTGCATCCCCTAAAAAAATAATCACTGAAAAAAGAGAGATAAAATAAATAGGATATATATGTGCAATACAGCATACAGACCTATATATCAATTGCCTACGTTGTGTATATACTGTGATATAGGTCAATGTACACTATTACATATAAAAAAACAACAATGTATAACATACCAAAGGCAGTATGTGCAAATTACAATATTTAAAGTGCAGAGTAGCAAAATATCAGGAGCTGCCAATGTTTTTTCCACCTTTACATATAATGCAGCATAATATATAGTGCAAATCATACAAGGTGCAAAATCTCAAAATATAAAGTGCAAAGTGGCAAGGGAAAAAGGCAAAATTATGCCAATATATCTCAGCTAGTGTGTAAAAAAATCATATGTGTAACTGCAATAGCAAATGTGCCGTTACAACCAAGGTAGGCCTAAGAGCATCTCTGAACGCACAGTGCGTCGAACTTTGAGGCAGATGGGCTACAGCAGCAGAAGACCACACCGGGTACCACTCCTTTCAGCTAAGAACAGGAAACTGAGGCTACAATTTGTACAAGCTCATCGAAATTGGACAGTAGAAGATTGGAAAAACGTTGCTTGGTCTGATGAGTCTCGATTTCTGCTGCGACATTCGGATGGTAGGGTCAGAATTTGGCGTAAACAACATGAAAGCATGGATCCATCCTGCCTTGTATGGAGCATCTTTGGGATGTGCAGCCGACAAATCTGCGGCAACTGTGTGATGCCATCATGTCAATATGGACCAAAATCTCTGAGGAATGCTTCCAGCACCTTGTTGAATCTATGCCACGAAGAATTGAGGCAGTTCTGAAGGCAAAAGGGGGTCCAACCCGTTACTAGCATGGTGTACCTAATAAAGTGGCCGGTGAGTGTATATTAGATATAGGGTTAGTGCATCCCCTAAAAAAATAATCACTGAAAAAAGAGAGATAAAATAAATAGGATATATATGTGCAATACAGCATACAGACCTATATATCAATTGCCTACGTTGTGTATATACTGTGATATAGGTCAATGTACACTATTACATATAAAAAAACAACAATGTATAACATACCAAAGGCAGTATGTGCAAATTACAATATTTAAAGTGCAGAGTAGCAAAATATCAGGAGCTGCCAATGTTTTTTCCACCTTTACATATAATGCAGCATAATATATAGTGCAAATCATACAAGGTGCAAAATCTCAAAATATAAAGTGCAAAGTGGCAAGGGAAAAAGGCAAAATTATGCCAATATATCTCAGCTAGTGTGTAAAAAAATCATATGTGTAACTGCAATAGCAAATGTGCCGATATATATGCAGGAGAACTAAAGTGTATTGACAGCACCGCAGCACCAGGTGTCCGTATATGCCTTAATTGTGCAGTGCAAGGTGCAGAGTATTCCGCTATAAGGGAATATAACAAGAGCCCCGCAGCAAAATAGCCCAAGTGCACAGTGTAAAAAGAGGAGAGCTAGGGATATGCACGCAATATACCTTAATGAAAAGGGTCAGCCAGGTCCCGTAGTAGCGCACCCCGACGCGCGTTTCGGATCTTAATCCTTCGTCCCCTGACGAAGGTATATACTCACCCTCGGACGCGCCCTGCTTCTTTCCGGCAGCCTTCCTTCCTAAGAATGAGCGCGTGAAGGACCTTAGATGACGTCGCAGCTTGTCCATGTGACCGCTCGCGACCAATCACAAGCCGCGACGTCACCGCAGGTCATTCACGCGCTCATTCTTAGGAAGAAAGCCTGCCGGTTAGTACTAGGGCGCATCCGAGGGTGAGTATATCAATATTTTTTATTTTGATTCTTTATTTAACACTTAAATATGGATTCCGATACCAATTCCCGATATCGCAAACATATCGGAACTCGGTATCGGAATTCCGATACCAGATTCAGAAGGTCGCCGACCTCATGGCCAACCCCACACAGGGGTCGGGTCGGGTGTCATGAAACCCGACTTTGCCAAAAGTCGGCGACTTCTGAAAATGGCTGACCCGTTTCGCTCAACCCTAGTCATTACGGACGCGGCGATACTAAATATGTGTACTTTTATTGTTTGTTTTTTTATTTAGATAAAGGAATGTATTTATTGGAACAATTTTTTTTATTATTATTTATTTAGGTTTTTTTTTTTTATTCACACGTGTATTTGTCACTGACATCTTTTTTACTTTGCCCCAGGGGGGACATCACAGTAAAGTGACAGATCACTGACCTGACACTTTGCTGTGCACTGTGTCAGATCAGCGATCTGACATGCACAGCAGGGAGGCTTGCCGGCGCCTGCTCTGAGCAGGCGCTGTGAAGCTACCTCCCTGCAGGACCTGGATGTAGCCCCGCGGCCATTTTGGATCCGGGCCTGCAGGGAGGAGGAGGTAAGAGACCCTCACAGCAACGCGATCACATCGTGTTGCTCCGAGGGTCTCAGGGAAGCACGCAGGGAGCCCCCTCCCTGCGCGATGCTTCCCTGTACCGCCGGAACACTGCGATCATGATCGCAGTGTGCCGGGGGTTAATGTGCCAGGGGCGGTCCGTGACCGCTCCTGGCACATAGTGCCGGATGTCAGCTGCAATAGTCAGCTGACACCCGGCCTCGATCGGCCACGCTCCCCCCGTGAGCGCGGCTGATCACTCTGGACGTACTATTCTGTCCTTGGGAAGGCCCACCCCACATGGATGGAATAGTACGTCCAATGGCAGAAAGAGGTTAATGGGCGGTATGTATCACAGAGGTGGGTGGCCCTGTGATGGAAGCCTGGGTGTGTTTTGCTCAGCAGATCTACTGCAGAGGGATTTGTTTTACATTGGGAAGGCTTCCAGGTGACTTGGAGAGATGGGTGGGTCCAGTCACCTACATACTCACCCAAAGGGGTGTGTCTGAACGCCTAAGGTGATTGTGTGTTTGAGCACCTGCGGTGATGTCACGATCACCTGACTAGCCATGTGATAGGTACCTGGGAGTGGTTAGGGCTATGTAATGGAGGTGTGTTTGGCATATGGGAGCGAGTGCTGGCTAGTCTGAGCAAGGAGGCCTGTGAGAAACCTCCGGAGTGGACGGTCTGATAACTGTGAGTGATACTGACCAGGGTCAGTGAGAGACGTCTGTGGGATACCTGTGAGGATAAGAGGCATCCAGGAACCTGTGTGGCTGACGCTAACAGGTAACGGACTGTAATTTGTGCTGACCGGGGTCAGTGAGGGACTGTGGTTCCACTATAGAGCCGAATGTGTACGGACGGTGTTCAGGCTGTTGCAAACTACCAAGTTCCTGAGGTTGCGGCTTATGCTGGTGTGTAAATAAACCTAATAGACTGTTTTTATAAGAAAATTGTGCCTGTGTGCATTTATCCCGTTGCCAAGCAAGTGTCCCCCAAGACACGCAGTAAGCATTATCTTACAATATGTATTTATATTGAACTGAAAGATAGATAGAATAAAAGCCGGTAATTCATCTGCCGGCTTCTGTAAAATCAGTGCAGGAGCCGACAAGATAAAATAGATGGATTACATACAGTAAATGTAAATAGAATAGGTAGATATATAGATGTCAGTGACAAATACAATTAGTACAGTGTGTGCAAATTACTGGACATGTATTTAATTAAACGATTATTTATTGGATAAAGATGGCGTGGGCTCCCGCGCAATTTTCAAAACTAGCAGAGGGAAAGCCAGCGACTGGTGGCAGATGTTTATAGCCTGGGAAGGGGGTAATACCCATGGAACTTCCCAGGCTCTTTATATCAAGCAACACTTGCATTCAAATCAGCTCTCACCTCTGCTAATCAGGCCTACTTTACATCCCCTGTATCTTCCTATCCCACAACCCCAAACAGTTGTTCAACACCTTTAATTTCCTCCTCCGCCACCACTGCCCCCTCCGACTTCCCTAATCTCTGCAGAAGACTTTGCCAAACACTTCAAAAATAAGATAGAATAAACAAGGCAAGTCTTTGTTGTCCGACCACCACAACCCCTTTGTATACCAGACCAATGCCCTAACCCCATAACTTCCCTCTCCAAAATCACTGGACAGCTTGCTCATCTTCTCTCCAAATCACACCTCACCACTTGTGCACTTGACCCCATCCCACCTCCTCCCCAACCTCACCACTACACTAATCCCATCCCTAACCCATCTCTTCAATCTATTACTAACTTCTGGTACCTTCCCCTCTGCTTTCAAACATGCCACAAGCATACCTATCCTCAAAAAGCCATCCCTTGACCCCAGCACTATGTCCAGCTACCGCCCCATATATTTGCTTCCATTTGCTTACAAACTACTTGAGCAGCACGTCCACGCTGAACTTTCCTCTCACCTTGCATCTAACTCTCTCTTCAACAACCTACAATCTGGCTTCCGTCCCCACCATTCCACTGAGACTGCCCTGACCAAACTTACGAACGACTTACTTACAGACAGAGCTAACAGACAATTCTCTATACTACTCCTTCTAGACCTGTCCTCTGCCTTCGACACAGTTGGCCAATGCCTCCTACTACAGATCCTCTCTTCCTTTGGTGTCAAAGACCTCACCCTATCCTGGATCTCCTCATACCTTACCAGCCACACATTTAGCATTTCCTACTCCCATACTACCTCTTCTTCTTGCCCCCTATCTGTTGGTGTTCCTCAAGGCTCTGTCCTAGGACCTCTACTCAATCTATACCCTTGGCCTGGGACAACTCAAAAAGTCCTATGGCTTCCAGTACCATCTATATGCTGATGACACTCAGATCTACCTCTCTGGCCCAGATGTCACCTCTCTGCTCTCCAGAATCACAGAGTGTCTATCAGCCATATCCTCCTTCTTCTCCTCTCGCTTCCTCAAACTCAATGTTGACAAATCTGAACTAATTATCTTTCCTCCATCTCGCCCACCTTTCCTACCTGATCTATCTATCACAATATATGAATTCATACTTTCCCCTGTCCCGGTAATCCGCTGCCTCGGAGTAATCCTTGACTCTGCCCTGTCCTTTAAACCGCACATCCAAGCTCTCGCCACCTCCTGTCACTTCCAGCTCAAAAATATTTCCAGAATCCGTCCTTTCCTCAACCCTAACTCTGCCAAATTGCTTGTGCATGCCCTAATCATCTCCCGCCTTGACAACTGCAACATCTTGATCTGTGGCCTACCTTCTAACAATCTCGCACCCCTCCAGTCCTTCTTTAACTCTGCTGCCCGACTAATTAATCTCTCTCCTCGCTACACTCCTGCTTCCTCTCTTTGCAAATCCATTCACTGGCTCCCAATTTCCCAGCGTATCCAGTTTAAACTACTAACACTGACCTACAAAGCCATCCACAACCTTTCTCCTCCGTATATTTCCAAACTAATCTCTCAATATCTTCCCTCACGTAATCTCCGGTCCTCCCAAAACCTCCTTCTCTCTTCCACGCTTAATCACTCCTCACCCAATCGCCTCCAAGACTTCTCCCGAATATCCCCCATCATCTGGAATTCTGTGCCCCAACACGTCTGGTTATCCACCACATTTGGATCCTGAAAACCCATCTCTTCAAAGAAGCTTACAACCTGTAATGACCACACAGCCACCTCAACACCATTGGAGCTACTGCAACCCCTGACCTACTGTCTCCTTCCCCAAAATCCTGTAAAATGTAAACCCGCAAGGGCAGGGTCGTCTTCCCTCTGTATCAGTCTGTCATTAGTTTTGTTTACTGTGATAGTTGTATTTTGATGTAACCCCTGTTATGATCTGGTGGCCTAGGAGCGGCATGAGACGTACTCTGGAGAATGTGGTAACTGTACTGACCGCAGACCCTGGACTTAACACCGCAACTAGAAGTAGCCGTGGGATGTACCTACCAATCCTAGACACCTCGACACAGCCGGAGGACTAATTAACCCTATAGATAGAAAAGGGAAAACTATCTTGCCTCAGAGAAAATTCCCAAAGGATAGGCAGCCCCCCCACAAATATTGACTGTGAGAGGAGAGGAAAAAACATACACAGGCTGAAAACAGAATTTAGCAAAGGAGGCCAATCTAGCTAGATAGAAAAGATAGGACAGAGAACTATGCGGTCAGTATTAAAATACTATGAAATGTCCACCACAGATAATACAAAAAAAACTCCACATCTAACTAAAGACATGGAGGGTAAATCTGCCTCTCCAGAGATTCCAGCTTGGCTGCATAAGGCCATGTGCACACGTTCAGGATTGTTAGCGTTTTTTTCGCGTTTTTTCGCTATAAAAACGTGATAAAAACGCGAAAAAAAACGCTTACATAAGCCTCCTATTATTTACAGGGTATTCCGCATTTTTGGTGCAAATGTTGCGATTTTTTCCGCGAAAAAATCGCATAGCGGAAAAAAAAGCAACATGTTCATTAAAAATGCGGAATTGCAGGGATTCCGCACACCTAGGGGTCCATTGATCTGCTTACTTCCCGCACGGGGCTGTGCACACCATGCGGGAAGTAAGCAGATTATATGCGGTTGGTACCCAGGGTGGAGGAGAGGAGACTCTCCTCCACGCACTGGGCACCATATAAGTGGTCAAAAAATAAGAAATAAAATAATAAACAGTCCTATACTCACCCTCGATGTCTTGCCGCCTCCTCGCATGCTGCCGTTCGGTTTCTGTACCTGGTGTGCGCTGAAGGACCTCGCCGAATGACGTCACTGTCCTGTGATTGGTCGTGAGCGGTCATGTGACCGCTCACGTGACCGTGACGTCACGGGAGGTCCTGTGCGCACAGACCAGCTATACGGAACGGACGCCGGTGAGATGTCTGGGTGAGTATAAGCATTTTTTTATTTTTTTTATTATTTTTAAACATTCTATCTTTTACTATTGATGCTGCATAAGCTGCATCTATAGTAAAAAGTTGGTCACACTTGTCAAACGCTATGTTTAACAAGTGTGACCAACCTGTCAGTCAGTTTTCCAAGCGATGCTACAGATCGCAGGGAAAACTTTAGCATTCTGCAAGCTAATTACGCTTGCAGAATGCTAAAAAAACGCGAAAAAAACGGAAAAAAAACGCAAAAAAAAAAATGCGGATTTCTTGCAGAAAATTTCCGGTTTTCTTCAGGAATTTTCTGCAAGAAATCCGCAACGTGTGCACATACCCTAAATCCTTACACAGATAAAGCTGGACAAGAAAAAACATGCAATGCACTGAACAATGAGGCCCACAACATGTGGGCAGAAAAACAAGCAGAACTTATCTTGTAGAAATGAACTGCAAGCAGGAGCGACCAGGAAGGGATGTAAATCCTCCAGAAACAATGAACAACTGGCACTCACTAAAGGGTGAAGCCAGACTAAATAGCCCCATCCGAAGTGGATGCACCTGATGACTGCTGTGAAGGACAAACAGCAGCACTACCACTTATAACCACCGGAGGGAGCCCAAGAGCAGAACCCACAACAGAATTCACAACAAACCCCGTCTAATGTACAGAACCATGGAATTAATGGTGCTATATAAATAAATAATAATATCAGCTCACAGCTGTATACTTAGCCTTTACTGGCTATTAAAATGGGGGACCCCCCAAAAAAATTATGTGGGGTTCCCCCATAATTAATAACCAGCAAAGGCTATGCAGACAGCTGCGGGCTGATATTACTAGCCTAGGAAAAGTGCCTGGTTATTGGCCCCCCTGGCTAAAAACATCAGCACTCAGCCACCCCAGAAATGGCGCATCTCTAATTTTCGCCAATTCCGGCACTTAGCCTTGGTCTTTCCCTCTTGCCCTGTAGCGGTGGCAAGTGGGGTAATAGTTGTGGGGTTGATGTCACCTTTGTATTGAAAGGTGATATCAAGCCCATGGCTTATTAATGGAGATGTGTCAATAAGACACCTATCCATTACTAATCCTATAGTTGGTACATGATAAATAAAGATACAGCCAGAATAAAGTCTTTTAATGAAATAAAACACAATGCAGTTTTACATTTTATTGTTACTCCTAATCCATGCGACGCCCTCGATGTCCTGTAATAAAAGTAAAATAATAAACCAACAATATACCCATACCTGTCCATCGTTGTGTCCCACGCAGTAATCCATATCTGGGGTATATACAATTTTCAGCCAGGGTGGTGCCAAGATGCGACCACCCTGGCTGAAAATCACTGTTGAATGAGGAGATGCTGGGAGCGGAGCTTTAGTGACTAGCAGTGCCATCACTGAAGCTGTGCTCCCTCCCACGCTCCAGAGGTCATCCCACTTCAGCACGGCTGCGAGCGGCAGCTTCAGTGATTAGCGGTGCCGTCACTGATGCTGCGCTGCCTCACAGCCTGACCTGCGCTGAACTCTGGAGCATGGGAAAATGAACTGGCATTTTCCCACACTCCAGAGTTTACCGCGGGTCAGGCTGTGATGGAGCGCAACTTCAGTGATGACACCGCTAGTCAATGAAGCTGCGCTGGCAGCATCTCCTCATTCACCAGTGGTTTTCAGCCAGGGCCATCTTGGCACCGTCCTGGTTGAAAACTGTATATACCTCATATATGGATTACAGCATGGGACACAACTATGGACAGGTATGCATATATTGTTGGTTTATTATTTTACTTTTATTACAGGAGATCGATGGCATTGCATAGTTTAGGAGTAACAATAAAATGGTAAAACTGTGCTGTGTTTTATTTCATTAAAAGACTTTATTCTGGCTATGTGGGGAGTTGGAAGTTTCGCCCCCAGCGTTTCGCCCCCAGCAGTTCGCCCCCAGGTACACTTCGCCCCCGAACATTTCACCCCCAGCATTTCGCCCCCAGGTTGTTTCGCCCTAGCACATTTTGCCCCCGCACATTTCGCCCCCAGCAGTTCGCCCCCGAATGTTTAGCCCCCAGCAGTTTGCCCCCGGATGTTTCGCACCCAGCAGTTCACCCCCGGATGTTTTGCCCCCAGCAGTTCGCCCCCGGATGTTTTGCCCCCAGCAGTACCGCCCCCGGATGTTTCACCCCCGGATGTTTTGACCCCAGCAGTTCACCCCCGGATGTTTCGCCCCCAGAAGTTCACCCCCAGATGTTTCGCACCCAGCTTTTTGCCCCCAGATGTTTCGGCCCCAAATTAGGCAGGGAATTTCGGCCTTGTGTTTTAGCCCTAAGACCTCTTTCACAGTAGCCACTTTCCCAAGTGCTAAGCACTGGAAAATCGCTAAGAAGATTGCCAATTTTGAATATACTAGATGGTGGCCCGATTCTAACGTATCGGGTATTCTAGAAGGCGCAGCCACGTGGTATGTTGTACAGGTTATGTAGTATATTGGACAGTCCACGTAGTACATTGCACAAGCCACGTAGTATATTGAACAGCTGACGTAGTATTTTGGACAGCGCACGTAGTAAATTGCACAGCGCATGTAGTAAATTGCACAGTCCACGTAGTAAATTACACAGCGCACATAGTATATTGGCCAGCCGACGTAGTATATTGCACTGGTCACGTAGTATATTGCACTGCCCACGTAGTCTAGGAATCTGGGCACTATATTCGTGTTAAAAAAAAAATTATAAAGATATACTCACCTCAGCCACGGGCCCTGAAGTCCTCGCGCCTCTCTGCAGTGCTGGATGTGGCTTCCGGTCTGAGCATAGGACCTGCAATGACGTCGCGGTGACATGACCGTGACGTCATCGCAGGTCCTGGACGCATAGCATCGTTTGGACCGGAAGGCACGGCGTGCACCGGAGAGAGGCGCGGAGGACAGCGCGACGTCGGAGGGGGTGAGATTTATTATTATTTTTAACATTACATCTTTTCACTATTGATGCTGCATAGGCACCATCAGTAGTGAAAAGTTGGTAACACAGGGTTAATAGCAGCGTTAACGGAGTGCGGTACACCGCGATCCGTTAACGCTGGCATTAACCCTGTGTGAGCGGTCAGCGGTGAGTGCAGGGTAGTGAAGCAGCGGCCATTTTTCTGGCAGACTGTGACCGTCGCTGATTGGTCGTGGCAATGGTCGTGGGCGTTTTGCCACAACCAATCAGCGACTTGGATTTACATGACAGACAGACGCCGCGACCAATGAATATACGAATAAAACGTTACAGACAGAAAGACGAAAGTGACCCTTAGACAATTATATAGTAGATAAGTCAATGGCTGGAAAAGCGAGGTGTTGTTTCGGCCAGCTTTTTATTTTATTACAGAAGCTATTTTTGAGCACTTCGCGTTCATCAATAGCCTGTATCTTATGGGTCATTACCGAGAGCACTCACAAAAGCGCACTGAAAAATGCCAGTAAAGCATGTGCTTTGGAGTTCTAAAACAGTGGGAGCATAAGGGTGCTTTCACCTTTCCGCTACATATGCACTACAGGCCGCCCGTTCGCTTCTGTAATGCCGCATTCCGCTAACCTGCAGCGGAACGAAAAGAAGAAAATGCTCTTCTTTTTGTTCTGACACTGATAGTGGAATGCGGCATTACGAAAGCGAACGGGCGGCTGCAGATTGCAGAACCCAGCCGTTCACTTCTATGGGCAATGCAAGCGGAATGCCAGCATTCCGCCAGCATTGCCCCGGGGTCAGTTGGATCCAGAGCGGATCGACCTCTGGCGGCCACAAACACAAGTGTGAAACCACTCTAAAATTACAGTGTGCAAAAGGCCTAAAATCTAAACAATTTTGAACTTTTACCTGACCCAGCACTGACCTGCTTTGTTGCAAGTTTTGTTGCAGATGTAACAAGTAGCAGGTCACATGTCCTGCAAGTTACATTAGACTAGCTTTTATTCCATCTGTACATCAGAATATAGCAGTGTCTGAAATCTCCACAAAGAGAGAAGTGTACTGCTACAAAAAATCAGTCAGCTTCCACAGCAATTCACTTTCTACAACAATGAATTCAGTTCTGTCCAAACGTGGAAGGAGGAAGTTGGTCCATGAGAATCACATTTACTTATTTTCCAAACGAACCGCTGATGATGTCCATTCCATCTGGGTGTGTGAAAAATGGTCGACTTGCAAGGGACGTGTTTGGACCAATGAAGAATCTGGCGAAGTTGTGAAAATAGTCAATCTTCACAGTCACGCAGCACAAGCTGCAAGACCTGAAGCAATCTGACTTGTTAATGAGGCAGTCACCAGGGCAAGGACAACACTGGAGACACCACAACAGATTCTCACAGACGTCGTTTCAGGAGCCCATTCTAATGTTGCAGCACTTCTCCCAAGGAAAGCATCACTGAAGAGGACAATACGATTAGCAAGGCAACTTGACAATATCCCAAGGTTATCTCAAACCCTTGATCAACTTGTTATCCCCCTGGAGTTCCAGGAGATCAGTATTGATGGTGTCCAGCAGCAGTTCCTTCTGCATGACTCTGGTAAGCTACTTAACCATTTAACATTGTATTAAAACAATTCCATTATGCATAATTATTGCAAAGTTTATTTTGCACAAATGTGAAAAATGCTAGACTATAAGGTGCTGATATAAAATACTATGTGATTTTTGCCTTCAAGGGAAACTTTGAGGGTAATATAATGTAGTGAGGCCTACTGATTCCAACTAGTGTTGGCCGATCACTGGAAAGATAGGATCAGATCGGGCTGATAATACCGAAAGATTGGAATTAATTCCGATCCAATCTCCAGAGCTAGATACATATATATGTATATATTGTGAGGTACCAAGGGGAGAAGTACTAGAAAACAGATATGTTTCTCCCCGCTTCATTTCCTATGTTTCCAGGTATTAATTGTGAAGCTGTTTTTTTAATGTAATCCGGTCCTGGTTTCTTTAGTGATCAGCGTGAAAAGGACTGGTGCCTCCCCTCCACACATACAATCCAGGTTTTGACTCCTGACTGTTTTCAGCTAATATAATCAGGAGCTGCTGGGATCTCAGTCTCATCTGCTGGTCTGGGAGAGCTGACACAGTTAAGGTACCTTCACACTAAGCGACTTTGCAGTGAGAACGACGACGATCCGTGACGTTGCAGCGTCCTGGATAGCGATCTCGTTGTGTTTGACACGCAGCAGCGATCTGGATCCCGCTGTGATATCGCTGGTCGGAGCTAGAAGTCCAGAACTTTATTTCGTCGCTTGATCACCCGCTGTCATCGCTGTATCGGCGTGTGTGACGCCGATACAGCGATGTGTTCACTTGTAACCAGGGTAAACATCGGGTTACTAAGTGCAGGGCCGCGCTTAGTAACCCGATATTTACCCTGGTTACCATTGTAAAAGTAAAAAAAAAACAGTACATACTCACCTTCTGATGTCTGTCACATCCCCCGGCGTCCACAGGGTTACGCGCTGGCAGCAGTAAAGCAGAGCACAGCGGTGATGTCACCGCTGTGCTCTACTTTACTGCCGGCACTGACACATTCAGTGCAGGAAGCTCTGAGCAGCAGCGCGTAACCCTGTGGACGCCGGGGGACGTGACAGACATCAGCGGCCCTGCGCTTAGTAACCCGATATTTACCCTGGTTACCCGGGTGCTGCAGGGGGACTTCGGCATCGTTGAAGACAGTTTCAATGATGCCGAAGTCGTTCCGCTGATCGTTGGTCGCTGGAGAGAGCTGTCTGTGTGACAGCTCCCCAGCGCCCTAAACAGCGACGCTGCAGCGATCGGCTCGTTGTCTATATCGCTGCAGCGTCGCTGAGTGTGACGGTACCTTAAGACTGCATGAACTTCTTTGTAGGTTTATTTTGTAGTTAGAATCTTGTTGTTAGTTAGTGGCCAGACGGCCTTAGACATTTTATTTCATCTTTGATAAGTGCAAATATGTATGACGAGTGTGCATAATAAATACGCCTGGCTCACATCTGTGTGGAACTCGCCAACCTGCTATAGTCCATTGTGACTCCATAGCCACCTGCTTGGGCCAAAGCAAAGATCCCTGCTGAATCCTATTCCCACAATATATATATATATATATATATATATATATATATATATATATATATATATTGTAGGGGTTCACTCGCTCAGGTGCGTAGGAGGAAACAGGAGGCACATTCTCTTCAGCGTTCATGTAGGTTTATTCACTCCATAAACCATTTAAGTCAGCAAAACAAAGGTAAACAGTCTTACATCAGATGGATAAGTCCTCAGTGTCCATAGTAGAGCTCCGCTCTCCCTCAGACCTGTAGGCATACAGGCTGTGCCATGTCCAGCACGTAGGCTCTCCAGCCTAAATATGGTCTCTGTGTGCTTCCAGGACGTCTGTCCCCACTTGGAACCATTCAACACACAGGCCACTCTGCAGTGTCCAGCCAAGACACATGGAAGTGTGTCCACTGACAGACTTCCAAACACTCACTGCCATGTGCCAAACACACCTCCATTATGTAGCCTGAAACCACACCCAAACAACACAGGTACCTGTCACATGATTAGACATGTGGTTCTGACATCACCACAGGTCCTGAAACAAACATAGATAGGCATGGTTATGCCCCTTACCCAGGGGTGAGGTATATGGGTAGCCAGACCCTCCCATCTCTCAGAGCTACCCGTAACCCGGACCCAAATATACTTAACCCCTTAACGACCGCCGATACGCCTTTTAACGGCGGCCGCTAAGGGTACTTAAACCACAGCACCGTTAATTAACGGCGCTGTGGAAAAAGTGAATAGCGCCCCCCAGAGTCGGATTTTCTCTGGGGTCTCGGTTGCCGAGGGTAGCCGAGACCCCAGAGAACATGATTCGGGGGGTTTTTACCGACCCCCGAGTTGCGATCGCCGGTAATTAACCGTTTACCGGCGGTCGCAACAAAAAAAAAAAAAACGCGATTTGCCGTTTAATTTCTCTGTCCTCCGATGTGATCGCACATCGGAGGACAGAGAAATGTGGTCCCCGATGGCCCCCAATAGCCCCCCAATACTTACCTACCTCCCCCGGTGCTCCTCGTGTCTCCCCATGGGCGCCGCCATCTTTTTTCCGGGAAAAAATGGCGGGCGCACGCGCAGTGCGCCCGCCGCCCGGCACCCGGATGTTCTTTGGGGTCTCGGCTGCCGGGGGTAGCCGAGACCCCAAAGAACATGATCGGGGTCGATTTGCACCGACCCCTGCTTTGCGATCGCCGGTAATTAACAGCTTACCGGCGACCGCAAAAAAAAAAAAAAAGCGATCAGTTATTTCTCTGTCCTCTGATGTGATCGCACATCAGAGGACAGAGAAATAGGGGGATTCGGGGACCCTATCATACTCACCCGGGGTCCCTGGGTCCTCTTCTGTCTTCTCCTGCCAGCCGGCTTTTTCATCATGGCGGGCGCATGCGCAGTGCGCCCGCCATCTGCTGCCATCTGCCGGCCGGCAGGAGAAGACAAGTTGGGGCTAAAATTAGGGTTAGGGTTAGGGTTAGGGTTAGGGTTAGGGTTAGAGTTAGGGTTAGGGTTAGAGTTAGGGTTGGGGCTAAATTTAGGGTTAGGGTTAGGGCTAGGGTTAGGGTTAGGCTACTTTCACACTAGCGTTTTTTGGCTTCCGTCGCAATGCGTCGTTGGAGAAAAAACGCATCCTGCAGAAGTGCTTGCAGGATGCGTTTTTTCTCCATTGGCTTGCATTAGCGACGCATTGCGACGGATTGCCACATGTCGCATCCGTCGTGCGACGGATGCGTCGTGCTTCGGCGGACCGTCGACACAAAAAAAACTACATGTAACTTTTTTGTGCGACGTGTCCCACATATTTCAGTGCCACGTGCCACGTATTTAAGTGACATGTGCCACGTATCAAAGTGCCACGTGCCACATATTTCAGTGCCACGTATCAAAGTGCCACGTGCCACGTATCAAAGTGCCACGTGCCACGTATCAAAGTGCCACGTGCCACATATTTCAGTGCCACGTGCCACGTATCAAAGTGCCACGTGCCACGTATCAAAGTGCCACGTGCCACGTCTTTCAGTGCCACGTGCCACGTATTTAAGAGACACGTGCCACGTATCAAAGTGCCACGTGCCACATATTTCAGTGCCACGTGCCACGTATTTAAGTGACACGTGCCACGTATCAAAGTGCCACGTGCCACATATTTCAGTGCCACGTATCAAAGTGCCACGTGCCACGTATCAAAGTGCCACGTGCCACGTATCAAAGTGCCACGTGCCACATATTTCAGTGCCACGTGCCACGTATCAAAGTGCCACGTGCCACGTATCAAAGTGCCACATCTTTCAGTGCCACGTGCCACGTATTTAATTGCCACATATTTAAGTGCCACGTATCAAGATTTTCCATGGAGAACAGACACATCCAGAGATATGTCTGCTCTCCACGGCTGCAGCAACACACTGACAGGAGCCATAGTTCCTGTCGGTGTGTCACTGCGCATGCGCGAGCGAGTTTACCGGCGGTCATTGACCCCGGCACTCTCGCTTAACGGCAGTGCTGCGTGGGAAAGTTCAACGCAGCTGTACTGCTGTTAACCGAGACGCCGGAGTCATTGAACTCCGGAACAGTACGCGATACACTGCTAGGAGCTTCGCTCCTGGCAGTGTATCGCCGGAGAGCAGCAGATCGGCGTGGGACACTCGTTTTATGGATTCTGCGGACAGGGAGTATGAATTTGGTTTATTATTTTTGGATTTTTTCCTGGAGGATCGAGGGCTTCGCCTACAAGTGTGCTGTTGGTGAGTATATACTCTGTGTTATATGTTGTATGTACTGTGTGTCATGTATGTGTATTGTGTGTAGGTGTTTTGTGTAACTTTACAATTGTGCTAAGTCGCCGGACACAGGGACAACTCTCCCATCCTAATACCGGATGGGAGTAGTAGTCCCATACGGCGACTTAGCACAATGGTGGCACTAGCGTCGCATGGGGACACACACACGCACACACACGCACACACACGCACACACACACACACAGAAGGACTCCATGCTGCTTCACTGGGGGGCGGGGGCTTCCCTCTTCCTGTCCGACGTCACGTCCGGTCCTGGGTGTCAACCCCTCCGTACAAAGACGCCGACACCCAGGACAAAGGCGCTGTGTGTGGAAGGTAATATGGGGCCCTAGGGGGATACGCAGACACGCCGCTGCGTAAAGAATTGACATGTCAATTCTTTTTACGCCGGCGTGTTTGCAGACAAAAGCGCCGCGTTTTTTTGCGGTGTGTCTGAACGGCAAAGTGAATTTCTCATTCACTTTGCCGGCAGACGAAAATGACATTGCGCATTTTTGAAAAGCGCCCGCAAAATTGCGCTCAAAAATGCGCTATGTCTGAAAGTAGCCTAAGGCTTCTTTCACACTTGCGTCGGTACGGGGCGGTCGCAATGCGTCGGCCCGATGTACCAACGCACGTTGTGAAAATTGTGCACAACGTGGGCAGCGGATGCAGTTTTTCAACGCATCCGCTGCCCAGTCTATGTCCTGGGGAGGAGGGGGCAGAGTTACGGCCACGCATCCGCGGAAATGGCGGACGCGACGTACAAAAAAAAGGTTACATTGAACTTTTTTTGTGACGACGGGGGCTAAAGTTATGGTTAGGGTTGGGGCTAAAGTTAGGGTTGGGGCTAAAGTTAGGGTTAGAGTTGGGATTAGGGTTAGGGTTTGGATTAGGGTTGGGATTAGTGTTACGTTTGGGATTAGGGTTGGGATTAGGGTTAGGGGTGTGTTGGATTTAGGGTTTTGATTAGGGTTATGGTTAGGGTTGAGATTAGGGCTGTTTTGGGGTTAGGGTTGTGATTATCGTTAGGGTTGTGATTAGGATTATGGATCGGGTTGAGATTAGGGTTAGGGCTGTGTTGGGGTTAGGGTTGGAGTTAGAATTGGGGGGTTTCCACTGTTTAGGTACATCAGGGGGTCTCCAAACACGACAGCCAATTTTGCGCTAAAAAAGTCAAATGGTACTCCCTCCCTTCTGAGCTCTGCCGTGCGCCCAAACAGTGGTTTACCCCCACATATGGGGCATCAGCGTACTCGGGATAAATTGGACAACAACTTTTGGGGTCCAATTTCTCCTGTTACCCTTGTGAAAATAAAAACTTGGGGGCTAAAAATCTTTTTTGTTGGAAAAAAATATATTTTTTTATTTTCACTACTCTGCATTATAAATTTCTGTGAAGCACTTGAGCTTTCAAAGTTCTCACCACATATCTAGATAAGTTCCTTAGGGGGTCTAGTTTCCAAAATTTGGTCACTTGTGGGGGTTTCTACTGTTTAGGTACATTAGGGGTCTGCAAACGCAACATAACGCCCGCAGACAATTCTATCAAAGTCTGCATTGCAAAATGGCGCTCCTTCCCTTCCGAGCTCTGCCGTGCGCCCAAACAGTGGTTTACCCCCACATATGGGGTACCAGCATACTCAGGACAAATTGGAAAACAACTTTTGGGGTCCAATTTCTCTTGTTACCCTTGTGAAAATAAAAATTTGGGGGCTAAAAAAATCTTTTTTGTGGGAAAAAAAATATTTTTTATTTTCACTACTCTGCATTATAAACTTCTGTGAAGTACTTGGGCATTCAAAGTTCTCACCACATATCTAGATAAGTTCCTTGGGGGGTCTATTTTCCAAAATGGGGTCACTTGTTGGGGGTTTCTACTGTTTAGGTACATTAGGGGTCTGCAAAGGCAACATAACGCCCGCAGACAATTCTATCAAAGTCTGCATTCCAAAATGGCACTCCTTCCCTTCCGAGCTCTGCCATGCGCCCAAACAGTGGTTTACCCCCACATATGGGGTACCAGCATACTCAGGACAAATTGGACAACAACTTTTGGGGTCCAATTTCTCTTGTTACCCTTGTGAAAATAAAAACTTGGGGGCTAAAAAATCTTTATTGTTAAAAAATATATATTTTTTATTTTCACGACTCTGCATTATAAACTTCTGTGATGCACTTGGGCATTCAAAGTTCTCACTACACATCTAGATAAGTTCCATGGGGGGTCTAGTTTCCAAAATGGGGTCACTTTTGGGGGGTTTCTGCTGTTTAGGCACATCAGGGGCTCTCCAAACGCGACATAGCGTCCGATCTCAATTCCAGTCAATTTTGCATTGAAAAGTCAAATGGCGCTCCTTTGCTTCCGAGCTCAGCCATGCGCCCAAACAGTGGTTTACCCCCACATATGGGGTGTCGGCTGTTGTGAATTTGGATTCTGGGCTCCCCCGGTGGCTACTGGTGGAATTGAACTTGTGACATCATCTTCCCTGTTCACCTGTTCTGATTAGATCTGGGTGTCGCTATATAACCTGGCTTCTCTGTTAGATGCTTGCCGGTCAACAATGTTATCAGAAGCCTCTCTGTGCTTGTTCCTGCTCCCAGACATCTACTAGATAAGTTGGACATTCGTCCATGTTTTGTTTTTGTATTTTGGTTCCAGTTCACAGCTGCAGTTTCGTTACTGTGTCTGGAAAGCTCTTGTTGATCAGGAATTGCCACTCTGGTATTATGAGTTAATGCCAGAGTCCTAAAGTAATTTCTGGATGTGTTTTGTTAGGGTTTTCTACTGACCATGAAAGTATGCTTTCTGTCTTCTGCTATCTAGAAAGCGGACCTCAAATTTGCTAAAACTATTTTCCTGCTGCGTTTGTTGTTTCATCTCATATCACCGCCAATATATGTGGGGGGCTTCTGTCTCCTTTTGGGCATTTCTCTAGAGGTGAGTCAGGTCTTATATTTCCCTCTGCTAGCATTATTTAGTTCTCCGGCCGGCGCTGGGCATATAGGGATAAAAAGTAGGACATGCTACCTGGCTACTTCTAGATGATGCGGTAGGTTTAGTTCATGGTCAGTACAGTTACATCTTCCAAGAGCTTGTTCCTATAGAGGCTTATGCTAGTTCTCTGGCCATGGAGATCATGACAGTTTGACCGGCCCACTAAAGGGTTAAAATCCTTGGCTGAGAAAGGAGAGAAATAAGAAGTCTGCTGAGAGTTTTTTTTTTTTTTTTCCCTCTGTGCTCTTAATTGGATCACTTGCCAGTCTGTCTATGCTGCAGTCTTTCTTTTTTTTCTCTCTCCTTATAATCTTTGAATGGCTTTGTGTTCACCTGTTAATAATGGATCTTCAGAGTGTAACTGCAGGTTTGAATAATCTCACCACGAAAGTACAAAATTTGCAAGATTTTATTATTCATGCTCCGGTATCTGAGCCGAGAATTCCTTTGCCGGAATTCTTCTCAGGGAATAGATCTAGCTTTCAGAATTTTAGAAATAATTGTAAGCTATTTTTGTCCCTGAAATCTCGTTCTGCTGGAGACTCTGCACAGCAGGTTGGGATTGTGATTTCCTTGCTCCGCGGCGACCCTCAAGACTGGGCTTTTGCATTGGCACCAGGGGATCCTGCGTTGCGCAATGTGGATGCGTTTTTTTTGGCCTTGGGCTTGCTGTATGAGGAACCTCATTTGGAACTTCAGGCAGAAAAAACTTTGATGTCCCTATCGCAGGGGCAAGATGAAGCTGATATTTACTGCCAAAGATTCCGTAAATGGTCTGTGCTTACTCAGTGGAATGAGTGTGCCTTGGCGGCTACTTTCAGAGAGGGTCTCTCTGATGCCATTAAGGATGTTATGGTGGGGTTCCCTGTGCCTGCGGGTCTGAATGAGTCCATGACAATGGCCATTCAGATCGATAGGCGTCTGCGGGAGCGCAAACCTGTGCACCATCTGGCGGTGTCCACTGAGAAGACGCCAGAAAGCATGCAGTGTGATAGAATTCTGTCCAGAAGCGAGCGGCAGAATTTTAGACGGAAAAATGGGTTGTGTTTCTATTGTGGGGATTCTACTCATGTTATATCAGCGTGCTCTAAGCGTACTAAAAAGCTTGATAAATCCGTTTCCATTGGCACTTTACAGTCTAAATTTATTTTGTCTGTGACCCTGATTTGCTCTTTGTCATCTATTACTACTGACGCCTATATCGACTCTGGCGCCGCTTTGAGTCTTATGGATTGGTCCTTTGCCAATCGTTGTGGGTATGATTTAGAGCCTTTGGAAACTCTTATTCCTCTGAAGGGGATTGACTCCACCCCATTGGCTAATAATAAACCACAATACTGGACACAAGTGACTATGTGTATTAATCCGGATCACCAGGAGACTATTCGTTTTCTAGTGCTGTATAATCTACATGAGGATTTGGTGCTGGGATTGCCATGGCTGCAGTCTCACAACCCAGTCCTTGACTGGAGAGCTATGTCTGTGTTGAGCTGGGGATGTAAGGGGACTCATGGGGACGTACCTTTGGTGTCCATTTCATCATCTATTCCCTCTGAAATCCCTGAGTTCCTGTCTGATTATCGTGACGTCTTTGAAGAACCCAAGCTGGGTTCACTACCTCCGCACCGTGAGTGCGATTGTGCTATAGATTTAATTCCGGGTAGTAAATACCCAAAGGGTCGTTTATTTAATCTGTCTGTGCCTGAACATACTGCTATGCGAGAATATATAAAGGAGTCCTTGGAAAAGGGACATATTCGTCCATCGTCATCTCCCTTAGGAGCCGGTTTTTTCTTTGTGTCAAAAAAAGACGGCTCTTTGAGACCATGTATTGATTATCGGCTTTTGAATAAAATCACGGTTAAATATCAATACCCATTGCCGTTGCTGACTGATTTGTTTGCTCGCATAAAGGGGGCCAAGTGGTTCTCTAAGATTGATCTCCGTGGGGCGTATAATTTGGTGTGGATCAGGCAGGGGGATGAGTGGAAAACCGCATTTAATACGCCCGAGGGCCACTTTGAGTATTTGGTGATGCCTTTTGGTCTTTCTAATGCCCCTTCAGTCTTCCAGTCCTTTATGCATGATATTTTCCGCGATTTTTTGGATAAATTTATGATAGTGTATCTGGATGATATTCTGATTTTTTCGGATGACTGGGACTCTCATGTCCGGCAAGTTAAGAGGGTTTTTCAGGTTTTGCGGTCTAATTCTCTGTGTGTCAAGGGTTCTAAGTGCGTTTTTGGGGTTCAGAGAATTTCCTTTTTGGGATATATTTTTTCTCCCTCTTCCATTGAGATGGATCCTGTCAAGGTTCAAGCTATTTGTGATTGGACGCAGCCCTCTTCTCTTAAAAGTCTTCAGAAATTTTTGGGCTTTGCCAACTTTTATCGTCGATTTATTTCTGGTTTTTCGGATGTCGTTAAGCCATTGACCGATTTGACTAGACAGGGTGCTGATGTTGCTAATTGGTCCCCTGATGCTGTGGAGGCCTTTCAGGAGCTTAAGCGCCGTTTTTCTTCTGCCCCTGTGTTGCGTCAGCCTGATGTGACTCTTCCTTTTCAGGTTGAGGTCGACGCTTCTGAGATCGGAGCTGGGGCAGTGTTGTCGCAGAAAAGTTCTGACTGCGCCGTGATGAGGCCTTGTGCCTTCTTTTCCCGTAAATTTTCGCCCGCTGAGCGGAATTATGATGTTGGGAATCGGGAGCTTTTGGCCATGAAGTGGGCGTTTGAGGAGTGGCGCCATTGGCTCGAGGGGGCCAGACATCAGGTGGTGGTATTGACTGACCACAAAAATTTGATTTATCTTGAGACCGCCAGGCGCCTGAATCCTAGACAGGCGCGCTGGTCATTATTTTTTTCTCGGTTTAATTTTGTGGTATCGTACCTACCAGGTTCTAAGAATGTTAAGGCGGATGCCCTTTCTAGGAGTTTTGAGCCTGATTCACCTGGCAACTCTGACCCCACAGGTATTCTTAAGGAGGGAGTTATCTTGTCAGCTGTTTCTCCAGACCTGCGGCGGGCCTTGCAGGAGTTTCAGGCGGATAGACCGGATCGTTGTCCGCCTGATAGGCTGTTTGTTCCTGATGATTGGACCAGTAAAGTCATCTCTGAGGTGCATTCTTCTGCGTTGGCAGGTCATCCTGGAATTTTTGGTACCAGGGATTTGGTGGCAAGATCCTTCTGGTGGCCTTCCCTGTCACGAGATGTGCGAGGCTTTGTGCAGTCTTGTGACGTTTGTGCTCGGGCCAAGCCTTGTTGTTCTCGGGCTAGTGGATTATTGTTGCCCTTGCCTATTCCTAAGAGGCCTTGGACACACATCTCGATGGATTTTATTTCAGATCTGCCTGTTTCTCAGAAGATGTCTGTCATCTGGGTGGTGTGTGACCGTTTTTCTAAGATGGTTCATTTGGTTCCCCTGCCCAAATTGCCTTCTTCTTCCGAGTTGGTGCCCCTGTTTTTTCAAAATGTTGTTCGTTTGCATGGTATTCCTGAGAATATCGTTTCTGACAGAGGAACCCAATTTGTGTCTAGATTTTGGCGGGCATTTTGTGCTAGGATGGGCATAGATTTGTCTTTTTCGTCTGCTTTTCACCCTCAGACTAATGGCCAGACCGAGCGGACTAATCAGACCCTGGAGACATATCTGAGGTGTTTTGTGTCTGCTGACCAGGATGATTGGGTTGCTTTTTTGCCATTGGCGGAGTTCGCCCTCAATAATCGGGCCAGCTCTGCCACCTTGGTTTCCCCGTTTTTCTGTAATTCGGGGTTCCATCCTCGATTTTCCTCCGGTCAGATGGAATCCTCGGATTGTCCTGGAGTGGATGCGGTGGTGGAGAGATTGCATCATATCTGGGGGCAGGTGATGGACAATTTAAAGTTGTCCCAGGAGAAGACTCAGCTTTTTGCCAACCGTCACCGTCGTGTTGGTCCTCGGCTTTGTGTTGGAGATTTGGTGTGGTTGTCTTCTCGTTTTGTCCCTATGAGGGTCTCATCTCCTAAGTTTAAGCCTCGGTTCATCGGTCCGTATAAAATATTGGAGATTCTTAACCCTGTTTCCTTCCGTTTGGACCTCCCTGCATCCTTTTCTATTCATAACGTTTTTCATCGGTCGTTATTGCGCAGGTATGAGGCACCGGTTGTGCCTTCCGTTGAGCCTCCTGCTCCGGTGTTGGTTGAGGGTGAGTTGGAGTACGTTGTGGAAAAAATCCTAGACTCCCGTGTTTCCAGACGGAGACTCCAGTATCTGGTCAAGTGGAAGGGATACGGCCAGGAGGATAATTCTTGGGTCACTGCATCTGATGTTCATGCCTCTGATCTGGTTCGTGCCTTTCATAGGGCCCATCCTGATCGCCCTGGTGGTTCTGGTGAGGGTTCGGTGCCCCCTCCTTGAGGGGGGGGTACTGTTGTGAATTTGGATTCTGGGCTCCCCCGGTGGCTACTGGTGGAATTGAACTTGTGACATCATCTTCCCTGTTCACCTGTTCTGATTAGATCTGGGTGTCGCTATATAACCTGGCTTCTCTGTTAGATGCTTGCCGGTCAACAATGTTATCAGAAGCCTCTCTGTGCTTGTTCCTGCTCCCAGACATCTACTAGATAAGTTGGACATTCGTCCATGTTTTGTTTTTGTATTTTGGTTCCAGTTCACAGCTGCAGTTTCGTTACTGTGTCTGGAAAGCTCTTGTTGATCAGGAATTGCCACTCTGGTATTATGAGTTAATGCCAGAGTCCTAAAGTAATTTCTGGATGTGTTTTGTTAGGGTTTTCTACTGACCATGAAAGTATGCTTTCTGTCTTCTGCTATCTAGAAAGCGGACCTCAAATTTGCTAAAACTATTTTCCTGCTGCGTTTGTTGTTTCATCTCATATCACCGCCAATATATGTGGGGGGCTTCTGTCTCCTTTTGGGCATTTCTCTAGAGGTGAGTCAGGTCTTATATTTCCCTCTGCTAGCATTATTTAGTTCTCCGGCCGGCGCTGGGCATATAGGGATAAAAAGTAGGACATGCTACCTGGCTACTTCTAGATGATGCGGTAGGTTTAGTTCATGGTCAGTACAGTTACATCTTCCAAGAGCTTGTTCCTATAGAGGCTTATGCTAGTTCTCTGGCCATGGAGATCATGACAGTCGGCGTACTCAAGACAAATTGTACAACAGCTTCTGGGGTCCATTTTCTCCTGTTACCCTTGGTAAAATAAAAATTTGGAGGCAAAATATCATTTTTGTAGAAAAAATGCGATTTTTTTATTTTCACGGCTCTACGTTATAAACTTCTGTGAAGCACCTGGGGGTTTAAAGTGCTCACCACACATCTAGATAAGTTCCTTAAGGGGTCTAGTTTCCAAAATGGTGTCATATGTGGGGGGTCTCTACTGTTTAGGCACATCAGCGGCTCTCCAAACGTGACATGGCGTCCGATCTCAATTCCAGCCAATTCTACATTGAAAAAGTAAAACGACACTCCTTCTCTTCCAAGCTCTGCGGTGCGCCCAAACAGTGGTTTACCCCCATATATGGGGTATCGACGTACTCAGGAGAAATTGCACAACAACTTTTGTGGTCTAATTTCTCCTGTTACCCTTGTGAAAATAAAAATTTGGGGGCAAAAAGATCATTTTTGTAGAAAAAATGAGATTTTTTATTTTCACGGCTCTACGTTATAAACTTCTGTGAAGCACTTGGGGGTTCAAAGTGCTCACCACACATCTAGATAAGTTCCTTGGGGGGTCTAGTTTCCAAAATGGTATCACTTGTGGGGGGTTTCCACTGTTTAGGCACATCAGGGACTCTCCAAACGCGACATGGCATCCGATCTCAATTCCAGCCAATTCTGCATTGAAAAAGTCAAACGGTGCTCCTTCACTTCCAAGCTCTGCGGTGCGCCCAAACAGTGGTTTACCTCCACATATGGGGTATCGACGTACTCAGGAGAAATTGCACAACAACTTTTGTGGTCTAATTTCTCCTGTTACCCTTGTGAAAATAAGAATTTGTGGGCGAAAAAATCATTTTTGTGAAAACAAATGCGATTTTTTATTTTCACGGCTCTACGTTATAAACTTCTGTGAAGCACTTGGGGGTTCAAAGTGCTCACCACACATCTAGATAAGTTCCTTGGGGGGTCTAGTTTCCAAAATGGTGTCACTTGTGGGGGGTTTCCACTGTTTAGGCACATTAGGGGCTCTCCAAACGCGACATGGCGTCCGATCTCAATTCCAGCCAATTCTGCATTGAAACAGTCAAACGGTGCTCCTTCACTTCCAAGCTCTGCGGTGCGCCCAAACAGTGGTTTACCTCCACATATGGGGTATCGGCGTACTCAGGAAAAATTGCAAAACAAAATTTGTGGTTAAATTTCTGTTTTTACACTTGTGAAAATTAAAAAAAATGGTTCTGAAGTAAAATGTTTGCAAAAAAAAGTAAAATGTTAATTTTTTTCTTCCACATTGTTTTAGTTCCTGTGAAGTACGTAAAGGGTTAATAAACTTCTTGAATGTGGTTTTGAGCAGCTTGAGGGGTGCAGTTTTTAGAATGGTGTCACACTTGGTTATTTTCTATCATATAGACCCCTCAAAATCACTTCAAAGGTGATGTGGTCCCTAAAAAAAACATGGTGTTGTAAAAATGAGAAATTGCTGGTCAACTTTTAACCCTTATAACTCCCTAACAAAAAAAAAAATTGTTTCCAAAATTGTGCTGATGTAAAGTAGACATGTGAGAAATGTTATTTATTAACTATTTTTTGTGACATATCTCTCTGATTTAAGGGCATAAAAATACAAAGTTTGAAAATTGCAAAATTTTAAAAATTTTTCGCCATATTTCCATTTTTTTCATAAATAATCGCAAGTAATATCGAAGAAATGTTACCACTAACTTAAAGTACAACATGTCACGAAAAAACAATCTCAGAATCAGCGGGATCCGATAAAGCGTTCCAGAGTTATAACCTCATAAAGTGACACTGGTCAGAATTGTAAAAATTGGCTCGGTCATTAAGTACCAAATTGGCTCTGTCACTAAGGGGTTAAACACTTCCTTATTGCTTTATGTGCATTACAGAAAACACTCCGGGTTACATCACAGCGACAAGCCTTCTCTGTGATACATACCTCCCATCGACTATACAACCTTTAGCCACGCTACAATATATATAAATATATATATGCACACTGTACGCCTGAACAGTGTGTGTGTATATATACAGTTAGGTCCATATATATTTGGACAGAGACAACATTTTTCTAATTTTGGTTACAGACATTACCACAATGAATTTTAAACAAAACAATTCAGATGCAGTTGAAGTTCAGACTTTCAGCTTTCATTTGAGGGTATCCACATTAAAATCGGATGAAGGGTTTAGGAGTTTCAACTCCTTAACATGTGCCACCCTGTTTTTAAAGGGACCAAAAGTAATTGGACAATTGACTCCAAGGCTATTTCATGGACAGGTGTGGGCAATCCCTTCGTTATGTCATTCTCAATTAAGCAGATAAAGGGCCTGGAGTTGATTTGAGGTGTGGTGTTTGCATTTGGAAGGTTTTGCTGTGAAGTAAACATGCGGTCAAAGGAGCTCTCCTTGCAGGTGAAACAAGCCATCCTTAAGCTGCGAAAACAGAAAAAACCCATCTGAGAAATTGCTACAATATTAGGAGTGGCAAAATCTACAGTTTGGTACATCCTGAGAAAGAAAGAAAGCACTGGTGAACTCATCAATGCAAAAAGACCTGGGCGCCCACGGAAGACAACAGTGGTGGATGATCGCAGAATAATCTCCATGGTGAGGAGAAATCCATTCACAACAGCCAACCAAGTGAACAACACCCTCCAGGAGGTAGGCGTATCAATATCCAAATCTACCATAAAGAGAAGACTGCATGAAAGTAAATACAGAGGGTTCACTGCACGGTGCAAGCCACTCATAAGCATCAAGAATAAAAAGGCTAGACTGAACTTTACTAAAAAACATCTAAAAAAGCCAGCACAGTTCTGGAAGAACATTCTTTGGACAGATGAAACCAAGATCAACCTCTACCAGAATGATGGAAAGAGAAAAGCATGGCAAAGGCGTGGTACAGCTCATGACCCAAAGCATACCAGATCATCTGTAATACACGGCGGAGGCAGTGTGATGGCTTGGGCATGCATGGCTGCCAGTGGCACTGGGTCACTAGTGTTTATTGATGATGTGACACAGGACAGAAGCAGCCGAATGAATTCTGAGGTATTCGGAGACATACTGTGTGATCAGATCCAGCCAAATGCAGCCAAACTGATTGGTCGTCGTTTCATACTACAGATGGATAATGACCCAAAACATAAAGCCAAAGCAACCCAGGAGTTTATTAAAGCAAAGAAGTGGAATATTCTTGAATGGCCAAGTCAGTCACCTGATCTCAACCCAATTGAGCATGCATTTCACTTGTTAACCCCTTAAGCCCCGAGGGTGGTTTGCACGTTAATGACCGGGCCAATTTTTACAATTCTGACCACTGTCCCTTTATGAGGTTATAACTCTGGAACGCTTCAACGGATCTTGGCGATTCTGACATTGTTTTCTCGTGACATATTGTACTTCATGTTAGTGGTAAAATTTCTTCGATATAACTTGCGTTTATTTGTGAAAAAAACGAATATTTGGCGAAAATTTTGAAAATTTCGCAATTTTCCAACTTTGAATTTTTATGCCCTTAAATCACAGACATATGTCACACAAAATACTTAATAAATAACATTTCCCACATGTCTACTTTACATCAGCACAATTTTGGAACCAAAATTTTTTTTTGTGACGGAGTTATAAGGGTTAAAAGTTGACCAGCAATTTCTCATTTTTACAACACCATTTTTTTTTAGGGACCACATCTCATCTGAAGTCATTTTGACGGGTCTATATGATAGAAAATACCCAAGTGTGACACCATTCTAAAAACTGCACCCCTCAAGGTACTCAAAACCACTTTCAAGAAGTTTATTAACCCTTCAGGTGTTTCACAGGAATTTTTGGAATGTTTAAATAAAAATGAACATTTAACTTTTTTTCACACAAAATTTATTTCAGCTCCAATTTGTTTTATTTTACCAAGGGTAACAGGAGAAAATAGACCCCAAAAGTTGTTGTACAATTTGTCCTGAGTACGCTGATACCCCATATGTGGGGGTAAACCACAGTTTGGGCGCATGGCAGAGCTTGGAAGCAAAGGAGCGCCATTTGACTTTTCAATGCAAAATTGACTGGAATTGAGATGGGACGCCATGTTGCATTTGGAGAGCCCCTGATGTGCCTAAACATTGAAACCCCCCACAAGTGACACCATTTTGGAAAGTAGACCCCCTAAGGAACTTATCTAGATGTGTGGTGAGCACTTTGACCCAACAAGTGCTTTACAGAAGTTTATAATGCAGAGCCGTAAAAATAAAAAATCATATTTTTTCACAAAAATTATCTTTTCACCCCCAATTTTTTATTTTCCCAAGGGTGAGAGAAGAAATTGGACCCCAAAAATTGTTGTGCAATTTGTCCTGAGTACGCTGATACCCCATATGTGGGTGTAAACCATTGTTTGGGCGCAGGGCAGAGCTCGGAAGGGAAGGAGCGCCATTTGACTTTTCAATGCAAAATTGACTGGAATTGAGATGGGACGCCATGTTGCATTTAGAGAGCCCTTGATGTGCCTAAACATTGAAACCCCTAACAAGTGACACCATTTTGGAAAGTAGACCCCCTAAGGAACTTATCTAGATGTGTGGTGAGCACTTTGACCCAACAAGTGCTTTACAGAAGTTTATAATGCAGAGCCGTAAAAATAAAAAATCATATTTTTTCACAAAAATTATCTTTTCACCCCCAATTTTTTATTTTCCCAAGGGTGAGAGAAGAAATTGGACCCCAAAAATTGTTGTGCAATTTGTCCTGAGTACGCTGATACCCCATATGTGGGTGTAAACCATTGTTTGGGCGCAGGGCAGAGCTCGGAAGGGAAGGAGCGCCATTTGACTTTTCAATGCAAAATTGACTGGAATTGAGATGGGACGCCATGTTGCATTTAGAGAGCCCTTGATGTGCCTAAACATTGAAACCCCTAACAAGTGACACCATTTTGGAAAGTAGACCCCCTAAGGAACTTATCTAGATGTGTGGTGAGCACTTTGACCCAACAAGTGCTTTACAGAAGTTTATAATGCAGAGCCGTAAAAATAAAAAATCATATTTTTTCACAAAAATGATCTTTTCACCCCCAATTTTTTATTTTCCCAAGGGTAAGAGAAGAAATTGGACCCCAAAAATTGTTGTGCAATTTGTCCTGAGTACACTGATACCCCATATGTGGGTGTAAACCATTGTTTGGGCGCAGGGCAGAGCTCAGAAGGGAAGGAGCGCCATTTGACTTTTCAATGCAAAATTGACTGGAATTGAGATGGGACGCCATGTTGCGTTTGGAGAGCCCCTAATGTGCCTAAACATTGAAACCCCCCACGAGTGACACCATTTTGGAAAGTAGACCCCTTAAGGAACTTATCTAGATGTGTGTTGAGCACTTTGACCCAACAAGTGCTTCACAGAAGTTTATAATGCAGAGCCGTAAAAATAAAAAATCATATTTTTTCACAAAAATGATCTTTTCACCCCCATTTTTTTATTTCCCCAAGGGTAAGAGAAGAAATTAGACCACAAAAGTTGTTGTGCAATTTGTCCTGAGTACGACGATACCCCATATGTGGGTGTAAACCATTGTTTGGGCGCATAGCAGAGCTCAGAAGGGAAGAAGCGCTATTTTACTTTTCAATGCAAAATTGACTGGAATTAAGATGGGATGCCATGTTGCGTTTGGAGAGCCCCTGATGTGCCTAAACATTAAACCCCCCCACAAGTGACACCATTTTGGAAAGTAGACCCCCTAAGGAACTTATCTAGATGTGTTTTGAGAGCTTTGAACCCCCAAGTGTTTCACTACAGTTTATAACGCAGAGCCGTGAAAATAAAAATTATTTTTTTTTTTCACAAAAATGATTTTTTAGCCCTCAGTTTTGTATTTTCACAAGGGTATCAGGATAAATTGGACCCCAAAAGTTGTTGTCCAATTTGTCTGGAGTACGCTGATACCCCATATGTGGGGGGAACCACCTTTTGGGCGCATGGCAGAGCTCGGAAGGGAAGGAGTGCCGAAGGGAAGGAGTATGCAGACTTAGATGGATTGGTCTGCAGGCGTCACGTTGCATTTGCAGAGCCCCTGATGTACCCAAACAGTACAAACCCCCCACAAGTGACCCCATATTGGAAACTAGACCCCCCAAGGAACTTATCTAGATGTGTTGTGAGAACTTTGAACCCCCAAGTGTTTCACTACAGTTTATAACGCAGAGCCGTGAAAATAATTTTTTTTTTTTTTTCACAAAAATGAAATTTAGCCCCCAGTTTTGTATTTTCACAAGGGTATCAGGATAAATTGGACCCTAAAAGTTGTTGTCCAATTTGTCCTGAGTACGCTGATACCCCCTATGTGGGGGGGAACCACTGTTTGGGCGCATGACAGAGCTCGGAAGGGAAGGAGCGCCATTTGGAATTCAGACTTAAATGGATTGGTCTGCAGGCGTCACGTTGCATTTGCAGAGCCCCTGATGTACCCAAACAGTACAAACCCCCCACAAGTGACCCCATATTGGAAACTAGACCCCCCAAGGAACTTATCTAGATGTGTTGTGAGAACTTTGAACCCCCAAGTGTTTCACTACAGTTTACAACGCAGAGCCGTGAAAATAAAACATATTTTTTTTCCCACAAAAATGATTTTTAGCCCCCCAAATTTTTATTTTCCTAAGGATAACAAGAGAACTTGGACCCCAGAAGTTGTTGTTCAATTTGTCCCGAGTACGCTGATAACACATATGTTGGGGTAAACCCCTTTTTGGGCGCACGGGAGAGCTCGGAAGGGAAGGAGCACTGTTTTACTTTTTCAACGCAGAATTGGCTGGAATTGAGATTGGACGCCATGTCGCGTTTGGAGAGCCCCTGATGTGCCTGAACAGTGGAAACTCCCCAATTCTACCTGAAACCCTACCCCTAACCGTTTACTGAACATTTTCTGACAGTCATAAGTGCCACGTATATAAGTGCCACATATATAAGTGCCACGTATATAAGTGCCACGTATATAAGTGCCACGTATTTAAGTGCCACGTATTTAAGTGCCACGTATTTAAGTGCCACGTATTTCAGTGCCACGTATTTCAGTGCCACGTATTTCAGTGCCACGTATTTCAGGCACTGAAAAATACGTGGCACGTAAATATTTCAGTGCCACGATATTTCAGTGCCACGTATTTCAGTGCCACGTATTTCAGTGCCACGTATTTCAGGCACTGAAAAATACGTGGCACGTAAATACGTGGCACTTAAATACGTGGCACTTAAATACGTGGCACTTATATACGTGGCCACTGAAATATCGTGGCACTTATATACGTATATAAACGTATATTTCAGTGCCACGTAATTCAGTGCCACGTATTTCAGTGCCACGTATTTCAGGCACTGAAAAATACGTGGCACGTAAATACTTCAGTGCCACGATATTTCAGTGCCACGATATTTCAGTGCCACGATATTTCAGTGCCACGTATTTCAGTGCCACGTATTTCAGGCACTGAAAAATACGTGGCACGTAAATACGCGGCACGTAAATACGTGGCACTGAAATACGTGGCACTGAAATACGTGGCACTGAAATACGTGGCACTGAAATACGTGGCACTTAAATACGTGGCACTTAAATACGTGGCACTTAAATACGTGGCACTTATATACGTGGCCACTGAAATATCGTGGCACTTATATACGTATATACGTATATAAACGTATATTTCAGTGCCACGTATTTCAGTGCCACGTATTTCAGGTTAGGGGTAGGGTTAGGGGTAGGGTTAGGGTTTTTTGTTTTTTTCTTGTTTTCTTGTGTTTTTCTATAAAAACGCATGCGTTTTACCGCGTTTACATGCATTTTTTCACACATGCGGTTTTTTTAAAAAACGCATGCAGATAAAAACGCAAGTGTGAAACCAGACTAAAAGACGCTTTTTATAGCAAAAAAGTTTTTGCGTCTCCACATTTTGAGACCTATAATTTTTCCACATTTTGGTCCACAGAGTCATGTGAGGTCTTGTTTTTTGCGGGACGAGTTGACGTTTTTATTGGTAACATTTTCGGACACGTGACCATTTTTTATCACTTTTTATTCCGATTTTTGTGAGGCAGAATAACCAAAAACCAGCTATTCATGAATTTCTTTTGGGAGAGGCGTTTATACCGTTCTGCGCTTGGTAAAATTGATAAAGCAGTTTTATTCGTCGGGTCAGTACGATTACAGCGATACCTCATTTATATCATTTTTTTATGTTTTGACGCTTTTATACGATAAAAACTATTTTATAGAAAAAATAATTATTTTTGCATCGCTTTATTCTGAGGACTATAACTTTTTTATTTTTTTGCTGATGATGCTGTATGGCGGCTCGTTTTTTGCGGGACAAGATGACGTTTTCATCGGTAACATGGTTATTTATATCTGTCTTTTTGATCGCGTGTTATTCCACTTTTTGTTCGGCGGTATGGTAATAAAGCGTTGTTTTTTGCCTCGTTTTTTTGTTTTTTTTTCTTACGGTGTTTACTGAAGGGGTTAACTAGTGGGCCAGTTTTATAGGTTGGGTCGTTACGGACGCGGCGATACTAAATATGTGTACTTTTATTGTTTTTGTTTGTTTTTTTTAGATAAAGAAATGTATTTATGGGAATAATATTTTTTTTTTTATTATTATTTATTTAGGAATTATTATTTTTTTTTTTTTTTTACACATGTGGAAATTTTTTTTTTTACTTTTTTACTTTGTCCCAGGGGGGGACATCACAGATCGCAGATCTGATAGTGTGCACAGCACTCTATCAGATCCGTGATCATACTTTCATCGGAGCAGGCTGCAGCTTTCATCTGCAGCCTGCTCCGACCCGGAAGTGCTCCCTGCAGGACCCGGATACAGCCCCTCGGCCATTTTGGATCCGGGGCCTGCAGGGAGAAGACGTTCGGTACGAGGTGAGTACATCACCTTGTACCGATCGTCTCAGGGAAGCCCGCAGGGAGCCCCCTCCCTGCGCGATGCTTCCCTGTACCGCCGGTACACCGCGATCATGTTTGATCGCGGTGTGCCGGGGGTTAATGTGCCGGGGGCGGTCCGTGACCGCTCCTGGCACATAGTGCCGGATGTCAGCTGCGATATGCAGCCGACACCCGGCCGCGATCGGCCGCGCTCCCCCCGTGAGCGCGGCCGATCGCGTATGACGTACTATACCGTCACCGGGAATTAAGGCCCACCCCACCTCGACGGTATAGTACGTCATATGGGATTAAGGGGTTAAAGACTAAACTTCAGACAGAAAGGCCCACAAACAAACAGCAACTGAAAACCACCGCAGTGAAGGCCTGGCAGAGCATCAAAAAGGAGGAAACACAGTGTCTGGTGATGTCCATGAGTTCAAGACTTCAGGCAGTCATTGCCAACAGAGGGTTTTCAACCAAGTACTAGAAATGAACATTTTATTTAAAATTATTGAATCTGTCCAATTACTTTTGGTCCCTTTAAAAACAGGGTGGCACATGTTAAGGAGTTGAAACTCCTAAACTCTTCATCCAATTTTAATGTGGATACCCTCAAATGAAAGCTGAAAGTCTGAACTTCAACTGCATCTGAATTGTTTTGTTTAAAATTCATTGTGGTAATGTTTATAACCAAAATTGGAAAAATGTTGTCTCTGTCCAAATATATATGGACCTAACTGTATGTATATATGTAATAGTATGCAGGTACTGAGTATGTCACCACGGAACAGACAGACCAACAGTTGAGGGGTTTAATAACAGGAATCAGGTTCTCCTCGCAGGGAGGAAGAAATGGAAAATAACTAGCAATAAAACAGTGCAAAAATATGGGAGTCAAACAATATCACAGAATTAAGCAGGATTTCTTGAGAAAAGAACACTTATCAGTCTGATGAGGACTTGCTTGCAGGGTCGTCTTCTCCAATGTAGGCGCCGAGAAACAGCGGCACTTGTCGTCCCTCTGTTGTCCGTGGGCTGAGTAGTCTCTAGGAGCCTGCTGCCTGGGGTTTCGGGAGTTAATGTGGTATGCACAGGCTCTGAGTCTTTAGCTTTTACAGCACAGCCAGCAATCATGGGCTCTGCACTGTTAAGTCTCTGTACCGGGAATCAGGGGCTCTGCACTGTTAAGTCTCTGTACCAGGAATCACAGTCTCTGTACTGGTACCGCGGGGACCAGGGGGTCGAAGTCTCTGCACGAGCCAATGTCTCTACACGAGTCTCAAAACGTCCCTCTCCAGTCACAGCAGAGTCCTCTTTTATGTACTCTCAAGATGCAGTCTTTCTGGGCAGTCTCCCTCTATTTGTCCTCAGACCGGGAGCTCTCTCTCTCCCGGAGCACACCTGCACCCTGCTCTGACCGCTGCTCACGCTGCTCTGTCCCCTGCATGCGTGCCTTTCCCGCTCTCTGCCCGCTTCCTTCCTGTCCCAGTCTCTAAGTCTGCCTCTTGGGGAACCTGCAGCACAGCTCAATGGTTCCAGGCACAGAGCCGAGAAGGTAACCGCCCCCAGACTCTTCTTTTGTTTTACCTCCTTACATATATGTGGGTGGGTGATGGTGGTCTGGCACTTTTGGAACTTTGTAATGCAATAAAGGATTTGTATAGGACTTCAGCAGCGCAGAGGTCTTTCTTCATGGATGCATGTTAAGTATGGGCAGAAGCCAACCCCTGCTCTAGCAGCACACTGAGTCCGCAGCAACAATCTCAGTTGAGCCAGTTTTCTTCCAGCTTTCTTGCATATATATAATGGCCCCAAGCTGCGCTGTTAAAAAATAAACAAACCCAGTTATTCAACTCTCTCTCCGGTGTCCAGCGCTGTCTCCGGCGGTGCAGGGAATTCCGAAATCCCAACGCTATGCATTCTGGGTTGTGCATCACCACCTCTGCACATGTGCCGGGCTGTTCTGTGACGTGATGTGGTGCTTTCCCAGGACCGTCTAGTGAGCGGTCCTGGGATCACTCTCCATTGCAGTTATAGTACGGCAGGCACAGAGGCGGCGATGCGCCGCCCGGATTTCGGGATTCCCTGCACTGCTGGGCTAGGAGCCGGAGCCAGTACTGGACACTGGAGAAAGAGGTGAGTAACTGGGTTTGTTTATTTTTTAACAGCGCAGCCTGGAGCCTAAAGCTAAATATGCACACACGCTGTACACCCGCTGTACCTGTACAGTGTGTGTGTGTGTGTGTGTGTGTGTGTGTGTGTGTGTGTGTGTGTGTGTGTGTGTGTGTATTTATATACATACGCACACTGTTCGGGCGTGTATGCCCGGACAGTGTTTTCAGATTACGAAGGATTCCGATTTCTAAGGCTAGTTTCACATTTGCGTTTAAAACGCAGTGTTTTTAACGCAAACGCAGGTGGTGAAAAAACGCATGTAAACGCGTGCAAACACTGCGTTTTTTAGATGCATGCGTTTTTGCATGCGGTAAAAAAAACGTGGCATTTTGCCGCGTTTACATGCATTTTTTCCTGCGTTTACGTTTTTGAAACGCATGCTGAGAAGTGTGTGACAGCTGCCAATCATCAAAATTAGGGTTGAGCGAAACAGATCGGCCAATTTCAAAAGTCGCCGACTTTTGGCACAGTCGGGTTTCGCTTTATATACAGTTATATGAAAAAGTTTGGGCACCCCTATTAATCTTAAGCTTAATGTTTTATAAAAATTGTTTTTTTTTTGCAACAGCTATTTCAGTTTCATATATCTAATAACTGTTGGACACAGTAATGTTTCTGCCTTGAAATTAGGTTTATTGTACTAACAGAAAATGTGCAATCTGCATTCAAACAAAATTTGACAGGTGCATAAGTATGGGCACCCTTATCATTTTCTTGTTTTAAATACTCTTACTTACTTTTTACTGACTTACTAAAGCACTTTTTTTGGTTTTGTAACCTCATTGAGCTTTGAACTTCACAGCCAGGTGTATGCAATCATGAGAAAAGCTACTTAAAGTGGCCACTTGCAAGTTGTTCTCCTGTTTGAATCTCCTCTGAAGAGTGGCATCATGGGCTCCTCAAAACAACTGTCAAATGATCTGAAAACAAAGATTATTCAACATAGCTGTTCAGGGGAAGGATACAAAAAGCTGTCTCAGAGATTTAACCTGTCAATTTCCACTGTGAGGAACATAGTAAGGAAATGGAAGAACACAGGTACAGTTCTTGTTAAGGCCAGAAGTGGCAGGCCAAGAAAAACATCAGAAAGGCAGAGAAGAAGAATGGTGAGATCAGTCAAGGACAATCCTCAGACCACCTCCAGAGAGCTGCAGCATCAACTTGCTGCAGATGGTGTCACTGTGCATCAGTCAACTATACAACGCACTTTGAACAAGGATAAGCTGTATGGGAGAGTGATGCGAAAGAAGACGTTTCTGCAAGCATGCCACAAACAGAATCGGCTGAGGTATGCAAAAGCACATTTGGAGAAGCCAATTTCTTTTTGGAAGAAGGTCCTGTGGACTGATGAAACCAAGATTGAGTTGTTTGGTCATACAAAAAGGCGTTATGCATGGTGGCAAAAAAACACAGTGCTTTGTATAGTTGACCGATGCACAGTGACACCATCTGCAGCAAGTTGATGCTGCAGCTCTCTGGAGGTGGTCTGAGGATTGTCCTTGACTGATCTCACCATTCTTCTTCTCTGCCTTTCTGATGTTTTTCTTGGCCTGCCAATTCTAGCCTTAACAAGAACTGTACATGTGTTCTTCCATTTCCTTACTATTTTCCTCACAGTGGAAATTGACAGGTTAAATCTCTGAGACAGCTTTTTGTATCCTTCCCCTGAACAGCTATGTTGAATAATCTTTGTTTTCAGATCATTTGACAGTTGTTTTGAGGAGCCCATGATGCCACTCTTCAGAGGAGATTCAAACACGGGAACAACTTGCAAGTGGCCACTTTAAGGAGCTTTTCTCATGATTGCATACACCTGGCTATGAAGTTCAAAGCTCAATGAGGTTACAAAACCAAAAAAAGTGCTTTAGTAAGTCAGTAAAAAGTAGGTAGGAGTATTTAAAACAAGAAAATGATAAGGGTGCCCATACTTACGCACCTGTCAAATTTTGTTTGAATGCAGAGTGCACATTTTCTGTTAGTACAATAAACCTCAGTTCAAGGCAGAAACATTACTGTGTCCAACAGTTATTAGATATATGAAACTGAAATAGCTGTTGCAAAAAAAACAATTTTTATAAAACATTAAGCTTAAGATTAATAGGGGTGCCCAAACTTTTTCATATAACTGTATATATATATATATATATATATATATATATATATATATATATCATTGAGACACACATATATATATATATATATATATATATATATATATATATATATTTATATTTACTTCAGCGCGATATAGCAGAAAAGCCGATTGCCGGCTTTTCATTTCTCCTGCCTAAACCCGACATGATATGAGACATGGTTTACATACAGTAAACCATGTCATATCCCCCTTTTTTTGCATATTCCACACTACTAATGTTAGTAGTGTGTATGTGCAAAATTTCGGCGCTGTAGCTATTACATTTAAGGGTTAAATCGCGGAAAAAATTGGCGTGGGCTCTCGCGCAATTTTCTCCGCCAGAGTGGTAAAGCCAGTGACTGAGAGCAGATATTAATAGCCTGGAGAGGGTCCACGGTTATTGCTCCCCCCCCTGGCTAAAAACATCTGCCCCCAGCCACCCCAGAAAAGGCACATCTGGAAGATGCGCTTATTCTGGCACTTGGCCACTCTCTTCCCACTCCCGTGTAGCGGTGGGATATGGGGTAATGAAGGGTTAATGTCACCTTGCTATTGTAAGGTGACATTAAGCCAGATTAATAATGGAGAGGCGTCAATTATGACACCTATCCATTATTAATCCAATTGTATGAAATGGTTAAAAAAAACACACACACAATATTGCAAAGTATTTTAATGAAATAAACACACAGGTTGTTGTAATATTTTATTGCTCTCTCAATCCACCTGAAGACCATCGTTCTGTAACAAATTAAAAATAATAAACCAACAATATACATACCTTCCGTAGATCTGTAACGTCCCACGATGTAAATCCATCTGAAGGGGTTAAAATATTTTACAGGCAGGAGCTCTGCTATAATGCAGCTGTGCTCCTGCCTGTAAACCCCGGGGAATGAAGGTAATGTAGGTCAATGACCTATAGTTACCTTCAGTCACGGTGATGCGCCCTCTGCTGGATGTCCTCATATGACGTCGAGCGTGGGAAAAATGTCTCATATCATGTCGGGTTTAGGCAGGAGAAATGAAAAGCCGGCAATTCAATTACCGGCTTTAGGGGTAGGGTAGGGTTAGGGGTAGGGTTAGGGTTTGGATCCCTTTATCACCTTGATGGTGGGGGGTGGCTTATCAGTGTGTATTCTTGTTTTTTTCTATAAAAACGCATGCGTTTTTAATGCAAACAAACGCATGTGCTTAAAAACGATGCGTTTACATAGACAGCAATACTTTTTTTTGCCGCAAAAAAACGCCTCTAGAAATTACTACATGTTGCATTTCCGCAACAAAACGCAAGCATGGAAAAAACGCATGCGTTGTCAAACGCGGCAAAACGCATGCAAAAAAACGCATGCGTTTTTAATGTTAAGTATAGGAAAAAAAACGCATGCTTTTTTTGCGGTAAAACGCACCGGCAAAAAACGCAAATGTGAAACCAGCCTAATTCAGATCATCATCATGATCTGGCTACAAATCGGATCGTAATTTAAAATAACTTCTTCAGTGATCGGATCGGCCAACACTAATTCCAAATATGCAGCATTGTACTGGCCATACCTGTCCTGGATGCTGCCCCGGAGTTCAGCCTCGCCTGTCTGCGGCATGCACAGGCTGAACTGCCATCGCCGGCTGATTCCTCGGCTCTCGCAGTTCAGTCCTGCAGATCCGTGGACAGGTCGGGCTGAACTCCGGAGCTCAGGTGAGATACGCCAGGATTTGCAGAGGCGTTTTGCCTGCTGCTTGCAAGCACTTTTTAAGCACTTTGCAAGCGCTTTGGCAAAACGCTTCTGCAAATAGGGGACGTGGCCAAGCTCTGCTATGGCCTAAACCGAGCGTATTTCCCATGGTTTGCAGGCATTTTTCGGGAGGTTTCCCTCTATCCATTCCCTTGAATGGGCGAGTTAAGCACAGGATCCGCCGGAAAATAGCTTTGAAGCTATTTTCCGGTGGGGCGTTTTCTGGCCCCGGCCGGAATCCGTCTGTAACCCGCACCATAGACATGAAAGGGCGGGTTTCAGGCAGGAAACACAGCACGGAATACGCCTGTAAATCCAGCTTGTCTGGATAAAGCCTGAGGCCTTGTGCCCACTGACGGAAGGGGATTGCGGAGCGGCATCTCCGCAGCAGCTGTAATTGTGGTAGCAATTGCAGATCCCACAGGAATCTATTTGTGCCTGCAATTGTGGCCACTATTGTGGTACCCTAATTCTGTATCAAAATCTTCACTTAACTCTATGGATTTAGGTGCAGGTTTTAGTGCAGGATTTCAGCCTCTTATCTGAATGGCTGGAATTTTCTTTGTATAATGGCAGCATACATTGACATGCTGCACTGCATGTTTTTTTTTGTAAACAAAATGTTTTCATCAGCATGTGGATGGGATTTACACATTAATGCTGCATATGACCCCAGCCTAATGGACCATTCAGTTATGCCTTAGGCCAAAAGCACACTGGTGATTTTACTGGCGTTTTTTGCGTCCTGCACAATCCTCTCAATGAGACAGCATAGGCAGCGCGGACGTCACGAACGTCCACGCTGCCCACCTGACGACTAGCGCGCCCATCCACCTGAATAGAACTCCCATTCAGGCGGGCGGCCCGCCCAGTCGTTCATTCAGACGTCCAGCCGCACGCCGCGTCTGGATGCGGCTGTCAACTAGATGGCCGTTCAGCATGGCGGCGATCGGCCGTGCTGAACGGCCGTCTAGTTGAAGGGTCTAAAGGTACCCTAAAAATGTGACCTATTTCAAGTTTGGAAGTAATTTTAATTTTAAACAAAAATATATCATTTTCCACTGGGACAATATATGTTGTAAAAAACTATTGGTTGTCCCCTTCACACTAGATTTTGCTTCAGTTTTTTTATTATGAAATCAGAAAATCTGGAGCAAAATGTGAGTTTTTAATGTGAGATATGAACAGAGGCTTCTGATTAGGATATTTTTTTGGGTGAATTTATCCCAAAATTCTCTGTCTGCTGCTTGTTACACTTTTTCTGTTATTTCCTCTACTAATACTTTCATTTTAAATTAGGAAATGGACACAGCCGTATGTTGATATTTGGAACAAGAGACCATCTCCATCTACTGGCAAAAATTAAAGAGTGGTTTGCTGATGGCATGTTTTTCACTACACCAGCCTTGTTTAAGCAACTTTACACAATCCATGTAGTCCACAGCGGCCTTGTTGTTCCGCTAGTGTACACCTTGCTGACAGACAAGAGCCGTTCTACATACCAGAGGTTGCTGCAAGAGCTGAAGAACTTGCAGCAGCGACTGCAGCCAGACAACCTGATGTTGGATTTTGAACTAGCTGCAATACAGGCATTTGAAAGTGAATTCCCCAACCTTGTGAAGACTGGTTGCTTTTTCCACCTATCACAGTCGGTTTGGCGTAAAGTTCAAAATTAAGGACTCAAGATGCAATACCAAGGTGACCATGAATTTGCCCGTTGGATACGCATGATACCTGCCCTGGCCTTTCTACCACCACAGAATGTTGTGCAATCATGTGAAGAATTGGTGGAAGATCCTGACTTTCCACAAGAAGCAATACCTATTGTAAACTATTTTGAAGACAGCTATCGGTCGAATGAATCGCAGAGGACGTGAAGCACCTTTGTTTCCAGTTCAATTCTGGAATGTGTATGAACGAACATTGAATGATCAACAGCAAACAAATAATGATGTCGATGGATGGCACCGTAGCTTTCGAGAAACATGTGTTCCTCTTTTCCAAAATATATACCGGTTCATTAACTGTCTGAAACATCAGCAAGAGCTCCATAGTTTTGAAATTCTTCAGATAATAGCAGGAAATCCCATCGCTGCAAGAAACAAAAAGTATGCTGCAATTTCAGCAAGGGTTAAACGTATCGCGCAAGATTTCAATAATAGAAGCTTGATGGATTATCTGAGAGGCATTGCCTACAGCTTTGAATTTTAGTTCATGGTCACATATTGTATGTTTTGAGAGCAGTGTTTTTAGCTGTAAAATAATTCAAGCATTATAACCTGTAATTTGTACTTTCTCTTTTTCTCTAATCCTTCCCCTCTATACCTTTTTATGTTTCTTGTTAAAACAGTTTTGATATATACAGTTAAAGCATAACTCTACAAAAAACATGTTATGTTATAGTACCTGTGCCCATGATATTCATTTCCAAAGGAGACCTTCCAGCAGCTTCACTTCTGTGTGAAAAGTCTCATCCAAGTTAAAGCTCCATGTGCTGCAGGATTTCAGTGGTTGCTAAGGAGGTTGTTTCTCCTTAGTAGCAGTACTTGTGGATGGATTCTAGAGGGCGTGGCTGCACAGGGGCATGCAACTAACAATATATTCCCTATGATGTATAAAGGGCTGCTGGTTTACAGCCCTCTGCAAAGCCCTCCCTATGTGTTCCGTCCTGTAACGGCTTTACACAGGCGGGGGGAGCCCTCCTCTTGTCCAGGACAGAGCACATGAGTGGAGGGTGAAGGAGAGCTTTGCAGAGGGCTGTGAACAAGCAGCCCTGAATGTATCATAGGGAGCCAGGATCCGTTCTGCTACCAAGGGGGCACGACCTCCTTAGTAACCAATGAAATCCTACTATTTTCCTGTCTGTTTGTAAAATTACTCATCTAGAAAACAAAGTTTTAGAATAAAAAAACTAATTTTATCAGAATTCTATATCTTAGACTCATATGGTGTATTATTAGTTATAAGCGAACCTGCCAATGTTCAGGTCAGGCAGGTCTTTCCCGGATGCGAAAGATCCAGGAGCAGTGCGAAACATCCGGGGGCTAACTGCTGGGGGTGAAACATCCGGGGGCGAACTGCTGGGTGCAAAAAATCTGGGGGCAAACTGCTGGGGGCAAAACATCCGGGGGCGAAACATCTGGGGGCGAAACATCCGGGGTGAACTGCTGGGGGCGAAACATCCGGGGGCAAAACATCCGGGGGTGAACTGCTGGGTGCGAAACACCCGGGGGCGAACTGCTTGGTGCGAAACATCCCGGGGGCGAACTGCTGGGGGTGAAATGTGCGGGGGCGAAATGTGCGGGGGCAAAACAACCTGGGGGCGAAATGCTGGGGGTGAAATGTTCGGTGGTGAAGTGTACCTGGGGGCGAACTGCTGGGGGCGAACTGCTGGGGGCAAAACTTCCTAAAACCGGCTATGTCGTTATTTAACATGTATCAACTATATGATTATTAATGGATAGGTGTCTTATTGACACCTCTCCATTACTAAGCCGTGGGCTTGATGTCACCTTCGATACAAAGGTGACATCAACCCCACAACTATTACCCCACTTGCCACCGCTACAGGGCAAGTGGGAAGAACGAGGCTAAGTGCTGGAATTGGTGCATCATAAAGATGCACCTTTTCTGGGGCGGCTGAGTGCTGATGCTTTTAGCCAGGGGGAACCAATAACCATGGTTTCTTCCTAGGCTATTAATATCAGCCCGCAGCGAGGCTAAGTCTCAGAATTGGCGTATCTTAGAGATGCGCCTTTTCTGGGTGGCTGATTGCTGATGTTTTTAGCCAGGGGGGCAATAACCATGGTTCCTTCCTAGGATATTAATATCAGCCCACAGCTGTCTGTATAGCCTTTGCTGGTTATTAATTATGGGGGAACCCCACATCATTTTTTGGGGTCCTCCATTTTAATAGCCAGTAAAGGCTTAGTATACAGCTGTGATATTAATAGCCTGGGAAGCTCCATGGGTATTACTCCCTTTCCCTCTGCTGGTATTGACAATTGCGCGGTAGCCCACGCCATTTTTTCCAATAATCTTTTATTAATTAAATACATGTCCAGTAATTTGCACACACACTGTACTAACTGCATTTCTCACTGACATCTATATATCTACCTATTCTGTATGTATTTACTGTATGTAATCCATCTCTTCTATCCTGTCGGCTCCTGCAGTGATTTTACAGAAGCCGGCAAATGAATTGCCGGCTTTTCTTCTATCTTTCAGTTCAATATAAATACATATATACCGTATATACTCGAGTATAAGCCGAGATTTTTAGCCCATTTTTTTAGGCTGAAAGTGCCCCTCTCAGCTTATACTTGAGTCATTGTCCCAGGGGGTCGGCGGGGGTGGGGCAGCTGTCACATCATACTCACCTGCTCCCGGCGCGTCTCTGCATGTCACTGCTTCTCCAATGGTCTCCGGTTGCCGGCAGCTCTTCCTGTGTTCAGCAGTCACGTGGTACCGCTCATTAAAGTAATGAATATGGATGCGACTCCACTCCCATAGGGGTGGAGCGCATATTCATTACTTTAATGGGCAGTACAAGTGACAGCTGAACTCAGGAACAAGCTGCCGGCGCCAGAGACCGTCGCATTGGAGAAGCTGCCAGGGACCGCGCCGGGAGGGTGAGCATGACGGGGGAGGGTGAGCACTGCAATATTCATCTGTCCCCGTTCCACTGCCGGACTCCATCTTCCGCTTCCTCTGGGTGTGACGTTCAGGTCAGAGGGCGCAATGACATGTTTAGTGCGTGCCCTGAAGACCCTGAAGACACAGCGGCATGTGTCGGTGGAACGGGGACAGGTGAATGTCGCAAGTGCTGGTGTCCCTGCCTGCTCAGGACAAGAGGTGAGTATGTCTTTTTTTTTTAATCGCAGCAGCATATGGGGCATAATATTCTATGGAGCATCTTATGGGGCCATAATCATCCTTTGTGAAGCATTGTATGGGGCTAATGTTTCCATGGAGCATCTTATGGGGCCATAATCAACCTTTGTGCAGCATTATATGGGGCAAATGTTTCTATGGGCCATAATCAAAGGTGCAGCATTATATTTGTATGAAGCATCTTATGGGGCCCATCATAAACTGAGCATTTTATGGGGTGTATTTTGTATGGAGCATTATATGGGGCTCCTCATTCAATGTTCTCACCGTATAACGAATAAATGCAGATTTCATTGATATTAATATTACAACCAATGAGCTCTACTGTCTGACACCCAGGGCCGTATTTGCCACTAGGCACTTGAGAGCATGTGCCTAGGGCACCAGGATGCAGGGGGGGCACCTGATCAGCAGCAGCATACGGGGCATATTATTCTATGGAGCATCTTATGGGGCCATCAACCTTTATGGAGCAGCATATGGGGCATATTATTCTATGGATCATCTTATGGGGCCATTATTAACCTTTGTGCGGCATTATATGGGGCACATTATTCTATGGGGCATCTTATGGGGCCATCATTAACCTTTTATGCAGCATTGTATGGGGCATATTTTAATATGGAGCACCTTATGGGGCCATTATTAACCTTTGTGCAGCATTATATGGGGCATATTTTTTGTATGGAGCATCTTATGAGCCCCATGATGAACTTTATGGAGCATTATATGGGGTGTATTTTGTATGGAGCATCTTATGGGGCTCCTGATTCAATATGGATATTCAAAAACACTTAACCTGCTGATGTCTCAATTAATTTTACTTGCATTGGTATCTATTTTTATTTTTTAAATTCACCAGTAGCTGCTGCATCTCCCACCCTAGGCTTATACTCAGGTCATTAAGTTTTCCCAGTTTTTTGTGGCAAAATTAGGGGTCTCGGCTTATACTCGGGTCGGCTTATACTCAAGTATATACGGTCTGTGTGTGTTACTGACATGTGTATATATATATGTATATATATATATATATATATATATATATATATGTGTGTGTATTCTATGTGTATATTTCTATTCTATCTACTCTATTCTAACCTGTCAGTGTGATTTTACTGTACACCGCACATGAATTGCCAGCTTTTCAAAGGACACTGGTGCGTAAAAAACGGACAGCACTCGCATGGTGCGAGTGCTGTGCGTTTTTTTCTCGCCTTTATTGACTTGCATTGGTGAGTCTCGTCCAAGATACGCAGCAAATCGTAGCATGCTGCAATTTTTTTTCTCAGTCCGTTTTCCGCTGAGAAAAAATTGCAGATGAGATGTCACCCATTGAATAACATTGGTCTGAGGGCAATCCGATTTGTTTTCGCGGATAGCACTCTTCCGTTTTTCTCGCAAATGGGTATGACCCTTTAGCATAGAACATGTGCTGTATACATTAGATCACAACCTCAAAACGATAATGGTCCATCCAGAAAACTTGCCATAATTAATGGCACAGGCTTTATGAATAATTTGCATTATCCTATTTATTATGATATTTGGAGAGCTATTACTTGCAACTTCTATGCATGGACCTACCACCATGATGCAGCAGCCTAATATTTGCAATGGCTTAAGTATTTATTTGATTCCGGTACAGAGTAAAGTACCGTAGTAGAAGGGTATGTGCACACGTTGTGGATTTGGCTGCGGATCCGCAGGGGATTGGCCGCTGCGGATTCGCAGTTTTCTATGCAGTTTACAGTACCATGTAAACCCATGGAAAACCAAATCCGCAGTGCACATGCTGCGGAAAATACCATGCCGAAACACTGCTGTTTATTTTCGGCAACATGTCAATTCTTTGTGCGGATTCCGCAGCGTTTTACACCTGCTCCTCAATAGGAATCCGCAGGTGAAATCCGTACAAAATATGCAGGAGATCCGCGGTAAATTCATCAAAAACAGTGGAGAAAAATCCGCTCACGAATCCGCAACGTGGGCACATAGCCGTAGGGTGTTTGGAAGGGCATATTCACAAATGGCATATAAATGTCCCATTCATCTGAATGAAGCTTACAGAAAATAGAATTAGACTTACCGGTAATTCGGTTTCTAGGAATCTTCCACGACAGCAGTATCGGAGGATGTCTCCCCGCCCTAATAGGGGACAGGAAACAAAGAGGTTAAATACCCCTCCCCTTCCTGCAACCACCAGTGTTTTTTCTGGACACAGTAGCATGTATAGTTACCACTTAAGTGCAGGAATCATCTAATAAATAGATCAGATAGGGAGGGAAATTAGTGCTGTCGTGGAAGGTTCCTAGAAACCGAATTACCAGCAAGTCTAATTCTATTTTCTCCAGTCACCTTCCACGACAGCAGTATCGGAGTGATACCAACCGCTAATTTCTTTAGGGAGGGACAACCGCTTGGAGAACGCGCCTGACAAACGATAGGTCCCTGTTGAAGTTGAGCCTGTAGTGTCTGGTGAATGTATGGACTGACGACCAGGTGGCGGCTCTACATATCTGCTCCGATGATGCGTTTCCCCTCTCTGCCCAGGAAGTCAAGACTGAATGGGTGGAGTGGGCTTTTAGTGAAGCTGGAGGTGCAAACTTCTGGGATGAGTATGCAAGACTAATGGCTTGTTTAATCCAATTAGCGATCGTGCTTTTGGCTGCTTTCTTGCCCTTATTTCGTCCTGACCACTGGACGAACAGGTTTTGGTCCAACCTCCAACTTTCTGTCTGTTGGAGATAGAACAGGACCACTCTGCGGACATCCAGGGTGTGAAAGGCCACTTCTTTTGGATTAGAGGGATTTGGACAGAATGAGGGTAAAATGATGTCTTGGTTTCTGTGGAAGTCCGAAACTACCTTAGGCATAAAGGAAGGGTCTAATTTGAGGATTATACTATCCATGGCTATGGTCAGGAATGGCTCCTGGACTGACAAGGCCTGTAGTTCTCCTATACGCCTGGCGGTAGTGATAGCTACCAGGAAGACGGTTTTAAGGGTCAGGATTTTTAAGCTGGAGGCTGAAAGGGGTTCAAAGGGGTCACCGGTCAGACCTTTTAAAACAAGGTTCAAGTCCCAAGGAGGGGTGTGGACGTGAAGTCTCGGACGGATTCTAGTTGCCGATGTTATTGTTTGATCCACCGGTGGTTTGCTAGATCTTGGTCGAAGACAGACCCAAGAGCTGACACCTGAAGCTTTAGGGTACTAGGTGAAAGCCCCAGTTCCAAGCCCTTCTGGAGGAATTGAAGGATCTGTTCAATATTTGGGTTGAATGGATCCGGTTTGTTCGGGGAACACCATGATGAGAATTTTTTCCATATTTTGCCATAAATGGCATTAGTTATTGGCTTCCTACTTTTTTGTAGGGTTTCAATCACTTCCTGTGAGAGTCCTCTGGCTTTCAGGATCTCGGCTTCAGTAACTAGGCTGCCAGCTTCAGCTTGTGTAGGTCCGGATGAAGTAAGGGACCCTGTTGAAGAAGGTCACGTCTTTGGGGAAGCAGAATCGGGCCTTCTAGACACATGCCTGTTAATTCGCTGAACCAGCTTCTCCCTGGCCACAATGGGGCTACCAGAATCGTTGTAACTTGATCTATCCGGATGTTCTGTATTGTTCTGGGTATCAATGGGATTGGCGGGAAGGCATATGCCAGGGCAAACTCCCAGGGGTGGGAGAAAGCATCCAGTCCCTGTGCCTCGTTTGAGGAGGTCAGGGAGAAGAAGGTGTTTGATTTTGTATTCCAATTGTTGGCGAACAGGTCCACATCGGGAGTTCCCCACCTCCGGACCAAGGCTAGGAATACATCCTGGTTTAGAGACCACTCTCCTGGATGGAAGTCCCTCCTGCTGAGGTAATCCACCTGGGAATTGTCCAATCGCTTTATATGTACTGCGGAGATGGACAGAAGGTGATTCTCCGCCCAGGAAAAAATCCTTCCAGCAGTTAACTTTAGGCTCGAGTGTCCTGTGCCTCCTTGGTGCCGGAGATAGGCCACAGTAGTCATGTTGTCAGACATCACCCGTACATGGTGACCTTGAATGAGGACAGATGCGGCTCTTAGCGCCTCCTCCACTGCTTTCAATTCCCTCAGATTTGAGGAGCTGTGTCTTACATCTGGGGGTCACAACCCCTGAAAGTGGGAGCCTTCGATCACGGCGCCCCAACCTCTCTGGCTTGCGTCGGTTGTGAGTACACTGAGAGGAGTCTGATCCCAGCTGACTCCCCGATGTATGTTTTGGGAGTTCAGCCACCATGAGAGGGAGGGTCTCACACGAGTGCGAAGGGGAATCTTCCTGGTTAAAGCCATCTGGATGTGAGGTTGAAGAATTCTCGTATGGGCTTGGGCCCAGGAGATTGCCTGGATGCATGATGTTAATGAACCCAGGATTGACATAGAGTCTCTTAGAGTCGGGGTTTTTTTGCTTCTGAACCTGGAGATCCTGTGGACAAGATCGATCCGACGGTCCTTGGGTAGAAAGGACATCCTCTTCTCCAAGTCCAGAAGAACTCCTAGGAATTTCTTCCGTGGAGATGGCCGGAGATCTGATTTTGCCAGATTCGGGATCCACCCGAGTGACCTTAGGATATCGAGGACCTTCGTCACGTCTTGATTGAGGCACGAAGCAGATGGGGCGATGATGAGAAAGTCGTCCAAGTATGGGATGACAACATCCCTGTTGTCGGATAAAGATTACCGCTTCTGACATGATCTTGGTGAAGACTCGGGGAGCAGACGAGACTCCGAAAGGAAGGACATTGAATTGGTAGTGGCTGACCAGCTTGTTTTGGGAAATTGCCGACCTGAGGAACCTCCTGTGGTCTGGATGTATTGGCACATGGTAGTGTGCTTCCCTCAGATCCAACATCGCCATTACCCAGTCCTGACCAATCAGCGGGATTGCTGATCTGATCGATTCCATTTTGAATCTTCGGTATTTTATTACCTGATATAGAGGTTTCAGGTTTATGATGATACGATGTTTTCCAGAGGGTTTTTTCACCAGAAAAAGGTGGGAATAGTGACCTTCTCCTACTTCCCGATGTGGTACATGGGAAATCACCTCTGCTTGAAGCAGGCTTAGAATATCCGGCATCAGAGATTCCCGAAGTCCTGGAGACTGTAGAGAAGTGATGGTTAGATGGTGAGGAGGAGGACTCTCGAATTCTAATCTTAGGCCCTCCCGTATGGTACGCAGGACCCACTGATCTGTGGTGATCGTCTGCCATTGGGAGAGAAAACCCGAGAGTGTTGAGCATTCCGATACCGCAAGTATCGGGTATCGGCCGATATTTGCTGTATCGGAATTCCGATACCGAGATCCGATACTTTTGTGGTATCGGGAATCGGAATCGGAAGTTCCCAGTGTATGGTTCCCAGGGTCTGAAGGAGAGGAAACTCTCCTTCAGGCCCTGGGATCCATATTAATGTATAAAATAAAGAATTAAAATAAAAAATACTGATATACTCACCTCTTCGGAGGCCCCTGGACATCACCGCTGGTAACCGGCAGCCTTCTTTGCTTAAAATGAGCGCGTTCAGCACCTTCCATGATGTCACGGCTTCTGATTGGTCGCGTGCCGCTCATGTGACCGCCACGTGACCAATCACAAGCCGTGACGTAATTCTCAGGTCCTAAATTCCTAATTCTAGGAATTTAGGACCTGAGAATTACGTCACGGCTTGTGATTGGTCGCGTGGCGGTCACATGGGCGGCCGCGACCAATCACAAGCCGTGACGTCATCTAAGGCCCTGAACGCGCTCATTCTTAGGAAGGAAGGCTGCCGGAAAGAAGCCGAGGGTGAGTATATTCCTATTAGGTATATACTCACCCTCGGACGCGCCCTGCTTCTTTCCGGCAGCCTTCCTTCTTAAGAATGAGCGCGTTCAGGGCCTTAGATGACGTCACGGCTTGTGATTGGTCGCGGCCGCCCATGTGACCGCCACGCGACCAATCACAAGCCGTGACGTAATTCTCAGGTCCTAAATTCCTAGAATCACGGCTTGTGATTGGTCGCGTGGCGGTCACATGAGCGGCACGCGACCAATCAGAAGCCATGACGTCATGGAAGGTGCTGAACGCGCTAATTTTAAGCAAAGAAGGCTGCCGGTTACCAGCGGTGATGTCCAGGGGCCTCCGGAGAGGTGAGTATATCAATATTTTTTATTTTAATTCTTTATTTTACACATTAATATGGATCCCAGGGCCTGAAGGAGAGTTTCCTCTCCTTCAGACCTTGGGAACCATCAGGGATACCTTCCAATACTTGAGTCCCATTGACTTGTATTGGTATCGGGTATCGGTATCGGATTAGATCCGATACTTTGCCGGTATCGGCCGATACTTTCCGATACCGATACTTTCAAGTATCGGACGGTATCGCTCAACACTACCCGAGAGTCAACCTCCGACCGGAGAGCAGTCATTGCTTCTCAGAGGTCTGCTGAGGTTGGGGGACCAGGATATTTCTGGTTTTCCCTCCCTTGGGGTAGCTCCACCGTCCTGATTTGCCCTTACCCCTGTAATTTTGTTGGGGAGCTTGGTCACTGGGGGAACTAAAAAACCGCTTCCTATGGCTCTTTTGTTCCAGAAGGACTTTCTTTTTATCTGAGGCTTTGTCCAAGATTTCATCCAGGACTGGCCCAAATACATTATGACCTTGGAAGGGAATACCACAAAGCTTGGACTTTGAGGTAATATCGCCTCCCCAGGATTTAAGCCACAAGGCCCTTTTAGCCGAATTAGTGAGGACAGCGGATCTAGTGGCTACTTGTACTGATTCTGCGGAGGCATCCGCGAGGAATCCAGTCGCCTTCTGAAGCAGTGGGAGAGAATTAAGAATCTCTTCCCTAGACGTACCTTGTACAAGGTGATTCTCTAAGGTACGCAGCCAGAGAAACAAGGATCTGGCTACACATGTTGAGGCCACGTTAGATCTCAGTAAATTAGTTGAAGTGTCCCAAGATTTCCTCAATAAGCTCTCAGTTTTCCGATCCATGGGATCTTTCAGTTGAGAGGAATCTTCAAAGGGTAGGGCCGTTTTTTGGTTACCCTTGACACTTGAACATCTAATTTGGGCATTTCCAATAGAGAACAGTCTCCCTCAAGGGGGAAACGATTCTTAAACTCCGATGGGACGTTTAACCCCTTTTCCGGTAGGCCCCACTCATGGAGGATAAGGTTTTCGATATTTTCGTGTATGGGGAATCCCTTCACAGTCTTAGGTTTCAAACCCCGAAACATGTCATCCTGTACGGAATGGCCCTCTACCTCCTCTTCTACCCCCATGGTGCCCCTCACCATGGAAACTAACTCTTCCATATCCTCGGAGGAGAAGAGATATTTTTTATTGTCAGATTTGGGAGCAGCAGTAGAACCCTCATTCTCCCAAATGTCCTCTGAACCCGAGGTATGTATCTCGCCTGAGTCAGAGTCAGAAACTACCGGGGCCATCTTCCTTTTCTTAGGAGGGGGAGGATGCGGTGTTGGGGTCTGAGAAAAGGCCACCATGGAGGACTGAACTTCTTGTCTGATGAGGGTTCTGATGCTGTCCATGAGTGAGGGCTGTTCACTACGCAGAACTTCGTCTGTGCATGGTTGGCAGAGCTTCTTTTTATATGCGGATTGAAGCTTGGACGCACATGTAGCACACTTGCGGCTGGGCATCTTACCTTTCCTAGGGGCAGGGACCTTGTCTCCCTAAAACGAGAGAGAAAGGTGGACTATGTCACTTAAATTTAAATGGACAGCAAGGGACATCATCCCACTACTTACAGTAGGGGGGTGCACGCTGGGCTCCGCAGGAGCAGAGTGTAGGGGTTTGTCGCTGTCCATATGGTCAGTGGTCCAGATAGAGAGGGTCACAGACAGAAGGTCTTACCTGGAGGCTTCCCCAGCCAGGAATAAATACTTTACCGAGGCTCCCAGCGAATATGGTGGTGCTCCTCCTCGTTAGGGTCCGTGGGGGGGTCAGAGATGCCCGTCGAGGCTGCCGCTGGATGTCCTAGGGGCAGGGACGCAGCGTATGGGGGCGAGGAAACCGGAAGTTCGGGTGCGCGTCACTTCCGGTGTGCGCTCGCGCGCCACCACCAGCACCAGCGTGGAGGAAAGAGGAAGCCGGGGAGCTGCAGAAGGACCCCGGAGCACTACACTGCTCTTCTTTGCCTCCCGAAAAAGGCGCAGGTAGGACGGGTGAAGGTCCCAAGTCACGCGGTGGACGCGGAGATGGGAGCAGTCTAAAGGAGGAGGAGAGCGGAGCCCCTGACCTCGACTGCCCGGCTACAAGGTAACAGCGCTCCCGATCACCGGCCATGGCAACACTATCCGAGAACCTCTTCATGCCCCATAGGGGACAGGAAAAACACTGGTGGTTGCAGGAAGGGGAGGGGTATTTAACCTCTTTATTTCCCGTCCCCTATTAGGGCGGGGAGACATCCTCCGATACTGCTGTCGTGGAAGGTAACTGGAGAAATCCACGTTTGCTTCAGAAATATCCTTATTCAGAAATATTGATCTGATTTTCAACCACTGACATTTCTGCAGCAAATCTGCCCCTTGTGAATATCACTTAACAGGACAATAGGATAGCAGTCCTGCACTGTCGGAATGGGGCTGCAGTCACCCCTGGGATGTGAGGTAAGCCCTGGCTTCTCCCCCTCCCTTCCTCTGTGCTGGGAGGCTGCCTCTGCTGAGTATGGTGGGAAGCTGTCCAGTCTTGTGTGTAGTGAGTGTGTTTTTTTTTTCTTGTTTTCAATCCACAGTTGAGCAGATCCAACTCCAGACTCTTTGATCTTCGCCTCAGTCTTTCTTACCCGGAAGAAAACCCCTTTTGCCTGCTCAGCTGGGAGCTTTGAGCACACGTGGAAAATTAAAAAAATCCTTGCACAAGCTCCAAGATTTTTTTCTCTTTCCAAATTTAGTCACACAAAGGGGGCCTAGAGCAGAGAGAGGAGGAGGGCGAGGGAGAACGACGAGAAGATGAAAGGGACTGCCGCCTGGAGATGAAAGCATCCAGCCTGAGCAGCCAGAGCCCGCCCTAGTGTGTGTGCAGCCAGTCCCCATACACACCACAGTCCTGTCGCTTCTCACGCAAGCCGGAGCTGCTGCTGTACACCACTGAGTCACACAACTGGTACTTCAGCTGCACACAACGGAGTCACACAACTGGTACTTGTGTCATATACCACTGAGACACACAACTAGTACTTGTGCTGTACACCACTGAGCCACATAACTGGTACTTGTGCTGTACATCACTGAGTCACACAACTGGTACTTCAGCTGCACACCACGGAGTTACACAACTAGTACTTGTGTCATACACCACTGAGCCACACAACTGGCACTTGTGCTGTACACCACTGAGTCACACAACTGGTACTTGTGCTGTACACCACTGAGCCACATAACTGGTACTTGTGCTTTACACCACTGAGTCACACAACTGGTACTTGTGTCATACACCACTGAGCAACACAACTGGTACTTGTGCTGTACACCACTGAGCCACATAACTGGTACTTGTGCTGTACTCCACGGAGTCACACAACTGGCACTTGTGTCATACACCAATGAGTCACACAACTGGTACTTGTGCTGTACACCACTGAGTCACACAACTGGTACTTGTGCTGTACACCACGGAGTTACACAACTAGTACTTGTGTCATACACCACTGAGCCACACAACTGGCACTTGTGCTGTACACCACGGAGTCACACAACTGGCACTTGTGTCATGCACCAGTGAGTCACACAACTGGTACTTGTGCTGTACACCACTGAGCAACACAACTGGTACTTGTGCTGTACACTACTGAGCGACATAACTGGTACTTGTGCTTTACACCACTGAGTCACACAACTGGTACTTGTGTCATACACCACTGAGCAACACAACTGGTACTTGTGCTGTACACCACTGAGCAACACAACTGGTACTTGTGCTGTACACCACTGGGCCACACAACTGGCAGTTGTGTCATACACCACTGAGTCACACAACTGGTACTTGTGCTGTACACCACTGAGTCACACAACTGGTACTTGTGCTGTACACCACTGAGTCACACAACTGGTACTTCAGCTGCACACTACGGAGTCACACAACTGGCACTTGTGTCATATACCACTGAGACACACAACTAGTACTTGTGCTGTACACCACTGAGCCACACAACTGGTAATTGTGCTGTACACCACTGAGCCACATAACTGGTACTTCAGCTGCTCACCATGGAGTGACACAACTTGTACTTGTGTCATACACCACTGAGTCACACAACTGATACTTATGCTCTACATCTACACCACCAAGTCACACAACTGGTACTTGTGCTGTGCACCACGGAGTCACACAACTGTCACTTGTGTCATACACCTGTTGTGAATTCTGTTCTCGAACTCCCTCCTGTGGTCAGGAATGGTACTTCGGCGAGTTCTGTCCATGGACTCCCTCTGGTGGCTGTGAGTGGAGCTGCTGGTTCTGAGGTTCTTTCTTCAGCTGACCTCGCTTAGTTCTGGCTGGCTGCTCTATTTAACTCCACTCAGATCGTTACTTGATGCCAGCTGTCAATGTCCTAGTACTGGTTCAGTTTTCTCTTGGATCTTTCAGATGACCTGTCTACTCCAGCAAAAGCTGGAAGCTCTGGGATGCAGAGTGGCACCTCCGCACTGTGAGTCAGTGCGGGGGTCTCTTTTGCACACTCTGCGTGGTTTTTTGGTAGATTTTTGTGCTGACCACAAAGATACCTTTTCTATCCTCAATCTGTTTAGATAAGTCTGGCCTCCTTTGCTGAAACCTGTTTCATTCCTGTGTTTGTGACTTCCATCTTAACTCACAGTCAATATGTGTCGGGGGCTGCCTATTTCTTTGGGGAATTTCTCTGAGGCAAGTTAGGCTTAATTTTCTATCTTTAGGGGTAGTTAGCTCTTAAGGTACCGTCACACTAGGCGATATCGCCAGCGATCCGTGACGTTGCAGCGACCTGGATAGCGATATCGCTGTATTTGACACGCAGCAGCGATCTGGATCCCGCTGTGAAATTGCTGGTCGCTGCTAGAAGGTCTGCACTTTATTTGGTCGCTAGGTCGCCGTGTATCGCCGTGTTTGACAGCAAAAGCAAGGATACCAGCGATATTTTACACTGGTAACCAGGGTAAACATCGGGTTACTAAGCGCAGGGCCGCGCTTAGTAACCCGATGTTTACCCTGGTTACCAGCGTAAAAGTTAAAAAAACAAACAGCACATACTCACCAGCGCGTCCCCCAGCCTCTGCTTCCTGACACTGACTGAGCGCCGGCCCTAAACTGAAAGTGAAAGCACAGCGGTGACGTCACCGCTCTGCTGTTAGGGCCGGAGCTCAGTCAGTGTCAGGAAGCAGAGGCTGGGGGACGCGCTGGTGACTATGTGCTGTTTGTTTTTTTAACTTTTACGCTGGTAACCAGGGTAAACATCGGGTTACTAAGCGCGGCCCTGCGCTTAGCAACCCGATGCTTACCCTGGTTACCCGGGGACCTCGGCATCGTTGGTCGCTGGAGAGCGGTCTGTGTGACAGCTCTCCAGCGACCAAACAGCGACGCTGCAGCGATCGGCATCGCTGTCGCTATCGCTGCAGCGTCGCTTAATGTGACGGTACCTTTAGGCTGTGAAGAGGCGTCTAGGCAGAGTCAGGTACGCTCCACGGCTATTTCTAGTGTGTTGTGATAGGATTAGTGGTTGCAGTCAGCAGAGCTCCCACTTCCCAGAGCTAGTCCTGTATTACTAGTTTGCTCATCTGGTCATTCCGGGGGCTTCTAACCACCAGGTCAATCAAACAGTACAGCTGGCCCATAAAGTGTTAATGCATCTCAATAGAGGGATAAGAGAAGTTCTGAGACCATTTTTTTTTTTCTCCTCTGCAGCGTGTTTTGTTTTTCCTTTCCCCTAAATCTCTGGGTGGTTCTGGACACAGGTGTAGATATGGACATTCAAGGTCTGACCTCTTGTGTGGATCAACTCACTGCAAGGGTACAAGGCATTCAAGATTATGTAGTTCAGAATCCGATGTTAGAACCCAGAATTCCAATTCCTGATTTGTTTTCTGGGGATAGATCTAAGTTCCTGAATTTCAAAAATAATTGTAGATTGTTTTTTGCTTTGAAACCCCGCTCCTCTGGTGAACCCATTCAGCAAGTAAAAATCATAATTCCTTTGCTACGTGGCGACCCTCAAGACTGGGCATTTTCCCTTGCACCAGGAGATCCTGCATTGCGTAATGTAGATGCGTTTTTTTCTGGCGCTTGGATTGCTTTATGATGAACGAGATTCAGTGGATCAGGCAGAAAAATTTTTGCTGGCTTTGTGTCAGGGTCAGGATGAAGCGGAGGTATATTGTCAGAAGTTCAGAAAGTGGTCTGTGCTTACTCAGTGGAATGAGTGTGCCCTGGCGGCAATTTTCAGAAAGGGTCTTTCTGAAGCCCTTAAGGATGTTATGGTGGGATTTCCCACGCCTGCTGGTCTGAATGAGTCTATGTCCTTGGCCATTCAGATCGATCAACGCTTACGTGAGCGCAAAACTGTGCACCATTTGGCGGTGTCTTCTGGGCAGAAGCCTGAGCCTATGCAATGCGATAGGACATTGACCAGAGCTGAACGGCAAGAATACAGACGTCGGAATGGGCTGTGTTTTTACTGTGGTGACTCCACTCATGCTATCTCTGATTGTCCTAAGCGCACTAAGCGGTTCGCTAGGTCTGCCACCATTGGTACTGTACAGCCAAAATTTCTTTTGTCCGTTACTCTGATTTGCTCTTTGTCGTCCTATTCTGTTATGGCATTTGTGGATTCAGGCGCTGCCCTGAATTTGATGGACTTGGAGTTTGCCAGGCGCTGTGGTTTTTTCTTGGAGCCCTTACAGTATCCTATTCCATTGAGAGGAATTGATGCTACGCCTTTGGCCAAGAATAAGCCTCAGTACTGGACTCAATTGACCATGTGCATGGCTCCTGCACATCAGGAGGATATTCACTTTTTGGTGTTGCATAATCTGCATGATATGGTCGTTTTGGGTTTGCCATGGCTACAGGTCCATAATCCAGTATTGGATTGGAAATCAATGTCTGTATCCAGCTGGGGTTGTCAAGGGGTACATGGTGATGTCCCACTGTTGTCAATTTCGTCATCCCATCCTTCTGAAGTCCCTGAGTTCTTGTCGGATTACCGGGATGTATTTGATGAGCCCAAATCCAGTGCCCTACCTCCTCATAGGGATTGCGATTGTGCTATTAATTTGATTCCTGGTAGTAAGTTTCCGAAGGGCCGACTGTTCAATTTGTCTGTGCCAGAACACGCCGCTATGCGGAGTTATATAAAGGAGTCCTTGGAGAAAGGGCATATTCGCCCGTCCTCGTCACCGATGGGAGCAGGGTTCTTTTTTGTGGCCAAGAAGGATGGTTCTCTGAGACCTTGTATAGATTACCGCCTTCTCAATAAAATCACCGTCAAATTTCAGTACCCTTTGCTGCTACTGTCTGATTTGTTTGCTCGGATTAAGGGGGCTAGTTGGTTAACCAAGATAGATCTTCGAGTGGCGTATAATCTTGTGCGTATTAAACAGGGCGATGAATGGAAAACAGCATTTAATACGCCCGAGGGCCATTTTGAGTACCTGGTGATGCCATTCGGGCTTTCTAATGCTCCATCTGTGTTTCAGTCCTTTATGCATGACATCTTCCGAAAGTACCTGGATAGATTCATGATTGTATATTTGGATGATATTTTGGTCTTTTCGGACGATTGGGAGTCTCATGTGAAGCAGGTCAGAATGGTGTTTCAGGTCCTTCGTGCTAATTCCTTGTTTGTGAAGGGGTCTGTTATGATCCGGTGGTAGGATCACCAAACTGACCTGATAGGTAAACCAGAATATTAGGACGAGCTCTGGGGATGTGGAAACTATACTGACCGCAACACTGAACCTATCCAAAACACACTAAAGGCAGCCGTGGAGCGTTACCTAAAAACCTAGACGCCTCGTCACAGCCTGAGGAACTAACTACCCCTAGAGAGAAAGCCAAGCCTCACTTGCCTCAGAGAAATGACCCCAAAGTTTAGACAGCCCCCACAAATAATAACGGTGAGTTAAGGGGAAAATACAAACGTAGTAATGAAAAACAGGTTTAAGCAAATGAGGCCCGCTAACGCTAAATAGACTGAAGATAGCAAGGGATCTGTGCGGTCAGTACAAAAACTATCAAAAACTATCCTCGCAGAAAATACAAGAACCCCCACACCGACTCACGATGTGAGGGGCGCACTCTGCACCCCAGAACTTCCAGCAAGCAAAAAATCACATATAAGCAAGCTGGACTGAACTCATCATATAATGAAACATATTTTCAAGAGAAAAATGAGCAAACATGAACTAGCAAAACTTAGCTTCTCCGGATGGAGACAGGTCACAAGGAAGTCCAGAGAGATCAGAACCAGTACTGAATACAACGACAGCAGGCAACAAACAAAGGTGCAGGTGGAGTTAAATAGGAAACAGCATAGCAGGAAATGAGGCAGCTGAGCCCAGCTCCAGACCCGCAGTATCGCTAAAGGCCACCAGAGGGAGCCCAGACGGAATTCACAACAGGGGTCTAAATGTCTCTTTGGAGTTCAGAAGGTTTCATTTTTGGGCTTAATTTTTTCCCCTTCTACTATCGTGATGGACCCTGTTAAAGTTCAGGCCATTTATGATTGGACTCAGCCTACTTCTGTGAAGAGCCTACAGAAATTCCTGGGCTTTGCTAATTTTTACCGTCGCTTCATCGTTAATTTTTCTTGTGTTGTTAAACCATTGACTGATTTGACCAAGAAAGGTGCGGATGTGGTCAATTGGTCCTCCGCGGCCCTGGAGGCTTTTCAGGAGTTGAAGTGTCGTTTTTCTTCTGCCCCTGTGTTGTGTCAGCCAGATGTTTCGCTCCCGTTTCAGGTCGAGGTGGATGCTTCTGAGATTGGAGCAGGGGCTGTCTTGTCTCAAAGAAGTTCTGATGGCTCGGTGATGAAACCATGTGCTTTCTTTTCTAGAAAGTTTTCGCCTGCTGAGCGCAATTATGATGTGGGCAATCGAGAGTTGTTGGCTATGAAGTGGGCGTACGAGGAGTGGCGACATTGGCTTGAAGGAGCCAAGCATCGCGTGGTGGTCTTGACAGATCACAATAATCTGACTTATCTCGAGTCTGCCAAGCGGTTGAATCCTAGACAGGCTCGATGGTCGCTGTTTTTCTTCCGCTTCGATTTTGTGGTTTCGTACCTTCCGGGTTCTAAGAATGTGAAGGCTGATGCCCTTTCAAGGAGTTTTGTGCCTGATTCTCCGGGAGTTCCTGAGCCGGCTGGTATTCTCAAAGAGGGGGTAATTTTGTCTGCCATCTCCCCTGATTTGCGGCGGGTGCTGCAGGAGTTTCAGGCTGATAGACCTGACCGTTGCCCAGCGGAGAAACTGTTTGTTCCTGATAGATGGACTAGTAGAGTTATCTCTGAGGTTCATTGTTCGGTGTTGGCTGGTCATCCTGGAATCTTTGGTACCAGAGATTTGGTGGCTAGATCCTTTTGGTGGCCTTCCTTGTCACGGGATGTGCGTTCTTTTGTGCAGTCCTGTGGGACTTGTGCCAGTGGGTTGCTTTTGCCCTTGCCGGTCCCGAAAAGGCCCTGGACGCATATTTCCATGGATTTTATTTCAGATCTCCCTGTCTCTCAAAGGATGTCGGTTATCTGGGTGGTTTGTGATCGCTTCTCTAAGATGGTCCATTTGGTACCTTTGCCTAAATTGCCTTCCTCCTCCGATTTTGTTCCATTGTTTTTCCAGCACGTGGTTCGTTTGCATGGCATTCCGGAGAACATCGTGTCGGATAGAGGTTCCCAGTTTGTTTCAATGTTTTGGCGGTCCTTTTGTGCTAAGATGGGCATTGATTTGTCTTTTTCTTCGGCTTTCCATCCTCAGACAAATGGTCAAACCGAACGAACCAATCAGACTTTGGAAACATATCTGAGATGCTTTGTTTCTGCTGATCAGGATGATTGGGTGTCTTTCTTGCCTTTGGCTGAGTTCGCCCTTAATAATCGGGCCAGCTCGGCCACTTTGGTTTCGCCTTTTTTCTGTAATTCTGGTTTCCATCCTCGTTTTTCTTCCGGGCAGGTTTAGTCTTCGGATTGTCCTGGTGTGGATTCTGTGGTGGACAGGTTGCAGCAAATTTGGACTCACGTGGTGGACAATTTGACATTGTCCCAGGAGAAGGCTCAACGTTTTGCTAATCGCCGTCGCTGTGTTGGTCCCCGACTTCGTGTTGGGGATTTGGTTTGGTTGTCGTCTCGTTATGTTCCTATGAAGGTTTCGTCTCCTAAGTTTAAGCCTCGTTTCATTGGTCCGTATAAGATTTCTGAAATTCTTAATCCTGTGTCATTTCGTTTGGACCTTCCAGCTTCTTTCGCCATCCATAATGTGTTCCATAGGTCGTTGTTGCGGAGATATGTGGCTCCTATGGTTCCCTCCGTTGACCGTCCTGCCCCGGTGTTGGTTGAGGGGGAGTTGGAGTATGTGGTGGAGAAGATTTTGGATTCTCATATTTCGAGACGGAAACTTCAGTACCTGGTCAAGTGGAAAGGTTATGGTCAGGAGGATAATTCCTGGGTTGTTGCCTCTGATGTTCATGCTGCCGATCTGGTTCGTGCCTTTCATTTGGCTCGTCCTGATCGGCCTGGGGGCTCTGGTGAGGGTTCGGTGACCCCTCCTCAAGGGGGGGGTACTGTTGTGAATTCTGTTCTCGAACTCCCTCCTGTGGTCAGGAATGGTACTTCGGCGAGTTCTGTCCATGGACTCCCTCTGGTGGCTGTGAGTGGAGCTGCTGGTTCTGAGGTTCTTTCTTCAGCTGACCTCACTTAGTTCTGGCTGGCTGCTCTATTTAACTCCACTCAGATCGTTACTTGATGCCAGCTGTCAATGTCCTAGTACTGGTTCAGTTTTCTCTTGGATCTTTCAGATGACCTGTCTACTCCAGCAAAAGCTAAGTCCCTGCTAGCTGATTTGTTCACCACTGTTTTCTTTTCCAGCTTGCTATCATGATTTTGTCTTGTTAGCTGGAAGCTCTGGGATGCAGAGTGGCACCTCCGCACTGTGAGTCAGTGCGGGGGTCTCTTTTGCACACTCTGCGTGGTTTTTTGGTAGATTTTTGTGCTGACCGCAAAGATACCTTTTCTATCCTCAATCTGTTTAGATAAGTCTGGCCTCCTTTGCTGAAACCTGTTTCATTCCTGTGTTTGTGACTTCCATCTTAACTCACAGTCAATATGTGTCGGGGGCTGCCTATTTCTTTGGGGAATTTCTCTGAGGCAAGTTAGTCTTAATTTTCTATCTTTAGGGGTAGTTAGCTCTTAGGCTGTGAAGAGGCGTCTAGGCAGAGTCAGGTACGCTCCACGGCTATTTCTAGTGTGTTGTGATAGGATTAGTGGTTGCGGTCAGCAGAGCTCCCACTTCCCAGAGCTAGTCCTGTATTACTAGTTTGCTCATCTGGTCATTCCGGGGGCTTCTAACCACCAGGTCAATCATAACATACACCACTGAATCACACAACTGGTACTTCAACTGCACACTACGGAGTCACGCGATTGGTACTTGTGTCATACACCACTGAGCAACACAACTGGCACTTGTGCCGTACACCACTGAGCCACAAAACTGGTACTTGTGCTGTACACCACTGAGCCACATAACTGGTACTTGTGCTGTACAACACTGAGCCACATAACTGGTACTTGTGCTGTACACCACTGAGTCACACATCTGGTACTTCAGCTGCACACCACGGAGTCACACAACTGGTACTTGTGTCATACACCACTGAGCAACACAACTGGCACTTGTGCTGTACACCACGGAGTCACACAAATGGCACTTGTGTCATGCACCACTGAGTCACATAACTGGTACTTGTGCTGTACACCACTGAGCAACACAACTGGCACTTGTGCCATACACCACTGAGTCACACAACTGGTACTTGTGCTGTATACCACTGAGCCACATAACTGGTACTTGTGCTGTACACCACTGAGTCACACAACTAGTACTTCAGCTGCACACCAAGGAGTGACACAACTGGTACTTGTGTCATACACCACTGAGCCACACAACTGATACTTGTGCTCTACATCTACACCACCGAGTCACACAACTGGTACTTGTGTACCATGCTCTCACAGCTGAGTTCTCTTAACAACACATATATTCAGATGCCGCAATCTGCTCCAGACGTAGTCTGCTACATGCATCTTTTAACTTCCATCTTTTAAATTACATATTTTTAATTACTTTGATGAATTAGACTGAATTAACTGGAAGGTAATAGAATACCAAACCTCCACAATGTTTCGGTTTCTTTTCTCTTTCACCCCCATACTACTCACCTTCTTACAATCTCCTGCAATCCCTCCACCTAGTAAAGAACTAGTCATTTCTCCCTCAATACTCTCCAGCCATCTCACCTTCTCCTCAGAACTGTTCCTCCACATACAATCCTTTTTCTCCAGACACACATGGCCGCATCATGTCCTGTCCTGCGCTCCCACCTTCTAACGCTCTGTCTGCTATGCCTCATCTCTGGCGATGTATCCCCAAATCCCGGGCCCCCTCAACACATCCTCACACTCATTTCTAACCCCCTGCCACGATCCCCTCCACGTTTTCCCAACCATGACAACCTCATACCCATTCATCCAGCCCCCACTTCCTCGGTTCCCCTACCAGGAGCACTATGGAACGCACGCTCCATTTGCAACAAACTGACATTTATCCATGACCTCTTCATCACCAACAAACTCTCCTTCCTCGGCATCACCAAAACCTGGCTCACCCACTCTGACTTAGCCTCTCCAGCTGCACTTTCCTATGGCGGATTTCACATCTCTCACACCCCTCGCCCCAGCAACAAAAGTGGTAGAGGGGTTGGTTTGCTCCTGTTCGACACCTGCTCCTTTACTCCAATCCCGCTACCACCCTCCGCTACTCTTCTCTCGTTCGAGGTGCGCTCCATCCGCATCTATTCCCCCTCCAACCTCCAGCTGGCTGTCATCTACTGCCCCCCAGAACTAGCCATCTCCACCTTTCTCGACCACTTCACCACCTGGCTACTTCATTTCCTCTCTGCTGACATCCCCACTATCATCATGGGTGACTTCAATATCCCCATTGACACTTCCATCTCAGCTGCCTCTAAACTTTTATCACTGAGTGCCTCCTTTGGCCTCACTCAATGGTCCTCTGAGGCCACTCACAAAGATGGCCACATGCTGGACCTCATCTTCACCCACCTCTGCTCCCTTACTAATCTCACTAACTCACCCCTCCCCCTGTCTGACCACAACCTACTGACATTCTCTTCCCTCTCCTAGTGTGCAACCCCCACTCCACAAACTCACTCACCCTCGCAGAAATCTCAAACATCTCAACTTACAATCACTCTCTGAGTCCCTTCTCCCTCTTACAGACATAGCCTCCCTTCATGACACAGATGCTGCCACTTTTTATAACACCACAATAACGGCAACACTCAATTCGGCCGCCCCATTCATGCATAGCAAAACTCGTACACTCAACAAACAGACAGCCCTGGCTGTCCAGCCTCACCTAAGAATGCAGACGGGCTTCCAGGATCGCTGAGCGGAGATGGAAGCGATCCCGCTCTGCCGACCACTTCACTGCATACAAGCAGTTCCTCGCCAGCTTCAAGTCCACGCTCACTGCCGCAAAACAAACTTCTCATCTCTCATATCCTCCCTGTCTCACAACCCTAAACAGCTTTTCAACACTTTCAATACTCTACTCCATCCCCCAGCACTTCCTCCCTCCCCTCTCATTTCTGCTGAAGACTTTGCCTCTTTCTTTAAACAGAAGATCGATACAATCAGAGAAAGCCTTGGCCCAGAGCACCCTATGCCCCTCTTAGCTGCTCAGCCGTGTTCCTCCAAAACCAGCTTCTCCACCATGGCATAAGACTAGCTCTCCACCCCCCTGTCAATATCATACCTCACCACCTGTACGCCCGACCCGTTCCCATCCCACCTCATCCCTAACCTTGCCGCGGTCTTCATCCCAACCTTAACACACCTCTTCAACCTCCCACTCACAACAGGTGTCTTCCCCTCATCCTTCAAGCATGCCAAGATCACACCCATCCTCAAAAAGCCCTCCCTCGACCCATCCTCTGTGTCTAGCAATCCCCCGATATCTCTTCTCCTCCTTACGCCTCCAAATTACTGGAACAACATGTCCATCTTGAACTGTCCTCCCACCTCTCCTCCTGCTCCCTCTTTGACCGGTTACAATCTGGCTTCCAACCCCATCACTCAACCGAAACTGCCCTTAAGTCACCAATGACCTACTAACTGCCAAGAGCAAGCGAAACTACTCTGTCCTCCTTCTCCTGGACCTGTCTTCTGCCTTTGACACTGTGGACCACTCCCTTCTGCTTCAGATCCTCTCATCTCTTGGCATCACAGACTTGGCCCTATCCTGGATCTCATCATATCTGACAGACCAAACATTCAGTCTCCCTTCCCCACGCCACCTCCTCACTTCACCCCTTGTCAATCGGTGTTCCTCAAGGCTCTGTTCTAGGACCCCTACTCTTCTCCATCTACACCTTCGGTCTGGGACAACTCATAGAATCCCACAGTATGCAGTACCATCTCTATGCAGATGACACACAGATCTACCTATCCGATCTGACCTTACCTCCTTACCAAAATACCACACTGTCTGTCTGCTATTTCAGCCTTCTTCTCCGATCGCTTTCTAAAACTGAACATGGACACAACAGAATTCATCATCTTTCCCCCTTCTAACTCTACCCCTCTACCAGACCTATCAATCAATGTCAATGGCTGCTCACTTTTCCCAGTCCCACACGCCCAGTGCCTTGGAGTGATCCTAGACTCTGCCCTCTCTTTCAAGCCACATATCCAAGCCCTTGCCTTCTCCTGCTGTCTCAAACTCAAAAATATTTCCCGGATCCGCGCAATCCTTGACCGCGACACCACAAAAACACTAGTGCATGCCCTTGTTATCTCCCGCCTTGACTACTGCAACCTCATACTCTCTGGCCTCCCCTCTAGCACTCTGGCACCACTACAATCCATCCTACACTCTGCTGCCCAACTAATCTACCTGTCTCCCCGCTACTCTTCAGCCTCTCCCCTATGCCAAGCCTTTCACTGGCTTCCTACCGCCCAGAGACTCCAGTTCAAAACCCTCATAATAACATACTAAGCCATCCACAATCTATCTCCTCCATACATCTCCGACATGGTCTCCCGGTACCTACCTTCACACAACTTCCGTTCCTCTCAAGATCTCCTTCTCTACTCCCCTCTCATCTCTTCTTCCCACAACCGCATCCAAGACTTCTCCCATGCTTCCCCCATACTCTGGAACTCTCTACCCCAACACATCAGACTCTCGCCTACCACAAAAACCTTCAAAAAGAACCTGAAGACTCACCTCTTCCGACAAGCTTACAGCTTGCAATGATCCTCAACCTACTGCACATCCAGCTCTACCCTCTCCTAGTGTATCCTCACCCACCCCCTGCAGACTGTGAGCCTTCGCGGGCAGGGCCCTCCCTCCTTATGTACCTGTGTGCCTTGTTTTTTTTTGTTGCTCATGTTTAATGTACTTGTCTATATTTGCCCCCTATTCACATGTAAAGCGCCATAGAATAAATGGCGCTATATAAATGTATAATAATAATAATAATTGTGTCATACACCACTGAGTCACAAAACTGGTACTTCAGCTGCACACCACAGAGTGACACAACTGGTACTTGTGTCATACACCACTGAGCCACACAACTGATACTTATGCTCTACATTTACACCACCGAGTCACACAACTGATACTTGTGTCATATACCACTGAGCAACACAAATGGCACTTGTGCTCTACACCACTGAGCCACACAACTGGCACTTGTGCTATACACCACTGAGCCACACAACTGGTACTTGTGCTCTACACCATGGAGTGACACTAGTGATGAGCGAATATACTCTTTACTCGAGATTTCTCGAGCATGCTCGGGGGTCCTCCGAGTATTTTTTAGTGTTAGGAGATTTATTTTTTCTTGCCGCAGCTGAATGATTTACATATGTTAGCCAGCATAAGTACATGTGGGGATTCCCTAGCAACCAGGCAATCCCCACATGTACTTATGCTGGCTAACAGATGTAAATCATTCAGCTGCGGCAAGAAAAACTTAATCTCCGAGCACTAAAAAATACTCGGAGGACCCCTGAGCATGCTCGAGAAATCTCGAGTAACGAGTATATTCGCTCATCACTAAGTGACACAACTGGCACTTGTGCTGTACAACACCAAGTCACACAACTGGTACTAGTGTCATACACTGCTAAGCAACACAACTGGAAATTATGCTGTAGACCATCGAGTCACACAACTGATACCTTTGCTGTACACCATTGAGTCACACAACTGGTACTTGTGCTGTACACCACTGAGCCACACAACCGACACTTGCAATACGCTACCAAGTCACACAACTGGTACTAGTGTCTTACACTGCCAAGCAACACAACTGGGAATTATGCTGTACACCATTGAGTCACACAACTTGTACTTGTGCTGTACACCACTGAGCCACACAACTGGCACTTGTGCTATCCGCTACTGAGTCACACAACTGGTACTAGTGTCATACACTGCCAAGCAACACAACTGGGAATTATGCTGTACACCACCGAGTCACACAACTGGTACTTGTGCTATACATCACCAAACCACACAACTGGCACTTGTGCTATACGCTACCAAGACACACAACTGATACTTGGGCTGTACACTACCGAGGAACTATAACTACCATAGAATGGGCACAGAATTATGAAATCCCATCTCCACTATGTGCAAACGGCCGCATCCGGCGACCCTGCGTATCTGGACATGCAGTTCGTCTTTATAGACCGCAGCATGTTTATTTATCTTGTGGAGACACTCTGTCTCCGCAAGATAAATACCACAGTCAATGAATACGATGCGGTGATTCCGCATGTGCTCAATGAACACTCATCTGGAATCACCGCGTGTACAACAGGGGGAGGTGCTTTGGGTGGAGCGGGGTATCCACTGCGTCCACAGCACTGGGTTTCCTGAACATGGAAACACACCCTAAGGCTGTCATTTATTTTAGATGAGAGTTGGCCAAACCTGCTGATTTCAGCCATATCTGACAACCATCTGATGTGTGTGTGGGAGTCTCCAAATGCTCCACCGACAGATGATGCCAGGAGAGAAAAAGATTGTGAGAAAGGTTGGCCCTTTTCTGGGAGGCTGCGGGCTGCTATTTTTAGGCTAGGAAGCCAATATCCATGGCCCCTTACCAGCCTGAGAATACCAGCTCCCAGTTGTCTGCTTTAGCTTTGCTGGTTGTCAAAAATGGGGGGGGACACCACATCGGTTTAATTATTTAAATAATTTAAAAAAACGGCGTGGAGACCCCTTCTTTTTTGATAACCAACCTTGCTAAAGCTGACAGCTGAGGGTTGCAGCCTGCAGCTGTCAGTTTTGCCAGGCTGGTGATCAGAAATTCAGGGGAACCCACACTGGTTTTTTTATTATTATTTTTTTGGCACATGCTGATGTTTACTCCCATCAATCGCCGCCTGCTCTCTCTGTTATTAGTGGCAGCAGGGGTAGGCTGATGGGAACAGTAGTCCCATCAGCCAACGCCAGTGACCAGAGGTAAACTTTTTACCTCTGATCACAGTGGCGGGCTCATGCTGGGAACCTCGGCTGTCTACAGGTGGTAATGATTTTACTGAAGATCAGAGGCAGTGTTTGCAAGTCTGTCATGCACATAATAGTGCAAGAAACACCCGGTTTTCGGTGGGATGAAGCCAAACAGTAACTTGGACTTCCTGGTGAATTATGTGTTTGGAGTCCATGCCCGAACAGTAGGTGTTCTGTACAGATCCAAGAAATTTACTGTTGGGGTTTGCCCATCTCTAATTCTGACCCCATATTTCATGTCTTAATATACAGGCTTAGGGTCATAACTATGGGCCCCATACTTCATGCCCTCATTTACAGGATTGTAGTCATAACTGTAAATATATAGTATCATTATTATGATAGACCACACTACCCATAAGCTGAATATACTATAAAATAGGTGGATAAACAGACCCATCAAATGGAATTCGACAGGTGCTGTTTTTTTAGAGTCTAAGGCTGGGTTCACATTGCGTTTGTAACAACTCTGCTGGCATCACGGCATGGCCTCTCATCTCTCACACTATCTTACCCACTGCTCCAGGCCATGATGTGGTTTCTGTTTCATGCCAGCTCCATATTCTGTGTCTCTGCTCTCTGCATGCTTCCTGGCTGTGTGCATAGGGGGCGGCGCCTGAACTCTCTGGTTCTTATAGAAATCAGGTGCATCTGTCTAATCTGTTCCTGACCAATTGCCAGGAGGCCTCCAGTATTTAGTGCAGCTCCACCCAGTGGACTGGGCCTGTGCAATGTGTTAGCTCAGTTTGTGTTTTGCTTCTGAGTTTGCCAGGACTTGCTCTGTGTTGCTCCCTCTCTGGAGGCTTTTCTCTGTGTTCTTGCCTTGGTCTTGTTATCCCTGTGTCTTTGTTCTTGTTTCTTGTCTTGTTCCATTACCTTGTCTGAACTTAGTCTTATCTCAGTCTCCTTGTCTGTGGCTTCCTTCCCTGTTGTGTCTTTCCTTGTGTTCTCAGTCTGCTTATGCTCTGCACTCTTGCGGCTCTGCCTGCTCTGTACCTTTGTGGCTTTACTTCTGCTCTGCACTCCTGTGGTTCTGCTCTGCTTTGCTGCAGAAACCTCTTGCTGCAGCTCCTCTCCACATTCCTTGTGGCTCCTCTCTGCTTCGCTTCTGCTGCTGCAGTAATCTCTTGCTGCAGCTTCTCTCCACATTCCTTGCGGTTCTGCTCTGCTTTGGTGCAGAAACCTCTTGCTGCAGCTCCTCTCCACATTCCTTGTGGCTCCTCTCTGCTTTGCTTCTGCTGCAGTAATCTCTTGCTGCATTGCTGCAGCTCCTCTCCACATTCCTTGCGGTTCTGCTCTGCTTAGCTTCTGCTGCTGCAGTAATCTCTTGCTGCAGCTTCTCTCCACATTCCTTGCGGTTCTGCTCTGCTTTGGTGCAGAAACCTCTTGCTGCAGCTCCTCTCCACATTCCTTGTGGCTCCTCTCTGCTTTGCTTCTGCTGCAGTAATCTCTTGCTGCATTGCTGCAGCTCCTCTCCACATTCCTTGCGGTTCTGCTCTGCTTAGCTTCTGCTGCTGCAGTAATCTCTTGCTGCAGCTCCTCTCCACATTCCTTGCGGTTCTGCTCTGCTTTGCTGCTGCAGAAACCTCTTGCTGCAGCTCCTCTCCACATTCCTTGTGGCTCCGCTCTGCTTAGCTTCTGCAGCTGCAGTAACTCTTGCTGCAGCTCCTCTCCACATTCCTTGTGGCTCCGCTCTGCTTAGCTTCTGCAGCTGCAGTAATCTCTTGCTGCAGCTCCTCTCCATAATCCTTGTTGTTCTGCTCTGCTTAGCTTTTATTGCTGCGCTATCTCTTGCTGCTCTACCACTCCTATCCACAGCCTTGCGGTTCTCTTCCTGTCTGAACAGGTCCCAACCTGTTCCTTCATTCTCCTTTCCTTCTGGCTTGTTTCCGTACCTGCATCTCCTGTGTGAACAGGTCCCAACCTGTTCCTTCATTCTCCTTTCCTTCTGGCTTGTTTCCGTACCTGCACCTCCTGTGTGAACAGGTCCCTACCTGTTCCTCCATACTTGTTATCCATACCTGCACCTCCAGTGTGAACAGGTCCCTACCTGTTCCTTCATACACCACATCAACCAGCCCTGTGTTCTCTGCCATGTCTCTGCCAGCCCTGTGTTCTCTGCCATGTCTCTGCCAGCCCTGTGTTCTCTGCCGTGTCTCTGCCAGCCCTGTGTTCTCTGCCGTGTCTCTGTCAGCCCTGTGTTCTCTGCCATGCCTGCCAGCCCTGTGTTCTCTGCCGTGTCTCTGCCAGCCCTGTGTCTCAGCTGTGCCAGCCTACTCGTCTGAGTTTCAGTCGTGCTCTTCTGCCAGTCCTGCCTGATGCCCGCACCAATCCTGGTGTTCCTGTCTCCCAAGTGGGATCAGCAGCCACAGTCAGACACCACCCTGGAGTAGCACCTGGCAGCTGCCTGCTGCACAAGCCTGACCTCACCATCAGAGGCTCCAGTGAAAACCCAGGCAGCTGTCATAGTCACACCCCTTCCAGGGTAGTCTGGTTTGTGGCACACTGGGGCCACAAACCCCCCGAGCTCATGCCCACCAGTCAGGGCGTGAGCGTGACAGCATTATGGCAGTCCGTTAGACAGACTGCGTTACACCGCGGCATAACGTGGTGTAACGCAGTCCGTTAATACTGCCATTAACCCCTATTATCGGGCGCATCGCCAACACATGTCATAATCGGCAAGCTCTAGTGCCGTCATTCAGTGACGGAGCCTTGGACGCGGGCAGCAGTGTCTGAGGCACCGTCACCGCTAGCACAGATGAATCATCTGTGCTAGCGGTATAGCATAACGCGATGGCGTGTATGCTATAGCGTTAACGCAGCCCATCAACGCTATGCATTGAATGGGCTGCTTTAACACAATGTGAACCTGGCCTAAATGATGCATGAAAAATAATGAAAAAATTCATAAATGTCCATTTGGCATGTTCACTAGCAAAAAAATATTTTTATGGCATATATTACCCAGGATCTTTTCAAATACCTCTCTGTCGGTCCATTTATGCTGGTGAAGTTCGTCAAAAAAGTCTCCGGAGTTATCGTCCAGCATGGTTTCAAGAAGTCTTGTCCCTCCAGCTCCTGGGAAGTAATTGATTGAAAAGGATAAACGACACGTATACATACAAGACCAAATACCATAGAAGGGAACAGCGAAAAACAAATTAAAATTAAAATAGAATTAAAAAAGGCTACCTTAACACCTAAAAACATAGCAATCAGATACCCAAATTAGAGAAATTACCCAACAGCAACATTGTTAAGTGTGTAAATCCAGCGGCTCTCAGCCTGAGCCAAAATTTTAAAGAGGTCCCCACCTTCTGGTCCCAAAGAAATCTTGTATATGGCCTTAAAAGGAGCTTACTTGAATCTCAGTTGTGGAAACGTCTAAAGTGCTTCAGCTTCACTTTTCAATTGTTTATCATTCTGTGCTGTTTTTGACTTTTTGATATCTATAATTTGTTCTCCGGTCCTGATTTTTACTTCCCGAGTATTAATCCCAATACAGATTTTTTACATGGGCATTGTGCATAATAAATTACACACACTCTTAGAAGAACAAGTTAGCAAATGTAGGATTTTATAGACGCGATCCTGTCAGAGTTGCTGAATTCTTTGCTTTTCACTTGGTTCTTACACACTTTGCAAAAAGTACATGGAAAGAATCCCTGGATGGAGCTTATAGCAGATCCAGCCTGCTTATGATCAGGTGAGTAGTGGCTACGTATCAGGAGATCATGAAAATTGGCCATGATTAATGGTCTTGGAGGGAGAATTTGCTTTAGTACAGAGTCTGTTTTTAAAACGTTCTAATGTCTGGAAATAATGCAGCTTAGTTCATGCCATTGACAATTATAAGGTGTTATTAATCTTACTTATTCAGTAATAGTCCCAGTATTATCCTTATTTTTGCATAACTAATCATTACGAGTGGTATTACACGTAAGTTTGGAACCTCTACGGATTTGTCTGAGGCTGTAGCCGCGTTTCCAAAGATGGTTATAGAGATCTTTAGCATGTTGACCGAATGCTTCGTTAGTAGAGCAGATACGTATAATTCATAAGTGCTGCCCAATCTGTGTTCCACATATTGTAGATTTTGGGTGTGATGAACTAACATGTAGGATGGAGTTTGTGGCTGTGGGCTTTCTATAGACATCTGTAAGAATTTGGCCTTGTGATGTTGCTTGGATATCAATACCAAGAAAGTCAACTTGACGACTATGAGAAAAAGTAAGTCTAATATTTAGTTTATTTTGATTAAGAATTGTCATAAACTGGTTCAATTGAGCTGAGGATCCCTCCTACACAAACCACATGTCATCAAGGTAACAAATTTAATGGTGTACCTTAACAATTTGGTCTATGGGACTGCTCAGAAAGATCTCCCTCTTCCATGCCCCCAAAATATATTTGCGTACAATGGAGTGCAAGCTGCCCCATGGCAGTTCCTTGAAGCTGTAAACATGTTGGATTATTGAAAATAAAACAATTATGGGTGAACATTAGTGATGAGCAAGTGTACTCGTTGCTCGGATTTTCCAGAGCATGCTCAGGTGACCTCCGAGTATTTATGACTGCTCAGAGATTTCGGGGGCCATCGGAAAGTGAGAATAACCATTTTCTTTTATTATTATTTTTAACATTCTATCAATAGTAAAAAGTTGGTCACACTTGTCAAACACTATGCTTGACAAGTGTGACCAACCTGTCAATCACTTTTCCAAGCGATGCTTCAAATCGCTTGGAAAACGAAAGCATTCTGCAAGCTAAAAACGCTTGCAAAACACTTGTGTTTTACGGGAAAACGCATGCGAATTCTGCATGTGTTTTGCTGGAAAACGCATGCGAATTCTGCATGCGTTTTACCCGAGGCCGGGAGTCTGCAGCATTTCCGCAGCTTTTATGCAACATGGGCACATAGCCTTACATAGAAATCTACAATTTGACAATTCACACACTCCCTCATTCCCAGAAACAATAGGCCTAGCGGGAGGGTTGTTAGGATCCTAGGGTATTTTGGGGATCAGATAGAAGGTTGGTAACCAAGGTTTAATCGTCAGCATCATTTCCATTAATTATTTAGGGATAATGCCCTCCTCGTATGACCTAATAACTATATCAGAGTTCTTGATGATAGTTAAAGAATTGTAATAGATTTTTTTGTAGCAATTTTTTTCTGGAAAAAGTTTGTGTGACTGTTTCTCATAAAGGTCATTGAGCCATATTACTAAGTTTCCACCCTAATCCGCTGGCTTGATAATCAAATCAGTCCAGCTTTGTATTTCTTTGATTGCTCTATCCTCTTGGGGAGTCACTCCACCTCCTCTGTGACGCACTTTTGACAACGCGTACTCAATAACATCATCATGTTTGCACCGTCATGTAAAAGCCCCATAATGCCAGTCCAGAAGTGGAGCTGCAGGGGATCGTATGAAAGGTAAGGTAATATATGTAAACCTTTTTTTTATAGAATTAAATGGTATTGAGAGACAGAAAATGATGATTTGGGAGTGGGATTGGGAAGAGCAAATGACGAATTGGGACTGGAGGGAAATCAAATGACGGGTGAGGAGAGAAAATGATGAATTGCGAGTGGGGTTGGCGAGACCAAATGATGAATTGAGGGTGGTGGATGGGTACATAAATTGATGAATTGAAGGTGGGTAATGGGAACAGCAAATGATGAATTGAATGTGGGGATGGGGAGAGTAAATGATGAATTGAGGATGGGGACAAGGGACATCAAATGATGAATTGAAGGTGGGGTGGGGAAAGCATATGATGACTTGAGGGTGGAGGACATCAAATGAAAATGACTTGGGGGGTGGGGGGAGAGTAAATGATGAATAGAGGGTGGGGGTGGGAGAGCGAGGACTTGACATAATAAATTGGGGGAGGCACAGAGTAGAAGGCGTTGAGGATGACGGAGTGACTGGTAATGAATTGGGGAAGAGAACGGGTGCTAGTTAATTTATATATTTATTGGATGGGGAAAGTGGCTATGTATAGTTAGTGGGGGCACAGTGGTAGATTACAATTTATATTTGGAATGGTAGGTTGCATAATAACTATATATTAATGGTGGGTGCACGCCTACTCAGCTGCATAGTGTAGAAGTTAGGGAATGTGCTCTGGAAGTGGTGCTCTAAATAACTGTGTGTCATTCTATGTGGAGAAGAGTCCTGGCTGGAAGAAGTGAGGGCAGTCTGTGCTGGATGAAGGAGAAAAGCAAAGATGAAGGACTTAAACTAGAGACGTCACCAGTGAGACAGTGTGCTATCTGTATACTGACACTGTCACACTATATACTATGTACAGAGGTCCTGTGTATAATGTCACTGGTTATCACTGTATGACCTGTACACCATACACTATATAGAGAGCTTCTGTGTATAATGTCACTGGTGATCACTGTATCACCTGCCCATTATGCACTATATACAGAGCTCCTGTGTATAAGGTCACTGGTGATTACTGTATTATCTGTATACTGACACTATATACAGAGCTCCTGTGTATAACATCACAGTTGATCACCGTATTACCTTTACATTTACACTGTATATACTATGTACAGAGCTCCTGTGTATAATGGCACTTATGGTAATACTAGCATTGTGGTTTTTCATTAATGTTCAGTATTGTAGTATTCGGTCACTGTGGTGGTAATATGTGGTCTGGTCATTGTGTGGTGGTATTTGTCCCTTGTATGTGGAATGATTGGTCTTTTAAAAAAAATGTATGTGACACATTCCCTTAAAGAAAAATAAATAAAAAATATAACTGAAAAGAGTATTGGATATTATAAGAAATGTTTAATAGGTTAGACTAGAGTAGTGCCTGACCAAAAGAGTCTAACTTGTCGTGGTGACGGCTTAAAAAAACTTTTGGCTAAAAAAAAACCTGCTGGTTGTGTATGTGATCTGGTGTTAGATGGGAACCGATAATGTGTGATTGGTGAGGATGGGGTGCAGAAATTGAGTTTTTCCAAGAGGCTGTGGAAGTTTTGAGGGGTGGAGGCGGGGCTAAGGTGGAGCCTGGGCAGAGTCTCAAGGGGGCCCGAAAATTTTGCCAGTATAGGGCGCTGAAATTCCTAGTGGCAGCCCTGATTGTATTGTATGGAGAGTGCAATAACTTGGGAATGCTGACATTAGACTTACGTTGTCTAAATATTTTGAGGTCGCAGAGGTGAGACTCCATTTTGCTTTTTACGCTTTTATAACATATCCTGTGTATATGATCTAAATGAATATTACTGCAATATCCACAGGGGCGTAACTACCGCGGTCGCAGGGGTCGCAATTGCGACGGGGCCCGCAGTGCTTAGGGGCCCCTAAGAACTCTGAGCTACAAAATGGGCCGCCGGCCCTTTATAAACCTTCTTTATAGGCCCTGGTGCGCGTGCACTCTCTCAGTGCATGCGCGATCACGGGTGGGACTGCACTTGTCACGGCAGCAGAGCCCCTCCACCGCAGAGAGCCGCACACCACAACTATGGCTGCAGCTGCTCTGTGCGCACAGGACCTAGGATGAGGTCACAGGAGGGGAGGAGTCGGAGTCACATGATCAAGGGCTTCCGTGTAGTGCAGGACAGTAGTGCAGTGCTGGTTGTCATCATGCTGGAGGAGGGTAAGCTTTTGTGTGAGGTCAGGAGGGGTTTGTGTGGATGTAGCAGAGCAGTGTGTGTATGAGGTGTACAGAGCGGAGCCGTGTGTGTATGAGGTGTACGGAGCGGAGCCGTGTGTGTATGAGGTGTACAGAGCGGAGCAGTGTGTGTATGAGGTGTACAGAGCGGAGCCGTGTGTGTATGAGGTGTACAGAGCGGAGCAGTGTGTGTATGAGGTGTACAGAGCGGAGCCGTGTGTGTATGAGGTGTACGGAGCGGAGCCGTGTGTGTATGAGGTGTACAGAGCGGAGCAGTGTGTGTATGAGGTGTACAGAGCGGAGCAGTGTGTGTATGAGGTGTACAGAGCGGAGCCGTGTGTGTATGAGGTGTACAGAGCGGAGCAGTGTGTGTATGAGGTGTACAGAGCGGAGCCGTGTGTGTATGAGGTGTACGGAGCGGAGCCGGGTGTGTATGAGGTGTACAGAGCGGAGCAGTGTGTGTATGAGGTGTACGGAGCGGAGCCGTGGGTGTATGAGGTGTACAGAGCGGAGCAGTGTGTGTATGAGGTGTACAAGGCGGAGCCGTGTGTGTATGAGGTGTACGGAGCGGAGCCGGGTGTGTATGAGGTGTACAGAGCGGAGCAGTGTGTGTATGAGGTGTACGGAGCGGAGCCGTGGGTGTATGAGGTGTACGGAGCGGAGCAGTGTGTGTATGAGGTGTACAAGGCGGAGCCGGGTGTGTATGAGGTGTACAAGGCAGAGCTGGGTGTGTATGAGGTGTACAAGGCAGAGCTGGGTGTGTATGAGGTGTACGGAGCGGAGCCGTGTGTGTATGAGGTGTACAAGGCAGAGCTGGGTGTGTATGAGGTGTACAAGGCAGAGCTGGGTGTGTATGAGGTGTACGGAGCGGAGCCGTGTGTGTATGAGGTGTACAAGGCGGAGCTGGGTGTGTATGAGGTGTACGGAGCGGAGCCGTGTGTGTATGAGGTGTACAAGGCGGAGCCGGGTGTGTACGAGGTGTACGGAGCGGAGCCGTGTGTGTATGAGGTGTACAAGGCGGAGCTGGGTGTGTATGAGGTGTACGGAGCGGAGCCGTGTGTGTATGAGGTGTACAAGGCGGAGCTGGGTGTGTATGAGGTGTACGAAGCGGAGCCGGGTGTGTACGAGGTGTACGAAGCGGAGCCATGTGTGTACGAGGTATACGGAGCGGAGCCGTGTGTGCAAGGTGTACGGAGCGGAGCCGTGTGTGTACGAGGTGTACGGAGCGGAGCCATGTGTGTACGAGGTATACGGAGCGGAGCCGTGTGTGCAAGGTGTACGGAGCGGAGCCGTGTGTACGAGGTGTACGGAGCGGAGCCATGTGTGTACGAGGTATACGGAGCGGAGCCATGTGTGCAAGGTGTACGGAGCGGAGCCGTGTGTGTACGAGGTGTACGGAGCGGAGCCGTGTATGTACGAGGTGTACGGAGCGGAGCCGTGTGTGTACGAGGTGTACGGAGCGGAGCCGTGTGTGTATGAGGTGTACGGAGCGGAGCAGTGTGTGTACGAGGTGTACGGAGCGGAGCCATGTGTGTACGAGGTATACGGAGCGGAGCCGTGTGTGCAAGGTGTACGGAGCGGAGCCGTGTGTGTACGAGGTGTACGGAGCGGAGCCATGTGTGTACGAGGTATACGGAGCGGAGCCGTGTGTGCAAGGTGTGCGGAGCGGAGCCGTGTGTACGAGGTGTACGGAGCGGAGCCATGTGTGTACGAGGTATACGGAGCGGAGCCATGTGTGCAAGGTGTACGGAGCGGAGCCGTGTGTGTACGAGGTGTACGGAGCGGAGCCGTGTGTGTACGAGGTGTACGGAGCGCAGCCGTGTGTGTACGAGGTGTACGGAGCGGAGCCGTGTGTATGAGGTATACGGAGCGGAGCCGTGTGTGTACGAGGTGTACGGAGCGGAGCCGTGTGTGTACGAGGTGTACGGAGCGGAGCCGTGTGTATGAGGTATACGGAGCGGAGCCGTGTGTGTACGAGGTGTACGGAGCGTAGCCGTGTGTGTACGAGGTGTACGGAGCGGAGCCGTGTGTGTACGAGGTGTACGGAGCGGAGCCGTGTGTATGAGGTATACGGAGCGGAGCCGTGTGTGTACGAGGTGTACGGAGCGTAGCCGTGTGTGTACGAGGTGTACGGATCGGAGCCATGTGTGTACGAGGTATACGGAGCGGAGCCGTGTGTGCAAGGTGTACGGAGCGGAGCCGGGTGTGTACGAGGTGTACGGAGGGGAGCCGCATGTGCAATGTGTACGGAGCTCAGCCGCGTGTGTAGGAGTAACTATGTGTGGCCATTATACTGTAGGCAATATCATGTGTGGCCATTGTACAGTATAGAGCACTATGTGTGGCCATTGTACAGTATGGACAGGGGCGTAACTACCGCGGTTGCCACTGCGACCGGGCCCGGCAGGTCAGGGGCCCGGGGCCGGCAGGTCAGAGCAGGGCCGGACTGGCCATCGGGCACTTCTGGCAAATGCCAGAAGAGCCGGTGCCAGTCATGGGCTGCTCGATCCGCCTCCCCCTGCCACCGACTCACCCCCCCCGCCGTCGCATTCAACTATACCGGCGTCTATGACGCCGGTACAGTTAAATGCAATGACGGAGGAGAGAGCGTCTGCAGACGCTCCCTCTCCCATCATTCCCCGCTCTGCCTCTGACACTGCAGGTGCGCGATGACGTCATATCATCGCGCACCTGCTGTGTCCCGGGCAGACTGCAGCCGAGCCTGAGATCGGAGCAGGAAGCAACGCTGGCAAGAGGAAAGGTAAGGAGAGTGTTTTTTTGTTTTTTTACTGGACTGTGGGGGCATTCTCGGGGGGCGAGAGATGCGGGCTGTGCTGTATAGACCACTGTGCGGGCTGTGCTGGATAGACCACTGTGCGGGCTGTGCTGGATAGACCACTGTGCGGGCTGTGCTGGATAGACCACTGTGCGGGCTGTGCTGGATAGACCACTGTGCGGGCTGTGCTGGATAGACCACTGTGCGGGCTGTGCTGGATAGACCACTGTGCGGGCTGTGCTGGATAGACCACTGTGCGGGCTGTGCTGGATAGACCACTGTGCGGGCTGTGCTGGATAGACCACTGTGCGGGCTGTGCTGGCACCCAACACCATATTGCAGTGCAGGGGATTCCTCCTGCACAGCAACAGTCCGAGGCGTATCTAGGGGAAGGGGACAGCCGGGGCACGTGAGAGACAGGAAGCAGCTCCAGTCATCACGATGAGACAGCTTCTCAATCTGTTTTTTCCCCCTCATACATCTCATGTACCTCTGAATGAGATCGTATTTAAGAGAAAGCCAAAATAACCCCGGGACAGAAGGCGAGAGCAGGGGGGAGGTGCGGGACAGAGCCGCTTTAGTCAGGAGAAGCTGAGGAGCTGCAGCCGGTTTACATCAGCCACCCCTGTACCAGAGAGGAGATTGTGAGTTGTGTATATGAGCTGGTATCTCTGGTGTGTGTGTGTGTGTGTGTGTGTGTGTGTGTGTGTGTGTGTGTGTGTGTGTGTGTGTGTGTGTGTGTGTGTGTGTGTGAGATATCTGTAGTATGTGTGTGTGTGATATCTGTAGTGTGTGTGTGATAACTGTAGTATGTGTGTGATATCTGTAGTATGTCTGTGTGTGTGTGATATCTGTAGTGTGTGTGTGATATCTGTAGTGTGTGTTTGATATCTGTAGTGTGTGTGTGATAACTGTAGTATGTGTGTGATATCTGTAATATGATGTGTGTGTGTGTGATATCTGTAGTGTGTGTGTGATATCTGTAGTGTGTGTGTGATAACTGTAGTATGTGTGTGATATCTGTAATATGATGTGTGTGTGTGTGTGTGATATCTGTAGTGTGTGTGTGATATCTGTAGTGTGTGTGTGATATCTGTAGTATGTGTGTATGTGTGATATCTGTAGTGTGTGTGTGATATCTGTAGTATGATGTGTGTGTGTGTGTGTGATATCTGTAGTGTGTGTGTGATATCTGTAGTGTGTGTGTGTGAGGCAGCGGCGTAACTACCACGGTCACAGCTGCAAGCGGCTCTGGCAGGTCAGGGGGCCGTGTGTCCCCTTGAGCCTGTCTCCCTTATGCTTGTGTCCCCATGTGCCAGTCTCCCTTGCCCATTAGTCCCTGTGTGTCCCCATGTGCCTGTCTCCTATGTCCCCTTGTGCTTGTGTCAGTCTCCTTTGTCCCCTTGTGCTTGTGTCAGTCTCCTTCGCCCACTAGTCCCTGTGTGTCAGTCTCCCTTTCCCACTAGTCCCTGTGTGTCCCCTTGTGCCTGTCTCCCTTGTCCCCTTGTGCTTGTCCCTTGTCCCCGTGTGTCCCCATGTGCCAGTCTCCCTTGTCCACTAGTCCCCATGTGCCCTTTGTGTCAGTCTCCCTTGCCCACTTGTCCCCATGTGCCCCTTGTGTCAGTCTCCCTTGCCCACTAGTCCCCTTGTAACCTTCTCCCCTGCCTCCTAGCCCCCATGTGTCCCCTTGTGCCTGTCTTCCTTGCCCACTTGTGCCCTCTCCCCTGCCCCCTAGTCACCATTTGCTCGTGTCTTTCTCACTGCCCCTGTATGGAGGGGCTGCATTATACTATGAGGGGGGCTGCATTGTATTCTATGGGGGTTACATTGAATTTTATGGCGGGGGGGGCCCCATTTGGAAGTTCGCACCGGGGCCCATAACTTTGTAGTTACGCCACTGAATATCCATATGATCCTGCAATATTGAACCATTATAACTCCTTTACACATCCCACCGTAATGTGCAGCATTCAAAGTGTTACGTACCACAAACTGTCATACATTTGTGGTGAGGGGATGAATGAGGCACAGGAGCTGTACCTGTGCCAACCACAGATGGAACCAGCTGTTACATATAGCTGGGCTCCCTCTGCAAAGGCCAGGAGTGCACATAGCTGTTTTCCTCTTTATATGATACATGTAAAAGCTACACAAAAAACAAGCCCTTTTAAAATATGGTGATCTCCACATTCCTCTTTACCCCACTCCCACCCAAAAAAGTGAAAAGGCTGCTGCAAAAGTAGTTAAATATAAAAAATTACCGTATATACAGTATAAATTAGGTATCACTATAATTGTATCGAACCATTAACATGTTAATTATACCGCATGGAAAATGCTGTAAAAATATAAATAAAAAATGTTTCCAGATGTATTGCTTTTTATTCATCCATGAAACACAAAAAGATGGAATAAAAGATAATCAATAAGTTGTGTTTACCCAAAAATGATGCTAGTAAAAACATTTTGTCATTAAAAAAAAAAGAAATTCTAAAACAGCTCTGTCTACAGAAAAATAAGTTATGGGCCTCAGAACATAATGTCCACAGAAAAATTATTTTTTTTAGGCCATTCCTGACATGTGCCGTACATGTACTGCTCTGTGGGATCTGCGTTCCTACAAAGAGCAGTATGTGTACGGCGGCACGATAGCGCATCCTCACGCTGAGTGCCACGGCGATCATGTGCGGGTGTCAGCTCTGTGTGAGAGCTGACACCCCGCAGCAATGCCCACTATCAGTGCTAGCTCCGATCGCAGGAATTTAACCTATCTGAAACCGTTGTCAGTAGTAACAGCGGCATAGATAAGCATCGCACAGGGAGAGCAGGACCTGAGACGCCTCCTTACCTGCATGTCAGTCGCTGCTCCAATGTTCTGGATGTAGTTGCAGAACATAATATGATATAATACAGTGATGTCCTAGGATGGGACAATGTAAAGAAGTAAAAAAAAAATATATATATACTCTGCACAAAAAAATAAAGGGAACACTAAAATCCCACATCCTAGATATCACTGAATGAAATATTCCAGTTGTAAATCTTTATTCATTACATAGTGGAATGTGTTGAGAACAATAAAACCTAAAAATTATCAATGTAAATCACAACTAATATCCCACGGAGGTCTGGAGTTGGAATGATGCTCAAAATCAAAGTGGAAAATGAAGTTACAGGCTGATCCAACTTCAGTGGAAATGCCTCAAGACAAGGAAATGATGCTCAGTAGTGTGTGTGGCCACCACGTGCCTGTATGACCTCCCTACAACACCTGGGCATGCTCCTGATGAGGCGGCGGATGGTCTCCTGAGCGATCTCCTCCCAGACCTGGACTAAAGCATCTGCCAACTCCTGGACTGTCTGTGGTGCAACATGGCATTGGTGGATGGTGCGAGACATGATGTCCCAGATGTGTTTAATCGGGTACAGGTCTGGAGAACGGGTGGGCCAGTGGACGTCGAGCACTCAGACCATCCTCATGGTGCCGGTTGTGCAGACACATGCACATTTGTGGCCTGCTGGAGGTCATTTTGCAGGGTTCTGGCAGTGCTCCTCCTGTTCCTCCTTGCAAAAGGCTGATGTAGCGGTCCTGCTGCTGGGTTGTTGCCCTCCTACGGCCCTCTCCACATCTCCTGGTGTTCTGGCCCGTCTCCTGGTAGCGCCTCCAGCCTTTGGACATTACGCTGACAGACCCAGCAAACCTTCTTGCCACAGCTCACATTGATGCACCATCGTGGATGAGCTGCACTACCTGAACCACTGGTGTGGGTTGTAGAGTCCGTCTCATGCTACCACAAGTGTGAAAGCACAACCAACATTCAAAAGTGACAAAAAGATCAGCCAGAAAGCATTGGTACCGAGATGTGGTCTGTGGTACCCACCAGCAGAACAACTCCTTTATTGAGGGTGTCTTGATAATTGCCAATAATTTCCATCTCTTGTCTATTCCATTTGCACAACAGCATGTGAAATTGATTGTCAAACAGTGTTGCTTCCTAAGTGGACAGTTTGATTTCACAGAAGTTTGATAAACTTGGAGTTATATTCTGTTGTTTAAGTGTTCCCTTTAATTTTTTGAGCAGTGCATATTAAAAAGAGTTAAAGTAAAGAATCAAATATTTTTCCAATCAATTATTTTTTTTATAAATAAAAAAAACAATAAAAGTACATGTACACATATTTAGTAAAATTGTCCCACTAGTTAATTTCTTCAGTAAATGTTGTAAAAAAAAAAACCATGACACAAAAAACAATGCTTTATTATCATACTGCCAAACAAAAAGTGCAATAAAACACAATCAAAAAGATGAATGTACATAAAAATGGTACTGCTGAAGACGTCATCTTGTCCCGCAAAAAGCAAGCCATCATACTGCTCCATAAGCAGAAAAATAAAAAAGTTATAGCTCTCAGAATAAAGTGATGTAAAAAGAATTATTTTTTCTATAAAATAGTTTTTATAGTGTAAAAGCGCCAAAACATAAAAACAACTATATAAATAGGGTATCACTGTAATCATACTGACCCGAAGAATTAATCTGCCTTATCAATTTTACCACAAGCAGAACGGTATAAAAAAGCAATTCCTGAATTGCCAGTTTTTGATTATTCTGTCTCCCAAAAATGGGAATAGGAAGCGATCAAAAAATGTCATGTGCCCAAAAATAGTGCCAATAAAAACGTCAGCTCATCCTGCAAAAAATAAGCCAATTATGACTCTGTTGGCCAAAATATTGTAAAATTATAGCTCTCAAAATGTGATGATGCAATAGCTAGTTTTTGCAATAAAAAGCGTCTTTTAGTGTGTGACAGAAGCCAAACATAAAAACCCAATATAAATCTGGTATCGCTGCAATCGCACCGACCTAAAGAATAAAGTCGCCTAATCACTTATACCACACAAGGAATGGTGTAAAAAAATAAAACCAATTCTTCACATGCTGTTGATTTTTTTCATTTTGCCTCCCAAAGATTGCAGTATGGCTCGGCACACATTTATCCTGCAATCTGCGCTGAGCACTTACAGCGGGGTTTCGGTGTAAATCTCTGAAATACGTGATTCAGATGGAACCTGTGCCCCATAATGAGGCAGATGGAAGCACTGTGGATGCCATAGGACCTGTGATCAGGCGGTGTCCGTCTTTTTAGGATTGCATAAAAGTGCCGTTGGCAACAGTTATGTGCACTTCTGAAAAGAAGTACACCACTGAACAGAGGCCAGACGGAGTCCAGAGTAACTCTGCTGCCTCATTATAGTGAATGGATCCAACGGTGATTTCATCTGCCACGTTACTCAGAGATTTAGATGGAAACCCCAATGTAAGTGCTCAGCGTAGAGCGCCAGATAAATGTGATAAATGTTATATAGAAAAGCTTCAACGCAATCCACAAAAAAGCAAGCCCTCACTCAGGTCTGTCATCTGTTAACGAAAATATAGGGGCTTCCACGTTACTGGTAGCACAAAGGCTCTGGAAAAGCAAAATGGCTCCTTGCTCTCCAAAAGTAATTCAGCAAAATCCAAATGCCCACCTCCCTTCTGAGCCCCAGTGTGCCTAAACAACATTTAGCGCCCACATGTTTCGCATTTCTGTAGTGATTAAAGCCCACCTAACTTACAGGTTCATGTCTCCAGAAGCAACGGGCTGACATAACGTACTGGTAACTGCAACGTACTGGTCACTACAACGGCAGTTTGCAATTTCCAATCAACAACATCCACTGCTGCTTGTTTTTGGAAAACATCCATGGAGTTCCTATTCCTAAAAGGGGTATGATTTCCAAAATGGGGTCACTTGAGGAGGGATTCTGGTTTTCTAGCACTTAGGGCTCTGTATATGGAGACCGCAAACTATTCCAGGAAAATCTGTGCTCCAGGAGGCAAATAGTACTCTGTCCCTCCTGAGTCTCTACATATGGCTAAGCAGTACAGCCACATATGGGGTAATTCTACATTCAGCAGAAACTGTAGGACAAATTTTTGTGCCATTTTTACCGTTTTCCCAGTATGAAAATTTAAAATTTGGGGCTAACACAATTTTGGTGGTAAAACTGTAAATTATTTTTTCTCCACTGCCCAATGGTATAAAATTATGTGACACACCTGTTGTGTCAATATAATCACTGCACCTCTAAATTAATTCATTGAGAGGTTTAGTTTGTAAAATGGGGTCACTTATGGGGAGGTTCTGCTGTTCTGGCACCTCAGGCGTTCTGCCAATGTGAAATGGCACTCTCAGACCAGTGCAGCAAAATCTGCACTGTAATATGGTGCTACTTCCCTTCTGAGCTTTGCACTGTGCCACTGTGCCTCAAAAGTAGTTTTTGACCACATATGGGGTCCCAGTGAACTCAGGAGCAATTGTAAAACAAATTTTAGGGTCCATTTTCTCCTGTTACCATTGTGAAAATACAAAATTTGAAGCTAAAAATAATTTTGGGGGAAAAATTAGATTTTTTTATTTTCATGGCTTAACGTTAAAAACTTCTGTGAAGCACCTGGGGGTTCAAGGTGTTCAATACACATCTAGATAACTTCCAAAAGGAGTCTAGTTTCCGTAATGGTGTCACTTGTTGGGAGTTTCCTCTGTTTAGGTACATCAGGGGCTCTCCAAACGCGACATGGCATCAGCTAATTATTCCAGTAAATTTTACATTCAAAAAGTGAAATGATGCTCCTTCCCTTCCAAGACCTGCCGTGCACCCAAACTCTTGTTTTCCTCGACATATTTGGTATCTGCACACTCTGGATAAATTGCACAACAAATTGTATGGAGGAATTCCTCCTTTTATGCAGCGCCCCAGAGTCCTGGTCGTTGCAGTACTGTGGCTCCGCCACTATGGGGAGCTATGGTGCGTCTGATGGCACTGAAGGAGTTCATCGGATCAGGTATCACAGACACCAATACATTTCACAGTCGGGCCTCCGGGGGGAGCTAAGGGTTCTATTCACTAGGCCACTCCCCACCATAGTGGGTAAACTGGGGGTCAGGCAGGAAGTTAGATCAGAAAGCTGACTGGATTGGAACCAGGCAACACCTTGTGGCAGAGGGTGTTGTGGGGGAAGATACAGTAGGGTCTCTGTCAGGGGTGGGATCCTGACAGAGGCTTGGCAACTTGAACGAATGTAACGGGACCGCGCCTGCTCCGGGTAGCGGCGGTGCCCAAGGAAGGAATAGAAGCGAGATAGATTGTGCTGAGTGAGAAACGAGATCACGCAAAAGGAGAAATACCAGTAGGAGTCGTGCTGTAAGACCGAAGCAACATCCTACTGAGGCGCACTACCGGTGGCCGGAACGCCGAGGGAGTATCATAACATTCAGCTTCAAGCAATACTCCAAACAGCGGCAGGACAGTCAGTCTAAGGCGGGCTGTCTAACTTTAATCACCTATGCAGTCTTGGGGGGCAACTTGTGGAGAGGGGCGACTCTAGGGTCCCGGAAGAGCTCCGAGCCTACCCGTCAAACGGGTGCCGTCCCAACCAGAACACCAGGGAGGGACGGAGGATTAGCAGAACATCATCTAATCGAGTTGTGAGGGAACTTAAGAAACAGACACAACAGTTGTGGGGACTTTCTGTAAGCACAGCAGGGAAGGACCACAACACCTAGCGCTAGAAGGAAGGCACAGATTTCCACCTGCTAAGAGAACTCTGGAGGTGCCATTGGGCCGGCTGGACTTGCGCAGCCTGGTTATCCGGATTCCGGACTGAGGACCTAGAGACCTTCAGTAAAGAGGTAAAGAGACTGCAACCTGGTGTCCTCGTTATTTACTGCACCGCACCACTACAGCATCACCACCACCTTCACCCGTCACATCATTCACCTCGCGCCCCTCGGCAGGGTCACGGACCGGGCCTAGCCACCGTGACAACCCCAGAGCAGAGACTCAAAGGCCCGGTACCGGGTACCCCTCGGCCCTGCGGCAGTGGGGGCGCTACATTTACCCTTATGAAAATGCAAAATTTGGAGCTAAAAAATGATTTTTGCAGGAAAATGTGATTTTTTTTAGTTTCACGGCTCTACGTTATAAACTTCTGTGAAGCACCTGGGGGTTCAAGATAAGTTTTCTAAGGGGTCTAGTTACCAAAATGGTGTTGGGGGTTTCCACTGGTTAGACACATTAGGGGCTCTCCAAACACAACAGGGCATCTGCTAATTATGCAAGCAAATTATACATTCAAAAAGTGAAATGGCGCACCTTCTCTTTCCGAGCTCTGCCGTGTGCCCAAACATATGAAGTATCAGCATTCTCAGGATAAATTTCACAACAAATTGTTTGGTCCACTTTCTCCTTTTACCCTTACGAAAGTAAAAAAAATAGGTCTAAAGGAAAATGTTTGTGAAAGAAAAGTAAATGTTTATTTTTTCCTTCCACATTCCAAAAATTACTGTGAAGCACCTGAAGGGTTAATAAACTTCTTGAATGTGGTTTTGAGTACCATGAGGGGTGCTGTTTTTAGAATGGTGTCACGCTTGGGTATTTTCTGTCATATAGGCCCCTCAAAGTCACTTCAAATGTGAGGTGGTCCCTTAAAAAAATGGTTTTGCAAATTATGTTGAAAAAATGGGAAATCGCTGATCAACTTTTAACCCTTAGGGTATGTGCACACGCTGCGGATTTTGCTGCGGAACCACAGCGTTTCCGCAGCTGCGGGTCCGCAGCAGTTTCCCATGAGTTTACAGTACAATGTAAACCTATGGGAATCGAAATCCGCAGTGCACATGCTGCGGAAAAAAACGTGCGGAAACGCAGCGGTTTATTTTCCACAGCATGTCAATTGTTTGTGCGGATTCCGCTGCGGGTTTCCACCTGCTCCAATAGAAATCTGCAGGTGAAAACCCGCAGAGGAAACCGCACTAGAAACCGCGATAAATCCGCATTAAAAACCGCAGCGGTTTTTCATTGCAGATTTATCAAATACGCTGCGGAAAATTCCGCAGTGAAATCCGCAACGTGGGCACATGGCCTTATAACTTCCTAACAAAAAAAATATGTTTCAAAAATTGTGCTGATGTAAAGTAGACATGTGGGAAATGTTATTTAGCAGCATTCGACACTGTGGATCATCAGCTCCTCCTCACTATGCTCCGCTCCATCGGCCTCAAGGACACCGTTCTCTCTTGGTTCTCCTCCTATCTCTCTGGCCGATCCTTCACTGTTTGTTTTGCTGGTTCCTCCTCCTCTCACCTTCCCCTTACTGTTGGGGTTCCTCAAGGATCAGTCCTAGGCCCCCTCCTCTTCTCTTTGTATACTGCCCCTATTGGACAAACAATCAGTAGATTTGGTTTCCAGTACCATCTCTATGCTGACGACACCCAATTATATACCTCTTCTCCTGTTATCACGCCGACCTTTTTAGAAAACACCAGTGATTGTCTTACCGCTGTCTCTAACATCATGTCCTCCCTCTATCTGAAACTGAACCTGTCAAAAACTGAACTCCTCGTGTTCTCTCCCTCTACAAACCTACCTTTGCCCGACATTGCCATCTCTGTGTGCGGTTCCACCATTACTCCAAAGCAACATGCCCGCTGCCTTGGAGTCATCCTTGATTCCGAGCTTTCATTCACCCCCCACATCCGATCACTGGCTCGCTCTTCTTATCTGCATCTCAAAAACATTTCCAGAATTCGCCCTTTTCTTACTTTCGACTCTGCAAAAACTCTTACTGTCTCACTTATTCATTCTCGTCTGGACTATTGTAACTCTCTACTAATTGGCCTACCTTTTACCAGACTCTCCCCGCTCCAATCTGTCCTGAATGCTGCTGCTAGGATCATATTCCTCGCCAACCGTTACACCGATGCCTCTACCTTGTGCCAGTCATTACACTGGCTACCCATCCAATCCAGAATCCAGTACAAAACTACTACCCTCATCCACAAAGCACTCCATGGCTCAGCACCACCCTACATCTCCTCTCTGGTCTCAGTCTACCAACCTACCCGTGCCCTCCGCTCTGCTAATGACCTCAGGTTAGCATCCTCAATAATCAGAACCTCCCACTCCCGTCTCCAAGACTTTACACGTGCGGCGCCGATTCTTTGGAATGCACTACCTAGGTTAATACAATTAATCCCCAATCCCCACAGTTTTAAGCGTGCACTAAAAACTCATTTGTTCAGATTGGCCTACCGCCTCAACGCATTAACCTAATTATCCCTGTGTGGCCTATTAATAAAAAACAACAACATAATCACGTTCCTCCATCATGTTCTCATACACTTTATGCAGTTAATAGCCTCTGTGTCTGTACTGTTACATACTTAGGCAGTTAACTGGTTCATGCAGCTTTACATGAACACCCGAGCCTTACACTATGGCTGGTCCAAATAACTAAAGCAATTGTTACCATCCACCTCTTGTGTCTCCCCATTTCCTCATAGATTGTAAGCTTGCGAGCAGCAGGGCCCTCATTCCTCCTGGTATCTGTTTTGAACTGTGATTTCTGTTATGCTGTAATGTCTGTTGTCTGTATAAGTCCCCTCTATAAGTTGTAAAGCGCTGCGGAATATGTTGGCGCTATATAAATAAAATTATCATTATTATTATTATTATTATTATTATTATTATTTATTAACTACTTTGTGCAATATGACTCTCTGCTTTAAGGGCATAAAAATAAAATTTAAAAATTTTCACCAAAGTTTAATAATAATAATTTTATTTATAAAGCGAGAACATATTCCGCAGCGCAGTTTCAGATAGAGGGAGGACATGATGTTAGAGACAGCGGTAAGACAATCACTGGTGTTTTCTTAGAAGGCAGATGTGATATCAGGAGAAGAAGTGTATAATTGGGTGTCATCAGCATAGAGATGGTACTGGAACCCAAATCTACTGATTGTTTGTCCAATAGGGGTGGTATAGAAAGAGAAGAGGAGGTGGTCCAACAGTAAGGGGAAGAGGAGAAGCCAACAAAAGATACAGTGAAGGAGCGGTCAGAGAGATAGGAGGAGAACCAGGAGACAACGGTGTCCTTGAGGCCGATGGAGCAGAGCATAGTGAGGAGGAGCTGATGATCCACAGTGTCGAATGCTGCGGAGAGATCCAAGAGAATTAGCATGGAGTAGTGACCATTAGATTTAGCTGTTAGTAGGTCATTAGAGACTTTAGTGAGGGCAGTTTCAGTAGAGTATAAAGAGCGGAAACCAGATTGAAGAGGGTCGAGAAGAGAGTTATCTGAGAGATACCGGATAAGACGGGAGTGGACCAGGCGTTCTAGAAGTTTAAAGATGAAAGGAAGATTAGAGACAGGTCTTTAATTAGCGGCACAGTTTTGGTCGAGGGATGGTTTTTTAAGTAATGGGTGTATGATGGCATGCTTAAATGAGGAGGGAAAGATACCGGAAGAGAGAGAAAGGTTGAATATTTTTGTTAGGTGAGAGGTGACAGCCTTTTTTCACAAATAAACGCAAGTTATATCAAAGAAGTTTTACCACTATTATGAAGTACAATATGTCATGAGAAAACAATCTCAGAATCAGTGGGATACATTGAAGTGTTACAGAGTTATGACCTCATAAAGTGACAGTGGTCAGAAAATTGAACTGGTTAGGAAGGTGAAAACAGGCTTCGCGGTGAAGGGGTTAAAGTTTTTTGTGCAAAAGAAGTAAAACATAAAACAACATAAACTTGGTATCACTGTGATTAAATTGACCTGCAGAATAAAAATTACATGTCCATTTTTCAGAAGTGTTTAAGAAATGCAAATGTACTCCAAAAAGTCATTCATACCTCACAATTGTAGCAATGAAAATTACATCATATTGTCATAAAAAATAAACCCTCATACAGCTGCTAAAAGAAAAATGGCACACACATGGCTCCTACAGTATAATCTGTGTTTTGAATTATTAGGCAAGGCACCATATTATCATTTTTATGAAGATTTTCCAATTCCAAGCTGTATGATCTTAAATGCTTTTTAGTTTAAGCAGTTCAAGTGATGGATGTTTGTGTAGTGAGGGAGGATGTGATCTAAGGATATAACCCTCTTTATGAAGATGTGCAGAATTATTAGGCAGCTTGTTTTTCTCAGGCAAAATGGGCCAAAAAAGAGATATAACTGACTCTGAAAAGATAAAAAAAAGTATTACAAGTAGTGTTGAGCATTCCGATACCGCAAGTATCGGGTATCGGCCGATACTTAGCGGTATCGGAATTCCAATAGTGAGATCCGATACTTTTGTTGTATCGGGAATCGGTATCGGAATCGATATAATGTGTAAAATAAAGAATTAAAATAAAAAATATTGCTATACTCACCTCTCCGACGCAGCCTACACCTTACCGAGGAAACCGGCAGCCTTGTTTGCTTAAAATGCGCGCGTTTACTGCCTTCCGTGACGTCACGGCTTCTGATTGGTCGCGTGCCGCCCATGTGACCGCGACGCGACCAATCACAACAAGCCGTGACGTAATTTTCAGGTCCTGAATGCCTAATGATCATAGTATCTATGCAAGGACAAGGAAAAGCAAAAATAGCAAAACCGTCAAGTAAATCAGCAAGACAATCAAGTAAGGCATAACCACCTTACATGAGTCGGATTCACTCAATAACCATTAATTGATTGTTCAGAGCGTTGCCATAATGCTGTCTTGAGTAGCATATTCCTTATCATCATAAACATCCGATAAACAAAATAGAATGAAAGAAAAGAGTGTGGAGTAGGTAATATAAAATATGGAAAAAGAGAGAAAGGAGGAATTAGGAGGGTCTGATTAAGAGGACGGAAGAAAGAGTGTGGAGGGGGGGAAGAGAAGGGAACTGAGGGGTGAAGTTGAATCTCTCCCGTTTGTGTTAACTGCCTCTCTGCTCCACCCTAATCCGCTAATTTGTCTCCAAGAGTGTTAGGAATTCAGACGATTCGTGAAACACAATCCATTCCTGCAATGTTCTGTAAAACATATCCTCACGCTGTGTCGTAACGGTGGATAGCCTCTCCATCCTACATAGGAAATCCATTTCAACTATCCAATCCCCAATATTGGGGGCTGTCTTAGAACGCCACTTCCTAGGAATGATAATGTGAGTGGCCGTTATGCAATGTTTTAGGAGTCCTACCTTGATGCTCATGAAGGAGTCTGCGATCATTGACAGTAGGCCCAGCTGTGGGTTACTTTGAATGATGTCACCAGAAACCTTTGAGTAAATTTCAAAGACCTTATTCCAAAGTTTTTTAATTTTTGGACAATCCCACCAGATGTGGAGCATGGTATCCTCTGATGCCTCACATCTCCAACAGAGGTCCAATACCAGTGGATATGTTTTATGAAGGTGGGCTGGACATCTGTACCACCTAGTTAAAAGTTTATAGTACGTTTCCTGAGCCCTACAAGCCAAAGGGAGTCTGTGTGCACAAGACAAAGCTTTTTTCCATTGCTCAAAAGAAAACTCAAGCCCAATCTCCCGTTCACAATCCAAGGCAAGCCATGACTTATTCTCAGCTCTCTCTGACATAAGTTAAGAATTTAGTATACTTGTGAGACTGAGTGTGCAGGGCTGGTCTCTTGCATCATTAATGATTCCAGTGGTGTCAGATCTGTCTCGTTTAATGAAGCTGGCTGATGGGACGACACGAAAGGAATGTAGCTGCAAATATGCAAACCATGAGATGGGGGTTCTGGAAATTCCTCCCTCAGTTCTGCCAGTGATTGCCATCTCTCTAACATCCTAGAGATGTGCATCACTTGAAGCTTAGGTGTGGTGGACCACACCAAAAATGACCTTACGCCATCACTCGGGGGAAACTCAGGATTGTCAAACACTGGGGTCATGGGACCGGGGCTGTTTGAGAAATTCCGTGCCAAAATAGAGGAGTCTCATATTTTAAGATCTTGTGTCAGAAAAGGTAGGGAGTTGTACCAGTTACAATGTATCTTAGGGGTCCAAAGTAGCAAAGTCAGTGATAGTGGTGAAAGAGACCTTTCTATCGAGACCCATTGTTTTCCTCCCTGACCATGAAACCAGTCCAAGGCCCGTATCACTATGGCTGCCCGATGGTAGTTTCTCAAGTTCGGCATGCCCTTACCGCCCTCTGATTTGGGTTTGCTAAGCAGTGAGCGAGCAAGTCAAGGTCTCTTCAGTCCCCATATGAACTTACTACAAAATGCATCTAGATGCTTAAAAAAATTACCTGTATCACCGGGACTGCCTGGCACAGGTACAAAGTCTTGGGAGAATATCCATTTTGATGACATTTATTCTACCAAACCAGGACAACCTAGCTCTCCCATATCTTTGAAGATTGGCTGTAATATGCGTTAAAAAAGGGGTGAAGTTGGCCTGATATAATTGTTATAGCATTTTTTGGTAAATTGTGGAATTAGTATCTGTGTATGCATTGGTATGTTGAGTTTGTAAATCAATTTAGGCTAGATATAAACATTGTAATTTTATGATACATATGAAAATATTGGATCATTATTTTTTTCAAGGTTCTAACCAATTCATCCACATTATTTATGATATACAAAGCCTTCCAGATTTATTTATTATAAATGCTACGAAAGTGTCAGAAAAGAAATCCCGTTACTGCAAATAGATTTTACAAAACGTAAAAGAAATAATGAGTATGATTGACCAATTCAAGAATATACTCCTGCTATAGAATTACATTTTGTTATGTTATAATGTTTTTACCGTCCATTTAGAATGGTATTATTATTGGTAGATGCGGAAAAAGAAGCATACATTGTTTACCGACATGCTTAGACATTGTGTCACTTGAGAGCAATGACTCATGTGGCAGCCTGTTCTGCTGCTCTTTGAAGTGATAGGGTCCTCTGGTGTTGAGTCACTGTCAGGTAATAAAACCTTCACAGATTGTAACCTGGTGGTGACTCAAACCTTGCATGCCTGTTGCCCTAATGTACACAAAGCATATCTGTTTTGCAATGGCCTCAGGCACTTTGTTTCAGTGTTGGTCTCCTCTCAAGCCTTTGAATGCTCTTGGTTTCTTTGTGGACGAATGCCCTGGTGAAATCTTAAGAAAAGGTGACTTCATAGTGTTGCCAGCAGGGCTGTATTTAGAGTTTCTGCTGCCCTAGGCACTTTTAGTGCTGCCTCCCGCTTTGGTGAGTATGACACTATCGACAGTGACTTTGGCAAAAATCGCTGATGTGAAAGTCGCCTTTTGCAGCAGACCCATCAGTTTTTCCGCATCTGCCAAGTAACGGATCACTTACGGCAACACTGCGTTCGGCCTCATTCATTCCCTATGGGACTTGCAGACATGTGCGGCACTTGCGGTTTTGCCACGATACGGCAAATGCGGTACTTGCAGCAATGGAAAAAAAACGCTGCTAGCAGTGTTTTTTGTCTCACTGCAAGTGCAAAACCCGCAAGTGCCACACATGTCTGCAAGTAGCCATCACTACCTGTTCCTGCACCTTGCTAGCTCATCCCTAACCATCCCTCTCTGACCTAGAACTACACTATAAAGCTTTAGAAAAACAATTTATTAACCTATATATTCTTATGATAATGAGGGCTCCAGTCTACGGTGTAGACTGGGACAGGCAGTCTCCGGGTCTCCATTCTCTCGCTGTGCACACCCTCAGTCCCTGCCTCACTGCCTGTGCACAGACCTCCCTCCACCGTTAATCACCGGTCACAGTGGCATACCAGCAAAGGCGTATCTAGGGTTTCTGGCACCAGGGTCAAGAATTCATTTTGGCGCCACCCCAATTACATATGCGCACGATTTGCACACTTAGTCACCTACTGACGAGCCGCTCTCCCTAATGCTCTCAATGTTCAGAGAAAAACTGAGAAGCAGGAAGAGAAGCTCGTTGTCACAGGACCATAAGTGTGAAAGTCACATATGAGTGAAGTGTCCATGTGATGACTACTGGAACCTGCAGAGCTGAATCCTGACATCACAGCTTCTGAATTCTCACAACTAATGCACTGCACACTTTTAGGATTCTCCCTTGCCGGTAGACAGTCATGTCAGCACAAGCATGTGATTTGTATACTTCTGATCACATTCCAACTAGACGTGCCCGGCCTCGCTCAGTTCATTTTCATTGACTGAGGCCACACATGTCTAGTCACCATGTGACCGCATTAATGTAAATCCCCAGCATGAGAGAATTCTGGCAGCGTGCAGTGCGCACTGTGAGAATTCAGAAGTCTGCAGTCACAAAGAATGACTGCAGACTCATTACAAACCTGGACATTCTCTTTAATGCTCCTATCATAAATAAAAACATGAGAATTACCGTATAAGCTCGAGTATAAGCCCACCCGAGTATAAGCCGAGACCCCTAATTTTGCCACAAAAAACTGGGAAAACATATTAACTCGAATATAAGCCAAGGGTGGGAAATGCAGCAGCTACTGGTAAATTTTAAAAATAAAAATAGATACCAATAAAAGTAAAATTAATTCAGTAGGTTAAATGTTTTTGAATATCCATATTGAATCAGGAGCCCCATATAATGCTCCATAAAGTTCATCATGGGGCTCATAAGATGCTCCATACAAACAATATGCCCCATATAATGCTGCACAAAGGTTAATAATGGCCCCATAAGGTGCTCCATATTAAAATATGCCCCATACAATGCTGCATAAAAGGTTAATGATGGCCCCATAAGATGCTCCATAGAATAATGTGCCCCATATAATGCCGCACAAAGGTTAATAATGGCCCCATAAGATGATCCATAGAATAATATGCTCCATATGCTGCTCCATAAAGGTTGATGGCCCCATAAGATGCTCCATAAAATCATAAAATAATATGCCCTGTATGCTGCTGCTGCTGCTCAGGTGTCGCCCCCTGCATCCTGGTGCCCTAGGCACATGCTCTCAAGTGCCTAGTGGCAAATACGGCCCTGGGTGTCAGACAGTAGAGCTCATTGGTTGTGATATTAATATCAATGAAATGAAGCTCTGCATTTATTCGTTATATGGTGAGAACATTGGGGAAAATGAGGACAGATAAAGTTAGCAGTAGGAACATCACTCCAAGTAGTGGTTTAGAACCATTAGTCAAGGTACATGCCTCATGGAGGACAATCCCAGACAGACCACCATACAGAAGCAGAAATATTGGAAGAAGGCAGCACTACAAGTTGCAAGATGGTTTATTAGTCCAACAAATTTCAGGTACAACATTAGGCGTTCTCAAGCGTAGAGAGCTTGAGAAAGCTGATGTTGTAGCTGAAATATTTCATGTTAGAAAACTAATACACAATTTGCAACAAACTTTCACCAATATATCCACAATATTGATCTTTGTGGTGCTCTTGATGAAGAAGTCAGAGCACTTTGAAACGCGTAGAGATGAAACCGTATTGTTCCTCACATGCCATGTATTGAATTTTGGCGATTCTACATGCAGCAGCGCAGCATACCTGCCTCTCTTATTACCTCAATATTATGTTGGTTCCTCTAACCTGGGGAGCTGCAGCGGCTGGATATCATATCCTCAAACTCTGTTAGTGTTGTGTCTCACACAACTGCATCAGGTGAGCAGTATCTCTTTTCTCACCACATTGTTGTCTGTATAACACCCTATTGCGCAGATTTCTCCCCACAGCCTTTTCCCATTATTTCCACATTGACAAATGTCAGAGTAAAAAATGATTGGACATGTTGGATTTCATAAGAGGAAGATGCAAAATAGTCAACTAATGGCACAGCGACAAACATGTTTGACACATTGATAGTGTAAGATACTTCTGCATAGTATGTGTTTTACTATGAATATAGTCATTTGCATTTTTTTTTCATTTACTGACACTATAAGGCTATGTGCACACGTTGCAAAATTGCCGCGGAAATTTCCACGCCAATTCTGCAACTCCCTGCCGCGGGTATAACACATGCAGAATTGGCGTGCGTATTCCCGCTAAACACTAGTGTTTTGCAAGCCCCATGCGGGGAGCTTTATTGTTAAAGGAGATAAAACACCAAAAAAACACACAAAAAAAGTACCAAATGATACAGCCTGTATGGTAATGTATTAAATAAGTGGCACTGATAGATTGTGATTGGAACATTAGTTCTACATGTAAAATGCACTGTCCCAAAATTTAAGATACCTCTAATCAATAATAAAAGCACACAATGCAAAAATTAAGTCAGGTAATCTTATTGTATAAATATCAGCAAGTATCAAAAGAGTATCAAAAGATCAATACTAAGCAGGCGGGATGAAAACAAAGTAAGATGAAAATCATGAAGATTAAAACAGGAATGATCTCACCAATTGCCATAGACCAGGTAAGTGATGCCCATGATTCGCTGGAGCGGAGAGTTCCATGGATCAGCGAAGTTGGGAGACAATACCCTGTCAGTCCCTGAAGGGCTATCAACAATCCTACGTCCCAAGCTCCCGCCCAGGGGCGTAACTACCGCGGTCGCAGCGGTCGCCATTGCGACCGGGCCCCGCAGGTCAGGGGCCCCGGGCCGGCAGGTCTGAGCAGGGCCAGGCTGGCCATCGGGCACTTCTGGCAAATGCCAGAAGAGCCGATGCCAGTAGTGGGCCGCTGCACTGTTCCTCCCCCGGAACCCCCCCAGTGCCGCCGCCGCCGCCGCCGCATTTAACTATACCGGCGTCTATGACACCGGTATAGTTCAATGCAATGATGGGAGGAGAGAGCGTCACCTGACGCTTCCTCTCCCATCATTCCCCGCTCTGCCTCTGACAGTACACTGCGGGTGCGCGATGACGTCATATCATCGCGCACCTGCAGTGTCCTGGGCAGACTTCAGCCGCCAGGAGCAGCGCGGGCAAAAGGAAAGGTGAGGAGAGTTTTTTTTTTTTTTTTCTTTTTAACCGGACTGTGGGGCCATTATCGGGGGGGGGGGGGGGGGGGATGAGATGAGATGTGGGCTGTGCTCTATATATCCCTGTGCGGGCTCTGCTGTATATACCCCTGTGGGGACTCTGCTGTATATATCCCTGTGCGGGCTCTGCTGTATATATCCCTGTGCGGGCTCTGCTGTATATACCACTGTGCGGGCTCTGCTGTATATACCACTGTGCGGGCTCTGCTGTATATACCACTGTGCGGGCTGTGCTCTATATACCACTGTGCGGGCTCTGCTGTATATACCACTGTGCGGGCTGTGCTCTATATACCACTGTGCAGGCTCTGCTGTATATATCCCTGTGCGGGCTCTGCTGTATATACCACTGTGCGGGCTGTGCTCTATATACCACTGTGCGGGCTGTGCTCTATATACCACTGTGCGGGCTGTGCTCTATATACCACTGTGCGGGCTGTGCTCTATATACCACTGCGGGCTGTGCTCTATATACCACTGTGCGGGCTCTGCTGTATATACCACTGTGCGGGCTCTGCTGTATATACCACTGTGCGGGCTGTGCTGTATATACCACTGTGCGGGCTGTGCTGTATATACCACTGTGCGGGCTGTGCTGTATATACCACTGTGCGGGCTCTGCTGTATATACCACTGTGCGGGCTGTGCTGGATATACCACTGTGAGGGCTGTGCTGTATATACCCCCTGTGCTGGCTGTGCTGTATATACCCCTGTGCGGGCTGTGCTGTATATACCCCTGTGCGGGCTGTGCTGTATATACCCCTGTGCGGGCTGTGCTGTATATACCCCTGTGCGGGCTGTGCTGTATATACCCCTGTGCGGGCTGTGCTGTATATACCCCTGTGCGGGCTGTGCTGTATATACCACTGTGCGGGCTGTGCTGGATATACCACTGTGCGGTCTGTGCTGGATATACCACTGTGCGGTCTGTGCTGGATATACCACTGTGAGGGCTGTGCTGGATATACCACTGTGCGGTCTGTGCTGGATATACCACTGTGCGGTCTGTGCTGGATATACCACTGTGCGGTCTGTGCTGGATATACCACTGTGAGGGCTGTGCTCTATATACCCCCTGTGCTGGCTGTGCTGTATATACCCCTGTGCGGGCTGTGCTGTATATACCCCTGTGCGGGCTGTGCTGTATATACCCCTGTGCGGGCTGTGCTGGATATACCACTGTGAGGGCTGTGCTGGATATACCACTGTGCGGTCTGTGCTGGATATACCACTGTGCGGTCTGTGCTGGATATACCACTGTGCGGTCTGTGCTGGATATACCACTGTGCGGTCTGTGCTGGATATACCACTGTGCGGGCTGTGCTGGATATACCACTGTGCGGGCTGTGCTGGATATACCACTGTGTGGGCTGTGCTGGCACCCAACACCATGTTGCAGTGCAGGAGATTCCTGCAACAGTCCGAGGCGTATCTAGGGGAAGCGGGGTGGGGGGGTTGTGGGGGCGGGGGAAGGTGGGGGGGGGTAGGGGGGGCCCCATTTGGAAGTTCGCACCGGGGCCCATAACTTTGTAGTTACGCCACTGCTCCCGCCCTTACAAGGGCAGTCCACAGCTACCCCTGAGCAAATTCATGCCCTGCACTCTCCCTATTAAAGTGTCCCGACGCATTTCCTTGCAGGCCTAATCATCAGGGGACTTGCCTGCCTGGGAGATTAAAGTGCACGAGTGCTATACATAAGGACAAAAGGACCTGCCACCCTCCTTGCTATATTGGAGAGAGTGGGAGGAGTTGTGAGGTCCACATTATATAGTGAAATAACGGACATAATTAGCCTATCAGATAATAGACCCTGATCATGTGATCAAAAGGTATGGGTCCTTACTATGTGCGGCCGTATTGATGGTAAAAACCAGTAATCAAAAAAGAAACCAAAATCAAGCCGACCCGCAGGTCGCTACAAACAGAGTTACCTGTCAGGTAACAGCAAAAAATATAGCCGCACTGGTGCCGATGAGATGATCTGGACACGCGCTCTCTGATGGTGGCGGAAGTTAGCGTTACCAGGATACCAAGACGCCGAGTCGCGTCAGGACCCGACAACTTCCGGTTTCAACGGAAGTGATTGTTGCTGAGACGCTACAGCTCTATGTTATGGAGACAGCTGGGTCACCATGATACACGTTTTTAAGATTGGAACGCTGGAGCGCCCGAATCTCAGCGATACATCAATGGCGATACAGCGCTACAGCGCTATGTCATGGAGACCGCTCGGTCACCACAATACACGTTTATAAGAGGCAATATTTATTAGGACGCTGAAGTGCACTTTAATCTCCCAGGCAGGCAAGTCCCCTGATGATTAGGCCTGCAAGGAAACGCGTCGGGACACTTTAATAGGGAGAGTGCAGGGCATGAATTTGCTCAGGGGTAGCTGTGGACTGCCCTTGTAAGGGCGGGAGCTTGGGACGTAGGATTGTTGATAGCCCTTCAGGGACTGACAGGGTATTGTCTCCCGACTTCGCTGATCCATGGAACTCTCCGCTCCAGCGAATCATGGGCATCACTTACCTGGTCTATGGCAATTGGTGAGATCATTCCTGTTTTAATCTTCATGATTTTCATCTTACTTTGTTTTCATCCCGCCTGCTTAGTATTGATCTTTTGATACTCTTTTGATACTTGCTGATATTTATACAATAAGATTACCTGACTTAATTTTTGCATTGTGTGCTTTTATTATTGATTAGAGGTATCTTAAAATTTGGGACAGTGCATTTTACATGTAGAACTAATGTTCCAATCACAATCTATCAGTGCCACTTATTTGATACATTACCATACAGGCTGTATCATTTGGTACTTGTTTTGAGGTGATTTTTGTTTTTTTGTGTGTTTTTTTGGTGTTTTATCTCCTTTAACAATAAAGATTATGTTTTAATTCCTACTATAGCTGTGTTCCTATAATACTGGTGGGATCTTGTTGGATTATTCCAAATAGATATTTAGAATTGCTGTTTTTGTGCAAGCCCCATGCGGGAAGTAAGCGGAACAATGCATTCCTACGTGTGCACAAAGAATGAGCATGCTGTGTATTTTTCCGCAATGCGATTCCACCGCGGGAAAATATGCAGCATTAGCACAGCATTGCAGAATCCCATTGAATTCAATGGGCTGTGTTGTGTATGCGTTTTCGCAGCGAAAAGAAGCATACAATCCGCAACGTGTGCACATAGCCTAAATGTAGCATTTGAAATGTTATTTACGGTTTTGCATTACTTCTGATGAGCATCCAGGATGTCACAGATAACATCCTAGTGGATATCAAATTGTTGTCCACATTTGTTTTGCCATCCTAAATTGGCAGAAGCTCTGTACCAGGTTACTGATAAAAAATCATTTAAGTAAATCCAGCTGGATAAACAGGACTTACCAATTTTAGATGTCACCACAACTTGTATTATGATACAGTATTAATGTTCATTTCAACAGAGAGAGCATGTAAATATTATTGTGTTCTCTGATATGTAAAAAAAATCTTTAAAACAGCTAACCTCTAATATGTTTTCACAAGATGTTGTTAAAGCAGCACTCCCATCAAAGTTTTTATCCTCTTTCATGTATTGAAGTCATCATATTATATAGCACTGTGTTTTTACAATTGCTCCTTTTGCCCTTCTACCCAGTTAATTCTTCTCTTTTCCATTAGGTCTATGACATCATGTGGTTAGAAACTGACTAGCTGAATCCTTCTAAGCTCTATGTAGAAACAGGAGGTCAATTTTCTCTTATGTGTCATAAGTTACTGCAAAAGTCCCTGGCAGATGTGAGAGGGGGAAGGAGCGGAGCAGTTGAATCAGGAGTTGAAGAGGGGAATGATAAATGCGGGGACAAGAAACTTCCTATTTCTGGATAGAGAAAAGAGAAGAATGATTTGGGTAGAAAGGCAAAGTGAGCAATTGTAAACGCACAGTGCTATATAATATGATGACTGCAATATATTAAGAGGATAAAAATTTTGATGGGAGAAGGGCCTCTTTAATTTGCATGTGTGGAGGAAGGATGATCCAGAGAACTTACTGAATAAATTTTGACATTTCTTTAAAGCTCTCCACTCAGCTAAGACTTAAGCCCCCATCACACTAAGCGAGGTCGCTAGCGAGATCGCTGCTGAGTCACAAGTTTTGTGACGCAACAGCGACCTCAGTAGCGATCTCGCTATGTTTGACACGTAGCAGCGACCAGGCCCCTGCTGTGAGATCGCTGGTCGAGTCGGAATGGCCTGGACCTTTTTTTGATCGTTGAGGTCCCGCTGACATCGCTGGATCGGTGTGTGTGACACGGATTCAGCGATGTCTTCACTGGTAACCAGGGTAAACATCGGGTTACTAAGCGCAGGGCGGCGCTTAGTAACCCGATGTTTACCCTGGTTACCATCGTAAATGTAAAAAAACCCAAACAGTACATACTCACATTCCGGTGTCCGTCAGGTCCCTTGCCGTCTGCTTCCCGCACTGACTGACTGCCGGCCGTAAAGTGAAAGCACAGCGGTGACGTCACCGCTCTGCTGTTAGGGCCGGCGCTCAGTCAGTGCAGGAAGCGGACGCCGGGGGACGCGAAAGTGAGTATGTACTGTTTGTTTTTTTACATTTTACACTGGTAACCAGGGTAAACATCGGGTTACTAAGCGCAGCCCTGCGCTTAGCAACCCGATGTTTACCCTGGTTACCCGGGGACCTCGGCATCGTTGGTCGCTGGAGAGCGGTCTGTGTGACAGCTCTCCAGCGACCAAACAGCGACAAAACAGCGACGCTGCAGCGATCGGCATCGTTGTCTGTATCCCTGCAGCGTCGCTAAGTGTGACGGGGCCTTTACAGTGGCTCTTTATTTCAGTTGAACAATAGTGGTGATTATTTTGGTTTGCCAATATAATTAGCTAAAGGTGATTATTATGTAAAGAGAAATCTGCCTGAATGCCACTTTATACAGGCTGATGAATATTCAATTCTGATCTTCGGGATACTGGCCATTTCTATTCATGTCCACTGACTAAATCACAAACAAGCAAATACAGTAGTTTTGCCACTTAGTGCCATTTTCCATGCAGACTTTAATATCCTCGTTTGTAGGCAGCACATCACCACACAAAAAAATGTCCTGGCAGCAATAACCAAACTGTATACAAATATACGGTATACAACAAATCTTGGATTAATAAATCTACAATTGGTTTAAATTAAAAAAAAGTTCCTGTGTTGAGATGAATGTCATAAATGTGCCCCTGCTATGTACTGTGTAATGGTGGTGTCTCACCATACAGGAACATGGTCTGATGATACCACAACTCCTCACCAAGGGAGGAGACCAAAAAGTGTTTACAGACAGGACAGCACAGGATTGAAGCTGCTGCTTTCTGTGAAATAAAACAATTCTATGCCTGCTTAAAAATATGTTTTACCTCACAGTAAGCGGCAGCTGCAATCCCATGCTGTCCGGTCTGTATACTCCTTTTTTCCTCCTCTGCTCATGAGCACAGGAACATTTTTAGACACATACAATTGTGAAATGTATTTTTATTCCAAGAACTAGAATTAAAATGTACTTTGTTAATAATAATCTTTATTTTTATATAGCGCTAACATATTCTGCAGCGCTTTACAGTTTGCACACATTATCATCGCTGTCCCCGATGGGGCTCACAATCTAAATTCCCTATCAGTATGTCTTTGACAGGAAAACCACTTTAAAGGGGTTGTGAACTACTATTACAACCCCTTCTTTAACTAAATGTGTGGCATATGGCATATTCTTCATTCTTTATTTAGGAGACTTGCTTGGCACCTATGTCCCACAGCGCTTTCACCAGGAGTCCATCTAACTTGCACTGTATGAAGCACCTTTCACCAAGTAGGTTGATGAGGCTATCCTTACTGACTGAGGAATCCTCTTGTTCCCAGGAAAGCAAAGTCTGACTTCCGTACTTGTCATTAAGTAGGTGATACCCCTGTCTCTCTTGCAGCTGTTGAAGATGGTCATATACTTGGGGATAGTGCTGATGCAGCTTTTTTATCTCAAAAGCTGTTCTGGGGACTGGTGGTGTTTCTGTTTGCTTCTGGGGCCTCATCCGGGTTGTGGTTACCAGTCGCCCTGCACTGGCAACCTCCTGTCTTTTAACCAGAGAAATTGAGACCCTTGACACTCATTGTCATAATGTCCTTCTTCACCACACCTTAGACAATGGACACAGGCAGCACTCTGATTTGATGTCCGGCAAGCCTCACAAGCAGGAAATTTTCTATTTTGGAACCCACCCCTGGGTCTAAACGATTTGGATTCAGGCCTGATGCAAATTAACATCTTCACCTCTGTCAATCAGCTGGGAGTTCTCTGATTTCTTCTTCCCAGTCAGCGTCGGGTGTTTTCTCTTTCGCTGGTGATTTGGGGTTCACTCTCAGTAGAGCTGCTGGAAAGTCCCGAGGATGATCTTCTGACTGACAGCTAGGGGTCTCCAACTTCAGCGGATTCACTTTCATAGTTTTGGTAGCAAAGTCTTTCTTTCACTTCTGTTCACTCTGACTCCAAACTGGCTGCCTCATTCATTTTTTTAATTAAAGGGAACCTGTCACCCCCCCCCCCCATCCCAGGCGTTTGAAACTAAAAGAGCCACCTTGTGCAGCAGTAATGCTGCATTCTGACAAGGTGGCTCTTTTAGTTCTGGGTGCTGTAACTGCAGAAATAATCAGTTTTGTAATTTGTCAGAAAATACCATGTTTTCAGTCCTGGAGGCAGGCCTTTCCCCCCTGCTGCAGACGCCACACAGCCGTCGCTCAAGTCTTCTTGGCGCCGGGCGCCGCCTCCTCAGAGCTGTTTTGAAATGAGCCGGCGCCTGCGTTCTTTTCTCCTGCCTTGGGCAGGCGCAGTGAGCGCTGCCCGTCCTCATATGCAGTCTAGCTGACTGCGCCTGCGCGGCCGCCCTGCCTGTGAATCCCAGCCCCGCAGTGTCTTCTTATTTATTCACAAGAATACTTGAGTGACGGCTGTGTGGCGTCTGCAGCAGGGGGGAAAGGCCTGCCTTCTTGACTGAAGAAAGGTATATTCTGACAAATTACAAAACAAATTATTTCTGCAGTTACAGCACCCAGAACTAAAAGAGCCACCTTGTCAGAATGCAGCATTATTGCTGCACAAGGTGGCTCTTTTAGTTTCAAACGCCTGGGGGGGGTGACAGGTTCCCTTTAAGACTTTATCCAAAATGCCAGGATCTTCTAGGTACTGTTTCATCTGCAACTTGATGTCTTTGCTGATTAATCCTGTTCCTAAAGATCTCAAAAACTTCTTCTGGACTAGCCGGGAAACTTTTCCCCCACCTCTACCTCACAGGATGCAAACAACAGTCTGTCCTTAAGTTTAAAGGCCCCGTCTCACTAAGCGATTTACCAACGATCACGACCAGCGATACGACCTGGCCGTGATCGTTGGTAAGTCGTTGTGTGGTCGCTGGGGAGCTGTCACACAGACAGCTCTCTCCAGCGACCAAAGATCAGGGGAACGACTTCGGCATCGTTGAAACTGTCTTCAACGATGCCGAAGTCCCCCTGCAGCACCAAGGTAACCAGGGTAAACATCGGGTTACTAAGCGCAGGGCCGCGCTTAGTAACCCGATGTTTACCCTGGTTACCAGCGTAAATGTAAAAAAAAACAAACAGTACATACTCGCCTTCTGATGTCCGTCAGGTCCCTTGCCGTCTGCTTCCTGCTCTGACTGAGATCCGGCCGTACAGTGAGAGCAGAGCGCAGCGGTGACGTCACTGCTGCGCTCTCACTGTACGGCCGGCAGTCAGTGAGAGCAGGAAGCAGACGGCAAGGGACCTGACGGACATCAGAAGGCGAGTATGTACTGTTTGTTTTTTTTTACATTTACGCTGGTAACCAGGGTAAACATCGGGTTACTAAGCGCGGCCCTGCGCTTAGTAACCCGATGTTTACCCTGGTTACCAGTGAAGACATCGCTGGATCGGTGTCACACACACCGATTCAGCGATGTCAGCGGGGCCTCAACGACCGAAAAAAGGTCCAGGCCATTCCGACACGACCAGCGATCTCGCAGCAGGGGCCTGATCGCTGGTACGTGTCACACATAGCGAGATCGCTATGGAGGTCGCTGTTGCGTCACAAAACTTGTGACTCAGCAGCGATCTCGCTAGCGATCTCGCTATGTGAGACGGGGCCTTAACTGTTCTAAACTTAAAACTTTGAGGAGACTCCTTGTGGTTCTGTGAGATGCTACTGAGTCGGTGGAACAGTTCTGAAGTTCTTTCCTCTTTATAGTGCCCCTTTAACCCCTTTCTGACATTAGATGTACTATCCCGTCGAGGTGGTATGGGCCCGTATGACTCGTATCACGGGGGAAGCGCGGCCGTTCGCGGCCGGGTGTCAGCTGACTATCGCAGCTGACATCTGGCACTATTTGCCAGGAGTGGTCACAGACCGCTCCTGGCACATTAACCCCCGGCACACTGTGATCAAAATGATCGCAGCGTTCCTTCCAGCGGCATAGGGAAGCGTCGCACAGGCAGGGGGGCTCCCTGCGTGCTTCCCTGAGACCCTCGGGGCAACGCGATGCGATCGCGTTGCTCCGAGGGTCTCCTACCTCCTCCTCCCTGCAGGCACAGATCCAAAATAGCCACGGGGGGCCTTTCGGGTCCTGCAGGGAGGTGGCTTTCAAGCGCCTTCTGCCGGGAATCCTCCCTGCAGTGCCTGTGTTGATCTGACACAGTGCATTGCAAAGTGTCGGATCAGCGATCTGTCACTTTACTGTGATGTCCCCCCTGGGGTAATGTAAAAAAGTAAAAAAAAATAATATTTACATGTTTAAAAAAAAAAAATCTTAAATAAAGAGAAAAATAAAATATTGTTCCAATAAATACATTTCTTTAAATAAAAAACTAAATAAATAAAAGTACACATATTTAGTATCGCCGTAACGACACGACCTATAAAACTGTCTCACTAGTTAACCCCTTCAGTGAACACCGTAAGAAAAAAAAAACATGCAAAACACGACGCTTTATCATACCGCCAAACAAAAAGTGAAATAACACGCGATCAAAAAGACGGATATAAATAACCATGGTACCGCTAAAAACGTCATCTTGTTCCGCAAAAAACGAGCCACCATACAGCATCATCAATGAAAAAATAAAAAAGTTATAGTCCTCAGAATAAAGTGATGCTAAAATAATTATTTTTTCTATAAAATAGTTTTTATCTTATAAAACACCAAAACATAAAAAAAAGATATAAATGAGGTATCGCTGTAATCGTTCTGACCCTAAGAATAAAATTGCTTTATCAATTTTACCAAACGTGGAACGGTATAAACGCCCCCCAAAAAGAAATTCATGAATAGCTGGGTTTTGGTCATTCTGCCTCACAAAAATCGGAATAAAAAGCGATCAAGAAATGTCACGTGCCCGAAAATGGTACCAGTAAAAACGTCAACTTATCCTGCAAAAAACAAGATCCCACATGACTCTGTGGACCAAAATACGGAAAAATTATAGCTTTCAAAATGTGGAGACGCAAAAACTATTTTTTGCAATAAAAAGCGTCTTTTAGTGTGTGACGGCTGCCAATCATAAAAATCCGCTAAAAAATGCTATAAGGGTAAATCAAACCCCCCTTCATCACCCCCTTAGGTAGGGAAAAATAATAAAATTATAAAAAATTTATTTATTTCAATTTTCCCATTAGGGTTAGGGTTAGGGTTGGGGCTAAAGTTAGGGTTGGGGCTAAAGTTAGGGTTAGGGCTACAGTTAGGGTTGGGGTTAGGGTTGGGGCTAAAGTTAGGGTTAGAGTTGGGGCTAAAGTTAGGGTTGGGGCTAAAGTTAGGGTTTGGATTACATTTACGGTTGGAATTAGGGTTGGGATTAGGGTTAGGGGTGTGGTCAGGGTTATGGCTGGGATTAGGGTTAGGGGTGTGTTTGGGTTAGGGTTTCAGTTAGAATTGGGGGTTTCCACTGTTTAGGCACATCAGGGGCTCTCCAAACGCGACATGGCGTCCGATCTCAATTCCAGCCAATTCTGCGTTGAAAAAGTAAAACAGTGCTCCTTCCCTTCTGACTTCTCCGGTGCGCCTAAACAGGGGTTTACCCCAACATATGGGGTATCCGCGTACTCAGGACAAATTGGACAACAACTTTTGGGGTACAAGTTATCCTGTTACCCTTGGGAAAATACAATACTGGGGGCTAAAACATAATTTTTGTGGAAAAAAAATTTGTTTTATTTTCACGGCTCTGTTATAAACTGTAGTGAAACACTTGGGGGGTTCAAAGTTCTCACAACACATCTAGATAAGTTCCTTGGGGGGTCTAGTTTTGAATATAGGGTCACTTGTGGGGGGTTTCTACTGTTTAGGTACATCAGGGGCTCTGCAAATGCAACGTGACGCCTCCAGACCAATCCATCTAAGTATGCATTCCTAACGGCGCTCCTTCACTTCCGAGTTCTGCCATGCACCCAAACGGTGGTCCCCCCCATATGGGGTATCAGCGTACTCGGGACAAATTGGACAACAACTCTTGGGGTCCAATTTCTCCTGTTACCCTTGGGAAAATACAAAACTGGGGGCTAAAAAATAATTTGTGTGAAAAAAATGTTTTTATATTTTCATGGCTCTGCGTTATAAACTGTAGTGAAACACTTGGGGGATCAAAGTTCTCACAACACATCTAGATAAGTTCCTTGGGGGGGTCTTCTTTCCAAAATGGGGTCACTTGTGGGGGGTTTCAATGTTTAGGCACATCAGGGGCTCTTCAAACGCGACATGGTGTCCTATCTCAATTCCAGTCAATTTTGCATTGAAAAGTCAAACGGCGCTCCTTTCCTTCCGAGCTCTGCCATGCGCCCAAACAGTGGTTTACCCCCACATATAGGGTATCAACATACTCAGGACAAATTTTACAACAATTTTGGGGTCCAATGTCTTCTGTTACCCTTGAGAAAATAAAAAATTGGGGCCAAAAGATAATTTCTGTGAAAAAATATGATTTTTTATTTTTACAGCTCTACATTATAAACGTCTGTGAAGCACTTGGTGGGTCAAAGTGCTCAACACACATCTACATAAGTTCCTTAGGGGGTCTACTTTCCAAAATGGTGTCACTTGTGGGGGGTTTCAATGTTTAGGTACATCAGGGGCTCTCCAAACACGACATGGCATCCCATCTCAATTCCAGTCAATTTTGCATTGAAAAGTCAAATGGCGCTCCTTCCCTTCCGAGCTCTGCCATGGCCCCAAACAGTGGCCTACCCCCACATATGGGGTATCAGCGTACTCAGGACAAATTGCACAACAACTTTTGGGGTCCAGTTTCATTTGGGGCGAAAAGATCATTTTTGTTTAAAAATATGATTTTTTATTTTTACGGCTCTACATTATAAACTTATCTGAAGCACTTGGTGGGTCAAAGTCCTTTCCACACATCTAGATAAGTTCCTTAGGGGGACTACTTTCCAAAATGGTGTTACTTGTGGGGGCGTTTCAATGTTTAGGCACATCAGGGGCTCTCCAAACAAAACATGGTGTCCCATCTCAATTCCAGTCAATTTTGCATTGAAAATTCAAATGGCGCTCCTTCCCTTCCAAGCTCTGCCATGCGCCCAAATGGTGGCTTACCCCCACATTTGGGTATCAGCGTACTCAGGACAAATTGCACAACTTTCGGGGTCCAATTTCTTCTTTTACTCTTGGGAAAATAAAAATCGGGGGCGAAATATCATTTTTGTGAAAAAATATGATTTTTTATTTTTATGGCTCTGCATTATAAACTTCTGTGAAGCATTCGGTGGGTCAAAGTGCTCACCACACATCTAGATAAGTTCCTTAGGGGGTATAGTTTCCAAAATGGTGTCACTTGTGGGGGTGTTTCAATGTTTAGGCACATCAGGGGCTCTTCAAACGCGACATGGCGTCCTATCTCAATTCCAGTCAATTTTGTATTGAAAAGTCAATTGGCGCTCCTTCCCTTCCGAGCTCTGCCATGCGCCCAAACAGTGGTTTACCCCCACATATGGGGTATCAGCGTACTCTGGACAAATTGTGCAACAACTTTTGAGGTCAAATTTCTCCTGTTACTCTTGGTAAAATAAAACAAATTGGATCAGAAATAATTTTTTTGTGAAAAAAAGTTAAATGTTCTTTTTTTTAAAACATTTCAAAAATTCCTGTGAAGCACCTGAAGGGTTAATAAACTTCTTGAATGTGGTTTTGAGCACCTTGAGGGCTGCACTTTTTAGAATGGTGTCACACTTGGGTATTTTCTATCATACAGACCCCTCAAAGTGACTTCAAATGTGATGTGGTCCCTAAAAAACATGATGTAAAAATGAGAAATTGATGGTCACCTTTTAACCCTTATAACTCGCTAACAAAAAAATATTTGGTTCCAAAATTATGCTTATGTAAAGTAGACATGTGGGAAATGTTACTTATTAAGTATTTTGTGTGACTTATCTCTGCGATTTAAGGGCATAAAAATTCAAAGTTGGAAAATTGCAAAATTTTCAAAATTTTCGCCAAATTTGTTTTTTTCACAAATAAACGCAGGTAATATCAAATACATTTTATCACTATGATGAAGTACAATATGTCTCGAAAAAACTGTGTCAGAATCATCAGGATCTGTTGAAGCGTTCCAGAGTTATAACCTCATAAAGGGACAGTGGTCAGAATTGCAAAAACTGGCCCGGTCATTAACGTGCGAACCACCCTTGGGGGTAAAGGGGTTAAAACAGTCTTCAGTGGTGGTAATATCAAGTGATTTTTCATTTCTAGCATATTACGGAGATTCAGTCCTGGGCTGATAGCTTTCACCACCCCCTCGATGATCTTGTCTGCCTTTCTGCAATCCTGCTTCAATCTGATGCAACAAGTTTGTATAAGACAGTTTCTCCTTCTCTTCGCATTCACCATTCTGTCCAAGGACCTAAAAATCTTTCCTTATGGTGATTTGCTATGTTAGAAAGGTCTGTTGTCCTGGTATACTGTTATACTGCTGTTTTCACATTTGTGGATGAGGGCTTGCGTTCGACGCAGGTCGGCGCATCGTGAAAACGACACATGCGGAGGCATCCGCATACATCTGTATGGCCTGCGTACCCAATGTTAAAGATAGAGTATGCAGGACGCATGCTGACGTAGGCGGAGCTGAAGGAAGAGGCACGGCGGTGGGCAGGGCTAATGGAGCAACTACGCTGTCCTCCACAAAGCCCTCGTCCGCAAACTAGCCTTAGAGATCTGTTCTTCTGCCATCTTTACATGTCCTGCTACCTAACTCAATTCCTCATAAGTTAACTGCAGAAGCAACTCACTGACACTGTTAATCAGTACTTTCACATTCATTGCTGCTGGCTCTGCTATTGTTTTTACAATTCTGGTCTGCTTTAATTGATGCAGCAGAGTTGAGTTGAGGTGCTGTGCTGCTGTATGTTTCATTAGCTGTGCCTCTGCTCAATTACAGTCTTATTGCCTTTCTGGATTCCCTGTACAGGCCACCAATGTTGCATGCTTGCCACTCAGGCTATAAGGGCGATACAAAGGAAACATAAGTTCTTGTTGAAATAATGGGGAAATCTTACTCAAGATCACCACTAATTAATTATTCAAGGTAATGGGGAGTTAATGGTTTTCAGGCATAGTGTTGGCATATATCTGAGCTGAAGTTGATCATGGGAATTTTATTCAAGCTTCTTTTAATCACAAAAAAACAATTCTCTAAATGCAATGCTGCACATCAACATATACAGTTATATGAAAAAGTTTGGGCACCCCTATTAATCTTAAGCTTAATGATGTATAAAAATTGTTTTTTTTGCAACAGCTATTTCAGTTTCATATATATAATAACTGTTGGACACAGTAATGTTTCTGCCTTGAAATGAGGTTTATTGTACTAACAGAAAATGTGCAATCTGCATTCAAACAAAATTTGACAGGTGCATAAGTATGGGCAGCCTTATCATTTTCTTGTTTTAAATACTCCTACATACTTTTTACTGACTTACTAAAGCACTTTTTTTTGTTTTGTAACCTCATTGAGCTTTGAACTTCATAGCCAGGTGTATGCAATCATGAGAAAAGCTACTTAAAGTGGCCACTTGCAAGTTGTTCTCCTGTTTGAATCTCCTCTGAAGAGTGGCATCATGGGCTCCTCAAAACAATTGTCAAATAGTGTTGAGCGATACCTTCCGATACTTGAAAGTATCGGTATCGGATAGTATCGGCCGATACCCGAAAAATATCGGATATCGCCGATACCGATACCCGATACCAATACAAGTCAATGGGACACAAGTATCGGAAGATATCCTGGATGGTTCCCAGGGTCTGAAGGAGAGGAAACTCTCCTTCAGGCCCTGGGATCCATATTCATGTAAAAAATAAAGAATTAAAATAAAAAATATGGATATACTCACCCCTCCGGAGGCCCCTGGACCTTACCGATGTAACCGGCAGCCTCCGTTCCTAAGAATGAGGAGTTTAGGACCTTCGATGACGTCGCGGCTTGTGATCGGTCACGCGACCAATCACAAGCCGCGACGTCATCGCAGGTCCTAAACTCCTCATTCTTAGGAACGGAGGCTGCTGATTACATCGGTAAGGTCCAGGGTCCGCCGGAGGGGTGAGTATATCCATATTTTTTATTTTAATTCTTTATTTTTTACATGAATATGGATCCCAGGGCCTGAAGGAGAGTCTCCTCTCCTCCAGACCCTGAGAACCATACACTGGGAACTTCCGATTCCAATTTCCGATATCACAAAAATATCGGAACTCGGGATCGGAATTCCGATACCGCAAGTATCGTCCGACACCCGATATTTGCGGTATCGGAATGCTCAACACTACTGTCAAATGATCTGAAAACAAAGATTATTCAACATAGTTGTTCAGGGGAAGGATACAAAAAGCTGTCTAAGAGATTTAACCTGTCAATTTCCACTGTGAGGAACATAGTAAGGAAATGGAAGAACACAGGTACAGTTCTTGTTAAGGCCAGAAGTGGCAGGCCAAGAAATACATCAGAAAGGCAGAGAAGAAGAATGGTGAGATCAGTCAAGGACAATCCTCAGACCACCTCCAGAGAGCTGCAGCATCAACTTGCTGCAGATGGTGTCACTGTGCATCAGTCAACTATACAACGCACTTCGCACAAGGAGAAGCTGTATGGGAGAGTGATGCGAAAGAAGACGTTTCTGCAAGCACGCCACAAACAGAGTCGGCTGAGGTATGCAAAAGCACATTTGGAGAAGCCAATTTCTTGACAATAATGTTCATGAATCAGTGACAAAGTTGAAGTTACGCAGGGGATGGATCTGTCAGCAAGACAATGATCCAAAACACCGCTCCAAGTCTACTCAGGCATTCATGCAGAGGAACAATTACACTGTTCTGGAATGGCCATCCCAGTCCCCAGACCTGAATATCATTGAACATCTGTGGGATCATTTGAAGAGCGCTGTCCATGCTCGGCGACCATCAAACTTAACTGAACTGGAATTGTTTTATAAAGAGGAGTGGTCAAAAATACCTTCATCCAGGATCCAGGAACTCATTAAAAGCTACAGGAAGCGACTAGAGGCTGTTATTTTTGCAAAAGGAGGATCTACTAAATATTAATGTCACTTTTCTGATGAGGTGCCCATACTTATGCACCTGTCAAATTTTGTTTGAATGCAGATTGCACATTTTCTGTTAGTACAATAAACCTCATTTCAAGGCAGAAACATTACTGTGTCCAACAGTTATCAGATATTTGAAACTGAAATAGCTGTTGCGAAAAAAACAATTTTTATAAAACATTAAGCTTAAGATTAATAGGGGTGCCCAAACTTTTTCATATAACTGTATGAAAGTATTTGCAGATAACATCTCTTCACAAATAACTTCTCTTCACAGACAGAGTCTTAAGGTACCTTCACACGAAACGACTTTGTAACGATATCGCTAGCGATCCGTGACGTTGCAGCGTCCTGGCTAGCGATATCGTTTAGTTTGACACGCAGCAGCGATCAGGATCCTGCTGTGATGTCGCTGGTCGCTGAATAAAGTTCAGAACTTTATTTGGTCGTCCGATCGCCGTATATCGTTGTGTTTGACAGCAAAAGCAACGATACCAGCGATATTTTACACTGGTAACCAGGGTAAACATTGGGTTACTAAGCGCAGGGCCGCGCTTAGTAACCCGATGTTTACCCTGGTTACCAGTGTAAAATGTAAAAAAAACAAACAGTACATACTTACATTCGCATCCCCCGCCGTCTGCTTCCCACACTGACTGAGCGCCGCAAAGTGAAAGTGAAAGCACAGCACAGCGGTGACGTCACCGCTGTGCCCTGCTACTGCCGGCGCTCAGTCAGTCAGTCAGTGCAGGAAGCGGACGCCGGGGGACGCGAATGTAAGTATGTACTGTTTGGTTTTTTTTACTTTTACGCTGGTAACCAGGGTAAACATCGGGTTACTAAGCACGGCCCTGCGCTTAGCAACCCGATATTTATCCTGGTTACCCGGGGACCTCGGCATCGTTGGTTGCTGGAGAGCGGTCTGTGTGACAGCTCTCCAGCGATCAAACAGCGACGCTGCAGCGATCGGCATCGTTGTCGCTATCGCTGCAGCGTCGTTTCGTGTGAAGGTACCTTTAATCTAAGCAGAACTGTACCTTGCTCATGCAGTGAGGTGGGGAAATGGGGAAGAGTCTGGTGCTGTAGCTCTCTCACTTCTATCTTGAGGTAATAAAGATGCTCCTGGCTATCCTGACTGCTTCTATGATTACAGCAATTGCTTCACAGGAATATACAGCTTGTCTGATTTCAGTCTGACAGGAGACTCTCTAGCACGCACATTACTCTTGGATGTCCAGGACACAATAACAGCTTTCCCAATATCCCCTGGGGCTGAGCTAACCACTCCCTGTCTGCTATAACCATTTTAACTCCTATAGTTGCTGGATGATTCTAAATCAACAGGGCAGCTTCTGTCTGTCACAATTGTATACATACATAACATACTGCTCAAAAGTTTGTAAACCAGTTCATGCAATGGATTTTCTTGCTTTAATTGGAATATGCATATTGTACTGTAGATTCAGGCTGAAGGCAGTAAAACCACAAAGGAATACATATTGAAACAAGGAGTAAAGAAACATTAATGAACAGTTATGACTTGTTAAGCGTTCATTTATGGAATGGCCTTCAGAAAGTGTTTACGACTATCAGGTGTGATTTTTACTGTTGGTACACAGGTCAGTACAGTGTTAAGCATTATTCCTCAACTGTTCCAAGACAGAATATGACCTGAACCGCTCAACTAAGTAAAGAGAATAGACAGCCCATCATTACTTTAAGGCCACGTTCACACGTTCAGTATTTGGTGGCTATTTTACATCAGTATTTGAAAGTCAGGAGTTGAACAATCAGAGGAAAATTGTAATAGAAACATATGCACCACTTCTGCATTTTTCATCCACTATTGGTTTTGGCTTCCAAATGCTAACGTAAATACTGACCAAATACTGAACGTGTAAACATGACTTAAAGGTACCGTTACACTTAACGATTTACCAACGATCACGACCAGCGATACAACCTGGCCATGATCGTTGGTAAGTCGTTGTGTGGTCGCTGGAGAGCTGTCACACAGACAGCTCTCCAGCGACCAACGATGCCGAGGTCCCCGGGTAACCAGGGTAAACATCGGGTTACTAAGTGCAGGGCCGCGCTTAGTAACCCGATGTTTACCCTGGTTACCATTGTAAATGTAAAAAAAAACACTACATACTTACATTCCGGTGTCTGTCACGTCCCTCGCCGTCAGCTTCCCGCACTTTCCTCATATGCAGCCCAGCTGACTGCACCTGCGCGGCTGCCCTGCCTGTAAATCCCAGCCCCGCAGTGACTTATGATTTATGGGCTGGGATTCACAGGCAGGGCGGCCGCACAGGCGCAGTCAGCTGGGCTGCATATGAGGAAAGACGGCCAGCGCTCACTGCGCCTGCACCAGGCAGGGGAAAAGAGCGCAGGCGCCGGCTACTTTTGAAAACAGCAGTGAGGAGGCGGCACCCAGCGCCAAGAAGATTTGAGTGACGGCTGTGTGCTGTCTGAAGCAGGGGGGAAACGCCGGCCTACTTGACTGAGGACCAGGTACTTCAGACAAATTATAAAACTGATTATTTGTCAAGTTACAGCACCCAGAACTAAAAGTGCCACCTTGTCAGAATGCAGCATTACTGCACAAGGTGGCTCTTTTAGTATGAAACGACTGGGGGGAGGGGGTGACAGGTTCCCTTTAACATTGCAAAGTATAGGAGAAGCTTAGTAATTTATTTCTTTACCCATACCAGAAAAACATTGATGACACAGTGATGGTAAAAACGGACAAGCTGATGACACATGAATGGAAAACACTGATGGCTCTGATACCATTTTTTCAGGTATGTATTTTACATGGATGTTTGAAGGAGGCCTGAGACATATGGCTTTGTGCAGCTCTGCGTCAAGGTTTCCGGCACAGGTGGTCACAACTCATTCCTCCTTGAAAAAAAACAACACATAGTAACTATCAGGTAATCACATGAGAGTTTTCCGTATGCTCGGGGTATACATCAAACACACTCATAGAGCTCCATTCACCCGATGAATGAATAAAAAGTGTATTGAGTGTACTCGAAATGATGAGTCAACAAAACAGCAGGCTTTCTATGCACAAGAGTAGGAAAGATATATCAAGAATTGCATGGGCCAAACAGCCTTTTTATCAAATAGGAGAGTGACAGCAAATCAGCAGATGAAACTACAGCAAGATGTCATCTCAACATGCACAGTTTATTCAGCCGTAGCATAACTGAATGATTGCGACAGCAGGCCACCATTTTTCTTTCAGGGTTATCCTATGAAAGTGTGACACCAGAGGGCATAACCAAAAGAAAAACTACAGAATGCTGCATCATATCTATGGAAAGGTTAGAGGATTTTAAGATTGTGGTATTTGTGTAGTGGTAGTTGGTAGTGGTTTAGGGATTATTATCCCAATACTAATTTACTATACCATATCTAAAACCAGATTTTGAGCAATAACATGCTCAGACAAGACCAGAGCAGAATGATGTACATTTTCACAGGTACTGACAACATCTAATGGTTCCAGGAATGGAATACAGTGTTTACTTTTTTGGCCATCAACGTGATAGATGTACCCATCTACCAGCCTAAACACATCACAATTGTAATGTAGTGGGGCCTCCACCATTGCAACCAGTTTCAGAAAAATTACACTAAAAGGGAATCTCTACAAGTACAATGTGTACTTAAAGAGTACCTTTCACGCATTTACCACCATAGGGAGGGGTCAGAAGACCACAGTGTTTGATTCCACATACTCCTGCACTGATTATAAGCACTTCACCATCATATTAAACAGTGCAGGGTTCTGCTAGCAGTGCAGGAGTTAATCTATTCAGTTGAGCGCTCCTGGAGCTTTTCTGCTTTAGTCTCAGCTGTTCAGTGTTGGCCATTCCACTCTGTTATATACACTCACCTCTTGCAATCAGGGATTGTCAGTGTTAGCTTCATACTGCCTGGTTCTGGAGTTGGAGGTGTTGGTTGTTTGAGGAGGCATTTGTAGTGCTGTTCTGAAGATTGTTGCTTGGTGATTTGTCTGTGTGCATATACTCATCCTCTCCTATTTGATTTTTCCTGCCCGGTGTTCCACTATGTTGTTTGTGAGTGCATATTTGTATAATTGGAATTTTCATTTACCCCTGTACGTCTTCCCTTGCTAGTCTGGTTTGTGCATTCTTATACACTACAACGCCCGACTTGCCTGGATGGGGGAGGGGACAGATAAGGGGTGATTTATGAGCTCAACAAGGCATTCATCATCAGAAGTAATCCAAGGAGCAGAGATAGCTAGGGCGCCCCTACATTTAGGCATAGGGAAGGAGCCCCTAGCCCTGCAACAGTCCCATGACACTTCCTGTCGTTTTACATTTTATTTCTTAAATCAATAGTACAAGTGAAAATAAGCAACTTTGTAAAATTTCAGATCAGAGAAATCATCTTTCTCCTCCAGGACTGATCTTTTGTTTTCAAAGTTCTTCAATTCAAGTAAAATTTGTATTCAGTGAAGACAGATTGCTACATTGCTGAAATATCAGTAGCAAATGCCATCTCCTACTGTCACATTTTATTTAGATGGCAGAGGGGAGGAGCTCTGTCTCTAGGTCCTTCCTCCTCCCATCTACATAGAATCTTATCAGCAGCAGCTGACATCTCCTATCTCAGTTATTCTGGAAACTAAAGATCAGTCCCGGAGGAGAAAGCAGATATATTGCAAAGCTGCTCACTTTCATGTGGTCTATTGATTTATAAAATACAAATTAAAACAAGAGTGAAATTCTGAGAAGGGCAGAAGTAAGGACTGACCAATTAAAGACAAGAATCAAAGAAGTGAGAAGAGAAAACATCTTAAGTAATGGCAGTTGCACATGTTGATGAGAACTAAAATTCTAACGCTTATTTGTAATTTTTAGTTGCAGTAAGGAGACAGAATAATGTATCCTTGATTTATGATATGGTAGCTGATGGCATGTCCAACAATTTACCAAGTTTTTCAAGTAAAAAAAAAAATAGAAATGGGCTGTTGCTATTTGTATTTACCAACAGTTTCCACCAACAGAATCAAAAACATAGTTCTTTGAGCATCAGTAAGATGGCAAGTACCTGAAGCTGTTCAATGTACAATCTGAACCTTTTTTCCTTGAACAGTTACAAATTGGTCACAGTCTATCATCCAGCTAAGTCACAGACACTCTGATGAGAAAAATGATCTGCTACGTTGGCTGTTTTACCAGGTTGTGATATAAAGTTGTTGCCATTAGCAACAGTATATGAGAGTACCATTAGGGGCAGTGTTGGACTGGGGTGTCAATGACCCACCAGTAACATTGACTCTGGGAACTCACTGTTCAGCTATAGCAGGGATATGGAACATTTTTGCCTCCAGAGGCCATTTGGATATTTATACCATCCTTCGAGAGCCATACAAAATTATCAACTTAAAATTTATCCTGCTATATTTGATCAAACAATGAACTAGTTATATGATGGTTGGAACTGCTTCTCTTTTGTGCGGCTGTGATCAGAGGTAGTATTGATGATGTTACTACTTGCAACTGCTTTTAAAGGTTTGCATCGGTCTGGTGTGCAGGTAACTCTTTGGCAATGAACAGGGCTGCCACCAGGAATTTTAGGCCCCCTTGAGACTCCGCCCAGGATCCACCCCATCTCCACCTCCACACCTTGAACCTTTCACAGTCCCACTGCCCACTCTTGAAAAAACTCCACTTCTGCACCACTTATCACCAATCACACATTAACATTTCCCATCGAACACCAGATCACATACAAAGCCATCAGCTTTTGTTTTGGCCAAAAGATTTTTAAGCCTGCTACAACGACAAGGTAGACTTTACCTATACTCTAACCTATGGAAAATATGTTAAAATATCTAGTACTCTTTATAGGCATATTTTTATTTATTTTTCTTTGTCACATACATTTTTTAAAATGATCAATAATACCACATACAAGGAACAAATACCGTCACACCATGACCAGATCACATATTACCACCACATAGTGACCGAATACTACAATACTGATCTTTCATTAAAAAAAAACAAACAATACTAATATTACCATAAGTGCCATATTACCATAGGAGCTCTGTACATAGTATACAGTTTATATTGTAACTGTACAGGTAATACAGGGACTCACCAGTGACATTATACATAGGATATAGTATACAGTGTACAGTGTCAAAACCTACAAGAAACAAAATGAGCATAAACCCTGCTATAACTAAATAAGTAAAAAGTAATTAAAGTGCAAGTAAATAAGTAAAGTGCATTTAAAAAACATAAGGTTCTTAGTAACACAGTTTTGATAAAAAAAAGCATAAAAGCCATCCCACTACAGGGACTCACCAGTGTAGTGCACTGGTAGCAGTGAAGAGGCAGTGACTCACTAAGTTCAAACATAAAAGTATCTTTAATATGTTATCTTCACACAGAAACGGTTCTAATCCACACAAATGCATATAACTTCAGTGCATATAACTTCAGTTTTCAATTCACACTAGTTCATAACAGCATCCTTTAGATTGCAGTCACTACACATGCTAGTCCTCCTCTAACAAGTTCCCGTGGGTGTCCTGCACCGCTGTATCACAGTCTCTACTCACAGCCGTACACAGACCTTGAGATCCTCCTGTCTGCAGCTGTGACACACGCCAGTCCTTCCTTCGGGCATAGGACAGTCTACCTTCGGTTCACCTCTGGGCACAAGACCTATCCACATCCGTGACCAGTCCTCGTGGAGAGCAGCACCACTGTGTATGCTGTGGGTTGCCAGGCCTCACTCTGGCCCTGATACACCTGAGACTCACTAAAAACTCTCTATTCTACAGGGTTTTTAACAATTGTAATCACAGCTGCACCTGTGACTGCAATGCCCCCTCATAGCCTCACTACGCCTCGGTGTGCATGCTGGGGAGAACAAACAACTCCCCTTAGCTGTAACAGGGGTCACTGCCTCACACCAGTGACATTATACACAACAGCTCTGTATATAGTATACAGGTAATACAGTCATCACCAGTGACATTATATACGGGAACTCTGCACATAGTGCATAGTGTATGGGTAATACAGTGATAACCAGTGACATTATACATATGAACTCTGCATATAGTGTATAGTGCACAGGTAATACTGGAACTCAGAAGTGACATTATACACAGGAGCTCTGTATAGATCATATAGTGTACAGGTAATATAGTGACCACAAGGTGATCAGCTGATCAGCTCCGCAGCTGCATGTGTCACGGCTGTGTGACAGTTATGACACTTGCATGGAGAGCCTGTTTGTTGGGCTCTCCATGCATGTGTCGTGACTGTCACACAGCCGCAACACATGCAGCTGCAGAGCCGAACAGCTGATCAGCTGGCGCGCTCCATGTATCGGGGTTTCCTCTGCAGCTTACAGTATTTGGTAAGCACTATAGCTTGCTGAATAAACCCTGACCCGATCAGATTCGCTCATCTCCAGTCTCTAGTTGAAGTCCTTAATCTTTGCTTTTCTTCTTCATCCAGCGCAGACCGCCATCACTTCTTCCAGTCAGGACTCGTCTCTGGAGAAAATAACAGTTATCTAGAGCACTGCTTCCAGAGCACATTCCCCACTTTTCCCCCCAAATTCTACACTATGCTAGATGAACATAAAAGTGACATAGTGCTGCCCTGTACAGTAACATCATTTGCTCTCCCCCACACCCCACCTCAAGTCATCATCATTTGCTGTTCCACACCCACCAGTCTCAATTCATAATCATTTACGCTCCCCAACCCCAGTCTCAATTCATAATCATTTACTGTAATCCACCCTCCAGTCTCAATTCATAATCATTTTCTGTTCCCCATCTCTCAGTCTCAATTGATAATCATTTGCTGTTCCCCACCCCCCAGTCTCATTTCATCATTATTTGCTCTCCGCCTCCCTCAGGTCATCATTTGCTATCACCCGCCCCTTAGTCTCGATTTATAATCATTTGCTCTCCTCATCTTCAATACATAATCATTTTCTCTCCTTCACCCTCAGTTCATCATCATTTGCTCTCTCCACTCTCAATTTATCATTTGTTATCTCCCCCACACCTTCAATAGAACATCATTTGCCCTCTCTCACCCCCATCATTATTTGCGCTCCCCCACATCAGTACATCATTTACTGTCCCCCGTCTCCCCACCATCAATACATCATTTACTGTCCCTCACCCTCAATTTATCATTTGCTCTCCACATACCTTTTTCAATTCGTTTGCTGTCCCATGTACCCCACTATCAACTCATCATTTGCTCTCTTCCACCCCCAAATTAAATGAATGATGAGATGCTACCTTTGCATATAGTGAATGAAGTGTATTGTGCCAACTACTATTGATGTAGGGGGGGGTGATGACCACTCTTGCAGGAGCCTGCTTAGGGGTATCTTATTTGTGCATCTACCCTTCTTTGTCTGTAAACAATCATAAATGTCTCTCCTGTTGGAATCCATATTTATGGACCATCTGACAGCCAGTTACATATAATGTTTATTGACAGCTATGGCACAGGTTTTTGTAGATGACAGTCTGTGAGAAAAGAATTACAGTATGCACTATTCTCTTCCGTTGTCATTCGGATGATAATTGTGCATTCAAATCTCTGGAAGTGCAAAAATATCAGATCCCGCACAGAACATCCATATTGCATATGAATTTTATGGACACTTTGCCATTATTAACCTAGGAACCTGTATTTGATCATGTACATTTTAAAGTGTTGCTGTTAAAATACCACATGGACATAATATATGGACACATGGATGGCACACAAATGATAATATGGATGAAAATTATCCAAGTTTTCTGGATAAAAATCACACTATTTTTCCAGACACTCGTCTCACCTTTCCCTTAAAGAAACAACATAGTAAAGCAAGATACTCTATTGAGGTGACTTCCGAGTTGCAAAAGCAGAGTAGTTCCATGTCCTGTGCTGTACTCGGTTGCTTTCCAAAACCCACCTCTGGTGGTTGGGACCTAGTGGCAGTTGTTTCCATCTAAGCCATGACTGGCAAAGATGGGGCTAACCCTTTAACGGTATAAAATCAATAAAAACTTAATAAAGCTGAATGTGCCATGATGATGTCTAGATGTGGATTACACTGTGAATCTAAATAATGTATTATAGGATCTATAAAATGCCATGACTATTTTCTACTTGCCCTCGTCAGTCTATAGATGAATTCATCTTTATATTTTTGTGATAAATGTTAAAGCTCTGTGTCTACACAATAATACTAATTGATATACTTGGATTATTTGCTATCATGTTTGCATTCCATTATTGACCTCTCGTGTCTCCACTTTTCCTCATAGTTTGTAAACTTGCGAGCAGGGCCCTCATTCCTCCTGGTATCTATTTTGAACTGTGATTTCTGTTATGCTGTAATGTCTATTGTCTGTACAAGTCCCCTCTATAAGTTGTAAAGCGCTGCGGAATATGTTGGCGCTATATAAATAAAAATTATTATTATAAAGCACCACTCCATCATTTTTTTATTTTACTGCTGGAGTGGTGTCACTAATGTAAGTTCCCTGCCCCTAGTAGTATACTTAGCAGCTGCCTTCTTCATCTGTTATCATCGCTGAAGTTGGTCTTGTGACCTGCCGGATTGCCCCAGAACGAGACTCTCGTAGACTTACATTCAGAGCTTGTGACTGTTACCTCTGCCCTCCTGTCAGTCAAAAGTTGCCGTCACAAGACACAGCAGATTGGATCCGGAGCTGAAGACCGTGGCTGGCAAGTATACACTGTGTACAGAATTATTAGGCAAGTTATATTTTAGAGGAATATTTTTATTATTGATCAACAACTATGTTCTCAATCAACCCAAAAGACTCATAAATATCAAAGCTTAATATTTTTGGAAGTTGGAGTGTTTTTTTTTTTTTAGATTTGGCTATCTTAGGAGGGTATCTGTTTGTGCAGGTAACTATTACTGTGCAGAATTATTAGGCAACTTAATAAAAACCAAATATATTCCCATCTCACTTGTTTATTTTCACCAGGTAAACCAATATAACTGCACAAAATTTGGAAATAAACATTTCTGACATGCAAAAACCAGACACCAAAAAATTAGTGACCAATATAGCCACCTTTCTTTATGATGACACTCAACAGCCTTCCATCCATAGATTCTGTCAGTTGCTTGATCTGTTTACGATCAACATTGCGTGCAGCAGCCACCACAGCCTCCCAGACACTGTTCCGAGAGGTGGACTGTTTTCCCTCCCTGTAGATCTCACATTTTATGAGGGACCACAGGTTCTCTATGGGGTTCAGATCAGGTGAACAAGGGGGCCATGTCATTATTTTTTCTTCTTTGAGACCTTTACTGGCCAGCCATGCTGTGGAGTAGTTGGAGGCATGTGATGGAGCATTGTCCTGCATGAAAATGATGCTTTTCTTGAATGATACCGACTTCTTCCTGTACCACTGCTTGAAGAAGTTGTCTTCCAGAAACTGGCAGTAGGTCTGGGAGTTGAGCTTCACTCCATCCTCAACCCGAAAAGGTCCCACAAGTTCGTCTTTGATGATACCAGCCCATACCAGTACCTCACCTCCACCTTGCTGGCATCGGAGTGGAGCTCTCTGCACTTTACTGATCCAGCCTCTGGCCAATCCATCTGGCCCATCAAGAGTCACTCTCATTTCATAAGTCCATAAAACCTTTGAAAAGTCAGTCTTAGGATATTTCTTGGCCCAGTCTTGATGTTTTATCTTATGTTTCTCGTTCAAAGGTGGTCGTTTTTCAGCCTTCCTTACCTTGGCCATGTCCCTGAGTATCGCACACCTTGTGCTTTTTGTTACTCCAGTAACATTGCAGCTCTGAAATATGGCAAAACTGGTGGCAAATGGCATCTTGGCTGCTTCACGCTTGATTTTCCTCAAATCATGGGCAGCTATTTTGCTTCTTTTTTGCCCAACACGCTTCTGGCGACCCTGTTGGCTATTTGCTATGAAACACTTGATTGTTCGATGATCACGCTTCAAAAGTTTAGCAATTTCAAGACTGCTGTATCCCTCTACAAGACATCTCACAATTTTGGACTTTTAAGAGCCCGTCAAATCTCTCTTCTGACCCATTTTGCCAAAGGAAATGAAGTTGCCTAATAATTAAGCACACCTTATATAGGGTTTTGATGTCATTAGACAACACCCCTCCTCATTACCGAGATGCACATCACCTGATTTACTTAATTGGTAGTTGGCTCTCAAGCCTGAACAGCTTGGAGTAGGACAACATGTATAAAAAGTATCATGTGATCAAAATACCACTTGCCTAATAATTCTGCACACAGTGTAATACAAGGGTCAGGGAACTTGCATTAGTGGCACCACTCCAGCTCTGAAACAAAAAGAAAAACTGCTAGAGTGGCGCTTTAATTGCAAAAGGTAAACAAAATCAATTACATTTTTCCGACACTTGCTGGGATTGAGAAAACAAATTAAGAGAATATTACCTCTTCTGCTTCTATAGCATTTCTAGTCCTCACTTCTGCATCTCTAGTACAGCATGTAAAGATGTTTATTGTACTTTTTCTGCAATTAAGCCAGTGAAGGAACATAGTTTTTCTGGTCAAGGATGGAAATGTTGCTGATTGATGTGTCACGTTACAGGTCACATTGCTCATAAAATCTTTGCTGCCGTGATGACTATTTGGTGACTTTAAGATGCTGCATTTCTGTGCCTAACTATATTAAATTACTTGCATCTTCATTTTGTTTTTCAGTGCATTTTGTTATGAATTTTTACCTTGTTTTTGATGCAAGTTTGTGGGGAAAATCAGTACATAAAACTCACAAGAGAAAACGACATGTTGGGGATTTCAAAAACACACTACAGGCCAGTTTATGCAGCATAGAAATAAAAAAGCGCAGTGGACATGAGATCTCTCTACATCCCATCCATTTTGCTGGAATTGTAAAACACTGAGATTTTTGCACGGTGAAAATGCACAGTGTCAAAAACCCGCTAGAAACTTATTGTGGGAACTGAACCTGATACAAAATGTATCAAAATGTCTGCGAGATTATTAGGCTATGTTCCCACAATGAGCTTTTCAGCACCATTTCTGCATAGGTTAGTTGCATTTTTTTTTTTCAAATATGCAGTATAATAAACTCACTAAAAACTCATGTAAGCACGCAGTCTTATTCCAGTAGGATTTTGAGAAGGCGGCGGGGTAGGACCTACCATGAACAATATTATTGCTGTGCTGTTATTTACAAGTAAAACACATTTTTACGAACAGGTTGGACATTACCTGTCATCCTTAATTTGATTAGGCCTATAAAACAAAGTTAACAGATTAGGATGTTGCCAAATAATAATAATAATAATCTTTATTTATATAGCGCCAACATATTCCGCAGCACTTTACAGTTAAACAGTTTTGAACACAACAGTCATAAGTAACAATGTTAACAATAATATAATGATTAAAGCAAAATAAAACAACCCTGCTGGTGAGAGCTTACAATCTTGCTTTTATAGTCACAAAATCCAGCATTGCATTTCTGTGAATATAACATAACAATAAATAATAGTAAATGTAACAATAATATATTTTTTATCGTAAACAATTATTCCCCCTAATTATTTCCACATTTTTCTAGGCTCATATAACCATAGTATTTGGTTCAGATCATACTTATTCAATGCTTATGTCATGTGCTAAATGGAAACAAAATGTGTTTCTTCATATTGGGATTATGCAGTATTATTGTCAGTGTTCTCAATCATTTTTTAATTATAATTCTCTAATGAAATTCATAATAACAAATAGATTATTGCAGCTGTTATCTCCAACATGTTGGTAAATATAACAGTATATTTCTTTTTATTAATTAGTACAAAATTATTACAGGTTACTGATGTTTCAACATATTATAAATAAGATATGAAAGAAAAAAATCTAAAATGTAAATGTATATATTGAAGATGTGAAATATATTGATCATGCATATCAGTTGGCTTGGTGTCTTATAATGGTATTAGTGTTATTTGTTAGAGACACACTCAATTTCTTACAGATCTGGCTCAAGCACAGATGTGATTTAAAAGGAAACGGGTAGAAAAAAAAAGTATTTTGATGTCTGTTTCCCTCCAGCTTTTTCCTTTCCTGCTCTCATAATAATCAGCATCCTTTCCTACTCCCCCTTATCACTGTAATCTCCTCCTCCCCTAAATATTCCTGCAGGTTTGTGTTGTCTACAGTTAAAAATGCGTGCTGGTGAGGTTTCCTGAGCTCATGTCCTAGACATAAATCATTTTAGCCTTTTTTGGATCTAATAGAACAAAAAAAAAACTAAAGATGAGAGGAAAAAATGGGAGTGGGAGAAGTGCTGCCCACATGAAAGAGTTTGGAGATAGGGGAGGCTGCAGAACATGGCATCTCCTGTAATGAAGCTTCAGACCTCTGCTCAGGCTAGAATAAACACCCTGCAGTCTTACAACTTCCTCTCTACTTGAAGCAAGAAAACAAACCTGAAATTCATTAGTGCACAGAATATGACAAACCAGCCATTGACATAATGATTTTCATAGGATCCAACACAAATGGTTAAAAATGCAGTATTACTATTTATTACTATGTCTTTGCTGTTTTATCTGTCATCATCATCTGTGGTGCTGTACAATGTGATACAAACATGACAGTAACATGAATTAATAGGAGACATCACTGCTTACAATCTAAGACGACCAAGCTGGAGAGCCATCAGTGTACTTGCTGGAGAAGAGACAAATCAGTCAGTCATAACATTGTTTCATTTATTATATGCAATTTAGGAGATATTGTTCTTTTATAAGATCTGGAGAAAATACTATTTCACTCCTAATGAAAATATTTATGGCACTGTAGAGAAAGAAATCCAGATGTGCACATGTATAACCGGTTCTACAAATCCTGAGATTACATGTGTATATACAGTTCAGAAAAAAAATCGCACTTTTCAGTAAGTGTTAATAAATTACTAATGGAAACAATGTATCAGATGATGCTAAATATTACTAAAGTAAGACTTCAACATGTAGGAACCATTAAGTGGTCTTTAATATTAAATGCAGACACTAAATTAAATATAAATTAATATTGTACTGCTAGTTAATCTATCATCTCTTGATCCTATCTTCTACCTGTGCTGTATAATGTTTATCTAAGAGCAGTCCTCTGTCTCTCCAGAGATCAGCTGTGTGTCCGGTAAATACTAATATATATATATATATATATATATATATATATATATATATATATATATATATATATATATATATATATATATATATATATATATATATACATATATATACACACACATATATATACATACACAATCTGTCCTGTTACTAATAGGAGCTGGGGTGCTGCTGTGCCCCTGCCTCATTGTGCCTGCCCTATATCCCCGCCTGCAGTGGAGTTTGGGCAGGGAAAGGTGCTCGAAAAATTAGTATGCAAATCCAAGCAATTAGCATGAGAGGGGGATAGGATTTAGGGAGGCAAACTGAGTGATTCTGCACTAATGTGTCACCAGCTTCTACATGAGAATGTGCCCTCTATACCGTCCCTGGTAATGGCAGAGAGGCACTGGGGCAGGGCACAGAGATGGGTACAAGGAGACCCTCAGCCATATCCCGGCTATGTCACTGAGGATTGGCAGCCTGTCTGTTATAGCTGCGGTGTGGTGGGTGCCAGTGGGGGCCAACAGCATCAATCAGCAAGGAGTGCGCTCACCTCAGGACCCCCGATGGCCTTCTCCGTATAGGAGCGGATAGACCCAGCAGCACGGCTCCCGCATCCTCTGCTAGAAATACGGCCGAGACCCTGCTATAGCCTTCATCATTCAGAGCTATATGGTGGTAGTTCTGTTTGATCTCAGCTTATACTCCCCCAGCCTACGAGTATTAGCGAGCCCCCCGCTGCTTGCCCCCTAGATTTAACTATTATATATACATGCATAATGAGGGATTCTCACACTATGTCAAGCATGTCACATATACTTCTTGCATTTTAGTACTATATATATATAATCCAGAAAAATGAAGGCAGCACTCCAACAGAAAAAATAAAGGTGGTTTATTGGCCCATGTGCGACGTTTCAGTCCAGGATGTGGACCTTTCTCAAGCCTTGACTGAAACGTCGCACATGGGCCAATAAACCACCTTTATTTTTTCTATTGGAGTGCTGCCTTCACTTTTCTGGATTATAGCATGAGGTTTGGTATATACCTGGAAGGATTTTTTACACCCTTTGTTTTCTTTTGGTGCTGATATATATATATATATATATATATATATATATATATATATATATATATATATCTGACAGTGTGCAAGTATACATATGTGAAGCATACCTGCAACTGTACATGATGAAGCATACTTACTCATTTATATACATTATATATACATACATATATCGACAGAAAAAAAAATATATACACACACACTCACTATACACATATATACATGCACGCACACATGAATATATATATATATACTGTATATATATATATATATATATATACACATATGTACACAGACATTATACGCACACACAATATATATATATATATATATATATATATATATTTTTTTTTTTTTTTGTGTGTGCGTATAATGTCTGTGTACATATATGTATACACAGACATGCATGAAGGTCCCAGCAGCTCCCCGGCCCATCCAGGACCTGTCCACCTGCCCCACTTATTGGCTCTGTCTCCCTAATTGCAGTTATTAGGGGTATTTCAGTCCGGCCTGCTCTCGGCCCCCTCCTGCCCCCTCCTGCCCTGTGTGCCTGCTCTCGGCCCCCTCCTGCCCTGTGTGCCTGCTCCCCTCCCTATCAGCGGCTGTCAGTCAGTGCGGCGCTTCCCTTTCATCTCTCCCACCGCCGCCTCCTCCCCTCCAGCAGACAGAGCGGGGGAGGAGGGGGCTCGGGAGGAGGGGGATGTTAAAGTTACATTACACAAACACACGGGAGCACACAATCCCACCCAGAGCTAGAGCAGGACGTGTCCCGGGGTCTGCAGAGGAACCTTATGGAGTGACCCGGGGATTGTGGGGGACACCGGAGCTGTGCCTTGTGGGGTCCATGCGCTGCTGTCTGACCTCCAGGGTCAGGATCAGTCCTGCACGAGTGGCTGCAAGTTACTTCTCAGACATCCTGGTGCACTCAGCCCTGAGTCACTGCCATCTTACTCACAGTCACAACAAACTTTGGTCTGCTCTCTGCCGCCTTCCATGTGACGCTCACAGAGAGAGCAGAAAGTTGTGCTGGTGACACCGGGAGCCCCGATCTCAGGAGCGCCGGGCACAGGTGAAGCGTGGAGGAACTTCCCAGGAGCTCGTCTCCAGCAGGTCCTCCTGCAGCGTGGATATCGGGATCAGCTGGATCTGATTAGGTTGGGGGAGATTTGGCATTTTTTGTGTGATTTCTGATCCTCTGTGCTGAGCAGTGCTGGTGTCTTCTCCTGTCACAGCCATGCCTCAGCTCTCTGGAGCCGGAGGAGGCAATGGAGGTGGTGGGGACCCTGAGCTGTGTGCCACTGATGAGATGATCCCATTCAAAGATGAAGGGGATCCCCAGAAAGAGAAGATCTATGCCGAGATCAGCCATCCGGAGGAGGAAGGAGACCTAGCAGACATCAAGTCTTCTTTGGTGAACGAGACTGAGATCACCCCCAGCAACAACAGCCATGAGGTAACTACAAGTGGGGCTCATGGGGTGGGCTGCTTTACATGGAATAGGGTTAGCATGTAATTTCCAGGAAAACTTCAAAGTCCACAAGTGTGCAAAACTCCCCAAACCTAGTACCAATAGTAAAGAGGCTAGCTCCATGTCCTGATGATAGTTCTCCAGTGTGTATACACTGTTCCATGTCCTGATGATCCTTCTCCAGTGTGTACTGTTCCATGTCCTGATGATAGTTCTCCAGTGTGTATACACTGTTCCATGTCCTGATGATCCTTCTCCAGTGTGTACTGCTCCATGTCCTGATGATAGTTCTCCAGTGTGTACTGCTCCATGTCCTGATGATGGTTCTCCAGTGTGTACTGCCCCATGTCCTGATGATGGTTCTCCAGTGTGTACTGCCCCTTGTCCTGATGATGGTTCTCCAGTGTGTACTGCCCCTTGTCCTGATGATGGTTCTCCAGTGTGTACTGCCCCATGTCCTGATGATGGTTCTCCAGTGTGTACTGCCCCATGTCCTGATGATGGTTCTCCAGTGTGTACTGCCCCATGTCCTGATGATGGTTCTCCAGTGTGTACTGCCCCATGTCCTGATGATGGTTCTCCAGTGTGTACTGCCCCATGTCCTGATGATGGTTCTCCAGTGTGTACTGCCCCATGTCCTGATGATGGTTCTCCAGTGTGTACTGCCCCATGTCCTGATGATGGTTCTCCAGTGTGTACTGCCCCATGTCCTGATGATGGTTCTCCAGTGTGTACTGCCCCATGTCCTGATGATGGTTCTCCAGTGTGTACTGCCCCATGTCCTGATGATGGTTCTCCAGTGTGTACTGCCCCATGTCCTGATGATGGTTCTCCAGTGTGTACTGTCCCATGTCCTGATGATGGTTCTCCAGTGTGTACTGCCCCATGTCCTGATGATGGTTCTCCAGTGTGTACTGCCCCATGTCCTGATGATGGATCTCCAGTGTGTACTGCCCCATGTCCTGATGATGGATCTCCAGTGTGTACTGCCCCATGTCCTGATGATGGTTCTCCAGTGTGTACTGCCCCTTGTCCTGATGATGGTTCTCCAGTGTGTACTGCCCCATGTCCTGATGATGGTTCTCCAGTGTGTACTGCCCCATGTCCTGATGATGGTTCTCCAGTGTGTACTGCCCCATGTCCTGATGATGGTTCTCCAGTGTGTACTGCCCCATGTCCTGATGATGGTTCTCCAGTGTGTACTGCCCCATGTCCTGATGATGGTTCTCCAGTGTGTACTGCCCCATGTCCTGATGATGGTTCTCCAGTGTGTACTGCCCCATGTCCTGATGATGGTTCTCCAGTGTGTACTGCCCCATGTCCTGATGATGGTTCTCCAGTGTGTACTGCCCCATGTCCTGATGATGGTTCTCCAGTGTGTACTGCCCCATGTCCTGATGATGGTTCTCCAGTGTGTACTGCCCCATGTCCTGATGATGGTTCTCCAGTGTGTACTGCCCCATGTCCTGATGATGGTTCTCCAGTGTGTACTGCCCCATGTCCTGATGATGGTTCTCCAGTGTGTACTGCCCCATGTCCTGATGATGGTTCTCCAGTGTGTACTGCCCCATGTCCTGATGATGGTTCTCCAGTGTGTACTGCCCCATGTCCTGATGATGGTTCTCCAGTGTGTACTGCCCCATGTCCTGATGATGGTTCTCCAGTGTGTACTGCCCCATGTCCTGATGATGGTTCTCCAGTGTGTACTGCCCCATGTCCTGATGATGGTTCTCCAGTGTGTACTGCCCCATGTCCTGATGATGGTTCTCCAGTGTGTACTGCGTACTGCTTCATGTCCTGATGATGGTTCTCCAGTGTGTACTGCCCCATGTCCTGATGATGGTTCTCCAGTGTGAACTGCCCCTTGTCCTGATGATGGTTCTCCAGTGTGTACTGCTCTTCATATGGCACATTGTGTCAGCATGCATTGTTTTTCTAGTGAATGGTTACTATGTTTATTTTAATAGGAGATATTATGGTCATACAGTGGTTGGGTCATGAACACACTTCTGCTTAAAATCTAGGTTCAGTTAGATGACAATTGTCCTGATAAGCAGGTAGGAGAATTAAGGGTTTTCTCCACACCTGGCCTGGAGCAGGGGTCACTGACACGTGCAGATGTTGGACCATTTTGTCACAGGTGAACCATAACTTTCCATAATCCTGGCAGCTATTATTTCACATCTAGACCTAAAGATTTGTCATGACTTTTTTGTCAGTTCTTCATCAGGATATGCATGGTTAGGTTATCCCTTGGCTGTGCTGTCTTTAGGAGTGTAGTCACTAATGACACACAATAATATGGAGATCCCAAAGAATGTTGTGTATTTGTGATCCACAATATGCGGGAATAGAAAATCTGGAAACACAATTTGCAGTTCCCTCTTGTGTGTTTTTTTTTTTTCTATGACCTTCTCTGAATTACTGTAGATGCCTCCTTGGCCTTGCCATGTGTCACCTCCATTGGCCATGGGAGCAGTGATCCTGGTGCAAGGATATTTCATTTAGATGGCTTATCCCGTATTGTAAATATTTACCCAATAAAACACCAAACAATCAATAAAGTTAGAAATCTGTTACTAAGATAAACTATAACAATGTAGAATATAACATTGCAATGGGGCATCTTGGCAGTTGTTAGGGTTGTGATTAGTTCCTATTGTGATCTAATGATGTATATTTCCATAAAGATACACTTTTATGGTCGTTGCAGAGTGCAGCCGAACTTATTTAACAATGTGTCACAGCAAATCTATGTTTAAGATTTAGGTTAAAACAAAACGGCAACAATATGCCACAGATGTGTACTTGGAGTTTAGATCTTACTATTATACCTTTTAATTGGCAATTTTTAAGAATACACTGTAATTCTTTTTTATTATTGAAATAAGATGCCCATTACTACTGTTACTTTTCAAACTTTTACAAGCTAATGGAAAAAAAAAAATATATATATATATATTAATATTAAAGTTTTTTTTTAAATTTTTTACTTGACTAGGGATTTCCTTGTTAGAACCATTCATGTGTTAATGCATTCAGGACCAACATGATTTTCCATGAAATAACATCATTAATGCTCCCAACAGTACGGTTATTTCACTCATAAAGCAACACTTCTGCTTTTAATAGTCAAAATCCACTAATAAAACAGATTTTCCATTTCTGTGTGGGCCATGCCATCATGTATGTACTTTATTTGTACATGGCATTAGGAAATGTAGCTGTCATAATAAGTCCAATACCATGTTTCCTTTACAGAGACTATGGCATTCGGCTTATCATCCTTATATACAGGCTATGGCATTGGGCTTATCATCCTTACAGTTTACACTGTGTGATGTCGCAGCTCTTCCAGACCTATTATATGTACAGAGAAAGTGGTGGGGTGGCCATCTTTTGCCCCCATACTGCAGAGGAGCCATGTTTTGGCCCCATGCAACAGAGGAGCCATGTTTTGGCCCCATGCTGCAGAGGAGCCATGGTTTGGCCCCATGCTGCAGAGGAGCCATGGTTTGGCCCCATGCTGCAGAGGAGCCATGGTTTGGCCCCATGCTGCAGAGGAGCCATGGTTTGGCCCCATGCAGCGGAGGAGCCATGGTTTGGCCCCATGCAGCGGAGGAGCCATGGTTTGGCCCCATGCAGCGGAGGAGCCATGGTTTGGCCCCATGCAGCGGAGGAGCCATGGTTTGGCCCCATGCAGCGGAGGAGCCATGGTTTGGCCCCATGCAGCGGAGGAGCCATGGTTTGGCCCCATGCAGCGGAGGAGCCATGGTTTGGCCCCATGCAGCGGAGGAGCCATGGTTTGGCCCCATGCAGCGGAGGAGCCATGGTTTGGCCCCATGCAGCGGAGGAGCCATGGTTTGGCCCCATGCAGCGGAGGAGCCATGGTTTGGCCCCATGCAGCGGAGGAGCCATGGTTTGGCCCCATGCAGCGGAGGAGCCATGGTTTGGCCCCATGCAGCGGAGGAGCCATGGTTTGGCCCCATGCAGCGGAGGAGCCATGGTTTGGCCCCATGCAGCGGAGGAGCCATGGTTTGGCCCCATGCAGCGGAGGAGCCATGGTTTGGCCCCATGCAGCGGAGGAGCCATGGTTTGGCCCCATGCAGCGGAGGAGCCATGGTTTGGCCCCATGCAGCGGAGGAGCCATGGTTTGGCCCCATGCAGCGGAGGAGCCATGGTTTGGCCCCATGCAGCGGAGGAGCCATGGTTTGGCCCCATGCAGCGGAGGAGCCATGGTTTGGCCCCATGCAGCGGAGGAGCCATGGTTTGGCCCCATGCTATGAATAGAGCTGACTTGGGAAGTTGAACTCCTGGGGTGACATAGGTTTTGTGTAATTGCTACATTGCATATTCAGGACACTTGTCATTTAGACTAATTGTTTCCCAGCAAGTGAAATGGCAACCCACAGATGACTGGAGTCTCCCTTATCAGTCCAAGTTCTGTGTCTGCTTTGCTTTGCCTGTATGTAAACTTTTCCCAGCCTATCTAATCTTAGATTAACCCCATGTAACACTATAGCCCTGCCTCAGCTCTTTGAATTTAGTGTAATTTGACCCATTTCTGGGAACTCCCTCAGAAGATCAGGCTGTGCCTGTACATATAGATATATAAAAGGTTAATTAAGAGCCAGTGGTGATTGAATAAACAGCTTTCACTCTGTGTGACAGATTAACCCCTCCATTGGTGGAACCTTGCACAGAATGACACGGGCACCATAAGGCTGTGTCCAGACTGAGGAGAAAGTTCACAGGACTCCCATGGCCTCCTGTGAAGTTGCAATGAACCAAACAGATGTCACCAACTCTATTTTTAATTATTGTGATTATTGTGATCTTGGCACCAGATCGCCCCCAGCATAGGTGACTTGGCCTAATAATTAATTCTCTATATGGAGTGGTACATTTTAAGACCTGAGACATCCCTTTACCTAGATGGAGAATTCTTTAAATAATGGATGGCACATAAGAAGCTACTCATAGAGCATGAAGGCAATCTCATGTAAGTGGCTCCTCATCTTTTCTATAGGAAACCTTCCGCCATTCATTGTTTTATTATGTAATGAATCTGTGGCACGGATCCTCATCTTCCTCTATGCAGAAGACCTTCCGACCATGGTGGAAGTGTTTCCAAGTTCCATTAAACCTCTGCAGTAGACCTGGAACCTTTGATGTTTAGTTGATGTAGAATGGTCTTATCTTACAAATGCTTCATTAATCCGTCTTTTACAATAGTAAATCGGGTTTGATATACCATATACTGTTTCTTTTATATGGCATGTAGTTATTTTTAATCTCTATTTTAACCTCTTTGGTGCCAGTTACCTCCTATAGGTATATTCTTGCTGACAGAGAGCTCTTGTGTTCACAATTGAGCTGTCATCACGTAAGGTTCCCCATAGACAGCTGGGGCCAACACAAGCAAAGCAGAATGCAGGTGAAGCTACATGCAGTGTAGGGGATATTGGCATATTTTGCAAACATACACTCAGGAATAAGTGTGCCCACCCGGAGATGTTGCCACATTACACAGTTTGGTGTGTGTCCCATTACTTCATAGGCAAAGGATAATTTAGTCTATAAAAAAAATATATATAGTGGCTGTATAGGTGATGTAGGAAAAAAAATAGGGCAACCACGCAGACATTGTTCTCATGGTTTTGTTAAAATATTGATGAAGTTTTAGCGTGAGATACGATCACAGACCCGATATAGAAAACCAGCATGGTGGTTAATTGCATCAGGATATGTAGAGAATATTATTTTTATGCCCGATTCTCTTCATCATTGTATTTTTCCCATTGCATAAGTAATAGGACACGAGTGTGGCGACAGGCATGCCGGAGACTTGTGATGATGACATGAGTCAATGGGTTCACCGTGATCACAGAACAGGCGTGCAATCTGCCGTCCGAACTCGGCTATGTCTTACAAATAATACATTTCTTTTTCTGGTCTTGCCATGAATAAGTGCCAAATCTAAATATTGGCGCGAATCAATTCCTGAATATTAAAATCTGATAGTTCTTATAGAAGAATGAGCTGCTGCTCCTTGTAGATGCAGAATACGTTCAATGCTGCGAAATGTAATGCAGGCAAGTGAGACTGGGGCGTTGGGGGAGCTTTACGTAGCAAATTCGTGTTTTTGTGTTGAATATTACAATTAATAGTCCTGATCTGTAAATATAAAATATTACACCTCTGTCTGAATTGTAACAGAAGGACACATTTCTGATATATTTGGTTATTGTAAATCCACTTTTAGTATGGAAGCATACTATCTGATAGTGTAACATATAATATACCGTGTAAACAGAATGAAAATTCCCATTGGTTAGACACATACAAAAACCTAGTTCTGGCTATATTGTCAGTGTATCCATAATAGGCCATAGTATTCCCTGAGCCCAGACTATACCAGGGGTTAAAGAGGCCTAGGCTTGATTGTACCCTGGGTATATTATGGTCTGGGCCATTTCACACCCCCTCATGCCAGATTATACTCCCCTTGTTATCAGTAGCGTTGCGTGCTATACACAAGAATTTCTTAATTTTTCAATATCTTAGGGGCTCAGGTTTTTCAGGTAAGTTATGCGAGAAGATAACAGACTTAAATCTTAAACTTCTAAATACATACTCTTATATTACTTAAAGCAGAAAAACTTCAATCAGTAAAAATATTAGACTTCCACAAATTTGAGATAAATAATCCTACCGCACTTCTCAGTAGTCACACATTGAAAGTAGCTGTGAGTCTGAGTATGATAGCATGAGATCTGCACACTTCTCAACCAATCAGAGACCGGGTAAGAAAATCAGTGATGTTATTTCAAGGGCTCATAAAATGGATGGGTTTAGTTTGGCCTAATCTATTATATACCCCAGGGCATAGTTTGGCCTAGGAGAGTTTATTCCCCGGGGGTATACTCTTGCCTGGGTTCTTCTATTTCTTTTTTTTTTTATGATGGTTACACTGGCTGACTTTATAATTAGTCCAACTAGAAAGCCTATGGATCTATTTCCTGTTAGTTTTGGACATGGCTGCCTACTCTGAATTTTTTTACCACGTATGTTGAATTGTTGAGGATCTCTCCGGATACATGATATCAATTTTGTAGAACCCTCCCAATTGTATTGTTATCTTTGCATTGACAGGGGAATGCTCACGTGATAATACAATATACGGTATTTACAAAGCTTTAGGGTATGTGCACACGTCAGGATTTCTTGCAGAAATTTCCTGAAGAAAACCGGAAATTTTCTGCAAGAAATCCGCATTTTTTTTTTTTGGCGTTTTTTTTTCCCTTTTTTTTCGCGTTTTTTTTTTAGCATTTTGCAAGCGTAATTAGCTTGCAGAATGCTAAAGTTTTTCAAGCGATCTGTAGCATCGCTTGGAAAACTGACTGACAGGTTGGTCACACTTGTCAAACATAGTGTTTGACAAGTGTGACCAACTTTTTACTATAGATGCTGCTTATGCAGCATCAATAGTAAAAGATAGAATGTTTAAAAATAATAAAATAAAAAAATTGGTTATACTCACCTGCAGACAGCCGATATCCTCAGCGGCGTCCGTTCCTATAGATGATGTGGTTCAGGACCTTCGATGACGTCGCGGTGACGTGAGCGGTCACATGACCGGTCTCGCGACCAATCACAAGACAGCGACGTCATCGCAGGTCCTGAACCACACCATCTATAGGAACCGAAGCGGCAGCATGCAGCGGTGATAGGCGGGAACACTCCGGGGGCCATCGAAGGTGAGTATATGACTATTTTTTATTTTAATTCTTTTTTTTTTTACCAATTATATGGTGCCCAGTCCGTGGAGGAGAGTCTCCTCTCCTCCACCCTGGGTACCAACCGCACATAATCTGCTTACTTCCCGCATGGTGGGCACAGCCCCGTGCGGGAAGTAAGCAGATCAATGCACTCCTAGGTGTGCGGAATCCCCGCAATTCCGCATTTTTAATGAACATGTTGCTTTTTTTTCCGCGATGCGATTTTTTTTCGCGGAAAAAAATGCAACATTTGCACAAGATATGCGGAATACACTGAAAATAATAGGAGGCATATGTTAGCGTTTTTTTCGCGTTTTTGTCACGTTTTTATAGCAAAAAAACGCGAAAAATCCTGAACGTGTGCACATGGCCTTAAATTAACTCATTCACAATGATTATGGTCTTATCTCTGTACTTAACTCCCTATTATTCAATTATCATGGCTTTTTTTACCTGGCTCTCCTGTTTAGTTCAGCCTCATACAGTCTGCAGCAATTACTGTGTTAGACCATTGGGGAGGCAGAATGTGGTTGTGATAAAGGCTCCTGCTCCTTGTGACATCTGATCTTTACGGCCTACACAATCCCTGAAACTGCCAAGTAGTTGACACCAAAATGGTACCTGCTGTGTTTTTCTCATCAGTGTTTTTTTTTGGGGGGGTACCAAGGATAAACTAGATCATACATAATTTGTTAATTTAAAAAAAAGCCCTTCAAAATTTATCTGGTGTCATGACTTATTGATTACAGTAGGTTGTATAGGCAAAATTTTGATTTCTATGATAGCCATGTTTTGGTCCTATTTACTTGGCAGAGCATGCGCCTTCTCTCTCCACTATGAATGGATGAAAAGTTACAGAAAGCGAAGTTTCATAAAATATTATTTTTACTGTAAACCCCCCTTAGAAAGAAACCAATCAACAGTTTTTCATATTTCCTTAATTAAAGGGGCATTCCCATCTCCAAGATCCTTTCTCAATATGTACTAGGTGTAGTAGTAGTAGTAGTAGTAGTAATAATAATAATAATAATGTTGGCAAATACCTCCAAATAGAAGTATAGTATAGTTTTTCTGACTAGCTATTTTGCCAACCCCAGCTGCAGGGCATGTCCGTAGCTTAGGTATCCATGGTTACTTACAACCACTCATATAGTGAGTTAGTTAGCTGTTAGGCCTCTTTCACACTTGTGTTGGTACGGGTCCGTCGCTAAGCGTCGGCGCGACGTACCGACGCACGTTGTGAAAATTTGTCACGACGTGGGCAGTGGATGCAGTTTTTCAATGCATCCGCTGCCCATTGTAAAGTCCCTGGGAGGAGGGGGCGGAGTTCCGGCCGCGCATGAGTGGTAGGAAATGGCGGACCCGAAGTGCCGACGGTCCGCCAAAACACAACGCATCCAGTGCACGACGCCATACGTCGTGATCCGTCGGCAATACAAGTCTATGGGCAAAAAACGCATCCTGCGGGCACATTTGCCGGATCCGTTTTTTACCCAAAACAACGGATTGCGATGGATCTAAAACGACACAAGTGTGAAAGAGGCCTTAGTTGTTGTAACCATGGATACCTAAGCTACTGCAATGCCCTGCACAAGTGCTAAGTGACATGGAGAATCAGAAAAACTATACATTTCTAATTTGAGGTATTTGCTAATATTATTCATATTATTCCATTTACTACATATTGGAATAGGATATTGAAGATGGGAAAACCTCTTTTAACTCCCTCAGAAATCCATACCTCATCCTCCCTTCTATGGGCGCTGCATTCAGGGATCTTCTGCGCAGGCTCCGGCGAGTTACTGTGACCTCCGGTGTGCGCGCCGATAAAGTGCTCTCCGCACTTCCTGCCTGCACAGCCATCGCTAGGAACCATGTGTAAATGGTAATGACTATGCAGGGAGCAAGTGGGAAGTGCACCTTATCGGTGCGCACACCGGAGGTCTCTGGAGCGGAAGTAGCCAGGGGCCGGCACAGAAGATCCCTGAAAGCAGCGCCCATAGTAGGGAGGATGAGGTATGGATTTCTGAGGGAGTGCAGGGCGCAGGCGTGGGATTCCAGGGCCGTAACTGAGGGAGGGGGGTAGTATTACAGTGAGGACAGGGGGCAGGGATTTCTTCCAGGCACTGCACGCACAGGAGCCTGGAAAAAATCATTAGCATAAAGAGAATATAAGATTTCTCAGCAACAAGACCACTAATATGAGGCATACAGGTAGGACTAGTGTAACATTTCTATTACCTGTATGCCCATATTAATAGGTCATATACGTCCCGGGGTGACAGATTCCCTTTAAGTGTGAAGCACTACCTCATCTTATCCAACTTCCTTATTACCAAAAGCTAAACCTTTTGGGGCAGATTTATCAAAACTGTCTTTAAAAAAACAACAACAAAAAAAAACCTCATTATTGGCCATAACAACCAATCACTGTACAGCTTTCATAGGGCTGTTTTTTTAAAGAAAAATCTGAACCGTTTATGGTTGCTATGGCCAACAAATAAGTTTTTAGTTTTCATTAATTGTAAGCAAATGTGCAGGGACAGCTTTAAGGGAATATGTCACCAGATTTTTGTTTCGCCGTTTGAGAGCAGACTATTGCTGGGGTAGAGACCCTGATTCCAACAATGTGTCACTTAAGGTCCATTTACATTACAAGATGTTTGGCACTAAACAGCTGCCGATCAGCTACTTTCTTGCTGATCAGCTATTCTTTTAATAGCCCGTTTAGGCAGACCGTGCTACAGATGTGCGCTGAATGATCGCTCAGTGCTCATAGGCTGCCATAATTCTCGGCAGCACAGGTGCAATTTGCACAGGATGATGCACTACTGAGAACGATGATCTTTTGTGCAGTCCTAAAGATCAATTCACCCGACAAGCGAACGTTTTGCTCATTTGCCGCGTAATTGCCAACTTGTTTAGACTGCCCAATTATTGGGTTACACGCTTTCCACAGTCTAGCAGTGTAGATGGACCTTTGCTGGGATGCTTTCTGTAGTTTTGATAAAATCACTATTTTACCTGCTGCATATCCAGGAGTTCTCTGAATTCTGGGCTCAGTATAACCCCTACCCACACCATTGATTGGCAGCTTTCTGCCTATGCACAGTGTTCACAGAATGCTGGCAATCAGAGGTGGGGTGGGGTTATACAGAGCTCATGAATATGGAGGACTACATGGTGTTAGGTTTACTGGTACTTTAATGATAATCTCCTGCTGATAAAACACTTACTGGACTGCTTGGTGTAGTTTTGATAAAGTGACACATCGCTGGAATCAGGGTCTCTGTCCCTACATCATGCTATTCTCAGATGTGATAGCAAAACACTAACAGCAAAAGTAATTATTCACAGGATAAGTGATAATTTGCTGATAAGGTTGGTCACACCACTGGCAACCCCACCGATTCTGGCAAAAGGGCTTTGAATTGCAGTGTTTGCATAGAATGGGGGCCGTGCATGCTCCGTTCTTTGTCATTGGGATGGCAAGCCCCTTGTCTGGAAAAGAAACTAAACCCCATTAACTGAAACACCCACAGAGCCAAACAAGAGAAGCGGTGTATGACAAGGACAAAGGTAAGAAGTACACACTACAGGAACTACCAGAGAAATACAAAAGAAATGAGCTTTATTCACAGCAGCACATAAGACCAAGCAGTGACGGAGCACGCATAAGCTGCAATGGTGCCCATGGCACTTCACCCCATGCACCATGCCCACAGCAGTGTTCTCCAGGTGGAAGACCTCTTGGTCTGGGTGTATATATTTTTTATCTACTCATGCACTTGCTATTATTACTTGTCTGTTCCTTTTGGCTTTCTTATCTGCTCTCTACCTTCCCAGCTGCAGACTCATGGATATTATTGGTGCTTAGTTGCTCTTTTTACCTGTTTTTCAATGTCTGGTCCTATATATGCTGCTTTTTTTATTTATCTGGTAATTTGTGTATTCCTTCGTCCTTCTCACACACTCTCACAAACATACATGGCTGTGACCCTACAGCCGGCGGATGATGCATGCTGCCCTCGGTTTGGGCAGGAATGGTTAATTCTGTACTGCACAGCTCCTGGTCTCGGTTTCTGGCCGCCCCGCAGTCTGGACTGTTACCTAGGAAGGCTCGTGGCGGTCTGAAGCTCGCTGGATGCTGCCAGCCTTGGCCCCCCTGTCCGTTGCTTCTCCTAGGCTGCAGACGTAAGGGTATGTGCACACGCTGCGGATTCTGCTGCGGATTTTTCTGCAGCGGATTTGGAAAATCCGCCGTGCAAAACCACTGCGGATTTTCTCGCGGTTTCTTCTGCGGATTCCTCTGCGGGTTTTCAACTCCACTTTCCTATTGGTGCTGGTTGAAAACCGCTGCGGAATCCGCACAAAGAATTGACATGCTGCGGAAAATAATCCGCTGCTTTTCCGCTCGAATTTTTCCTCAGCACGTGCACAGAGTTTTTTTTCTCCCATAGGTTTACATGGTACTGTAAGCTTTGGGAAAACTGCTGCGGATCCGCAGCGTCAAATCCGCTGCGGATCCGCAGCAAAATCCGCAGCGTGTGCACATACCCTTAAGCTGCCTCTAACAGCCTGGAAAGATAGACTGGTCCCCAAAAATGTAGAAGTTCAGCTAAAAATTAACCCAATACGTACAGGACCTTAAAGGGAATCTGTCACCAGGAGTTTACTACCACATCTATGTAGGATCAGAGACCCAGATTCCAGCAATGTTTGACTTACTGGGCTACTCGCTGTAGTTTTGATAAAATTACAGAGGGTTTTTTTTTTCTTTTGCACATCTACCAGTTCTCAAAATGTTGAACTCTGTATAATCCCACCTATACTACTGATTGACAGCTTTCTGTACACAATGTGCATAGGCAGAAAGCTGCCTATCGGGAGCAGGGTTATACAAAGATTCTAAATATGGAGGACTACAAGGTAGCAGGTTTACCAGTCCTCTAGTGATGATGTTCCGCTGATCAAATTTAGATTTTATCAAAACTACAGCAAGCAGCCAAGTAAGTGACATATTGCTAGAATCAGGGTTTCTGTCTCTACATTATTCTGCTGTCAGATTAAGTGGCAAAAACCTGGTGACCAATTCCCTTTAGAATCCGCAGTCCTTTATTTGGATTACTTTATCTAAAAGTTCCTTTAAGAGGATGTGCACATGACCCTATGTTCAGTGCAAATGAAATCCAACAAAACATTGGATCGCACTCAGACCAATGTTATGCACATGTCTGATTTTTCATTTTTTATTTTTCCTTGGACAGAGCTGCTTCCGGGGAAAAAAATCACAGAATGTCTAAGTTTGATCCAGTATTCAGATCACACTCAGCCATGGAAAACTTTGGACTGCACTTGGATGACATCTGAGTGCAGTCCACAGACTGACAGCATGGAGACATTTTCTTTATCTTCTTCACTTTATCCTAACGAATTGGATCAGAATTTGATCGATGTGATCTGCACAATGAATCAGATTCTTACGGATGAGAGCATGTACAGTCGCATGACAGTAGCCGTAACTTTCAGTCATTGAGCAAAAGCTAATTTTTTACCGTCTTCTAGAGTAAATGTTACTCCCTGCATAAAGTACATCCTGTGATAATATTTAGTTAAAGGCCGCAGTTAAAAACAAAAACATAGCTGTACAAAGAGTATTTATTTTAAAAAAAAAATTGGGACTTCCAACACTGAGGAAGTGGATTAATGACCAGATGCAGAGTGGGTAATTGCTGTCAGATGGCAGCCCCCCTAATTCAGTAAGCACGTTATTATCAGATACCTTGTTCCTACACAGGAAGGAAATGGCGCGTTAATAGGACAGATTCATTGTTGGGGTTATGTCTACCCCGACGTTCCTTCTAATTGTATATTCTGTTCAGGCAGTATATGACTGCTAGGGTCCTTATTGTTAAAGGAGAACTCCCAGCAATCCGCAAGAGCAGGATCCATGTAGTAGGCCTAGTACTCCATAGGTAGGGTTAGACAATGGTAAAGTTTATGTATGATGCGCAATTGGATAATCTAATAATATCTTCTAGAGAATCACATTGTATATATATTTCTCAGCTTTCAAGAAGAAGACCGGACTCTTATCATGAAAAGTCCAGAGAACACCTGGATGATGGTGAGTGCAAATCATTTCTTTTTATGTGACTATAAGTAATCTATTATACAAGGCATGATAAGTCAGTGTCGCACTATTCCATGGCATTGCTAATAGAAAGTCCCAAATATGGCTTTCCCCATGATGTCTGTCTAGTTCTGGGGATATATACCGTAGTTGTAAGCAGGTTGCCTGAGCTGCTCCCACTATCGGGCTTCTCAACCATTCCCATAGGTTAATAATGCTGGATGTGAGGGGTAACAGGAGTCAGATGCCATAGATCAGTTCAGTTTTCAGAATCTTTGGTCTAAGGCTGGAGTCCCACATCAAAAAATTGATCTAGTTTTCATCCAGAAAGGTGGGACGATGTATTTTTTTTCTCACTTGTCATCCACATGCAATTATTTTTTTAAAACTCAGCAGCTATTTATCATTTACCGGACCATTTACAGCTTCCTATGTTACAGAACTGCAATGTAAAAATTATATATATATATATATTTTTTTTTTATTTTAAAGCTTTGGAAAAAGACAAAGATCTGCACTGCTTCATTGAACAACATTGGTCTTTGTGCAAACCTATTTGTATTGGATTGCATTCATCAGAGTTATACTCTCGCGTGAGCCAGCCCCTAAAGGTGGCCATTAGTGATGAGCCTCGATCGAGCGTCAGGGGTGCTCGGTGCACTCATTGCTCCATTTAATATCGCAGGTGCTCAAGCGCCATGCTTGAGGCATGTTTTGTGGCTATTGGGCTGCATGTGACTTGCATTCGATGAGGTAAATTTGCAGTTTAAAAAATAAATAAATAAATAAAAAGCATATGGGTTGTAATTGCGTTTTCCATAGATGTTTTTAGCCTGATTTAACCTAAAAAATACAGTACATTTTGTAAAATGACGTAGGGTCTCCCCTATTTTTGGCAACCAGCAACGGTAAAACAGACAGCTGTGGGCTTATATTATCAGGCAGGGAGGGTCCCTGGATATTGGATCCTTCCCAGCCTAAAAATACAAACCCACAGCCACGCCAGAATGGGGGCATCACATCGGCTCTTCCCGATTTCCCTGGGGTGATGGTAGTTGGGTTTGACAGTTGTGATTTTTAAAAAATCACAGCTGGCATCATCCCTTGGGTTAGTAATGGAGACTTGTCTGTCAGACATCCCCATTACTAACCCAGTAATCAACAATTTAAACACGCATAACTTTTTTAAAATTTCAATAAGACCCCCCCCCCCCCCCCCCCATTCTTTCTGAACTATCCCTCATTCACCAATTTATTAAAGAAAAAGCAAAAAATTCCATGCAGGTCTGAAGCCTTCCTATAACTTTAATAAATAGAAAGATGACAGCCATTAAAATCATAATGAATCTTTATATTTAAAAAAACATAAAAGAAAATGAGACGCCACGGTTAAAAACAGGGACACCTATAAAGACAGGAGTTAATCCATAGTAGGAATCTTGCTAACGTGTATGCAAGTGATAAAGGAGTATAAGCCGGGTATGGGCAACACGTAAGAGATCGATTAAATAATGTAATTGCTTGGATTTTTCTATTTATTGGAGTTATTGTTTGCTTATGCATTTAAGCCTTATTGCATAGATTGTATGATTAGGTGTTTTGTCAGAAAAGGATACCTGACAGACATAAAAAGATGGAAATCAAGACATAAAAAGATGGAAATAAAGACTATAGATCCTTTCCCATTCACAAATTTCTCAAAATGTTGCTACGCAGTTCCGATGTAGTCCATAGTCCCTGATTCTGTAAATATCAGTAAAGTGATCGGTAGTCACAGATGCCGGGTGGTGGTCTGCACTCCTCATCGTCACCGGGTCTCCCTGAGCACATTGAGGCTCTGAGCGTCTCTGACTAGCGGTCACTTTACTGCTATTCACAAACACCCAAGACAGAATCGAGGACCGTGGACTTCATCGGACCACCATGGCAACATTTTGAACTGGTGAGTATACGCTTAATGCTATCATTATGCTCCACGTCAGCCGGTTATAACATGTTTAAGGCAGTGTTTGCTGACTCCCTTTAAAGCCCCCCATACACATTGGACTAAAGTCTGACAAACTTGGAAGGATCCACCTGTTTCGACGGGAACCGCCAACCATCTATTTGGTATGGAGGCCTCCCGACTGTACATGAAAGATTGTCGGAAAACCTAAGGATCAGGTACCTGTTTAGCTAATTCAATCACTTGATCCTTTTGTTCTGATTGGAGATATCATTCTGGCAGCACCTCTCACATGGAGAATACAGGCACACTCGGTAGGGCCAAGCGTTCTGTGGATGGGGAATCATCAGACATAGCCATCAGCTAGGCAATGAGTACTGGCACTTCTATTTCAGTGGCTAAATGATAGTGAAACGTAACTTTACAGTAGTCCCATGGAAGATTTTGACAAAAGCTATATGCCATTATGTGTATTTTGCAAGTCAATAACAAACTAGACAGCTGTGCCGCAGAATAACATCGACTGAAAAGATGACTACACTTCCTCCAGAGAAAACATACATCTGAGCTTAAAAAAACATTATTTAAGGTAAAACTAGAGGACTCTGATTGAACGCCCTTAGATATTTTTCACCACATTTTTTCCTAATCAGTCCGTCTGTAGAAGTTTGTATACAGAGGCAATTGGCCAGACGGTTTAAAGTCTGAAATGGTGTTTTGGCCAAAAACAGTTGTCAGAGTAAATGTGGTACTTTACTGAGTAGAGTCACCCGAAGGAGATCCAGGTGCACTTGAGCTAGAAGTGTCAGAACCCCATTAAGATGAAAGCCTGGCGGACATTAAATTATAAATTAATAGACTAATAAGATATTTCCTACATTACAACTGTGTTGATGAATGCTGCATCATTGGGAGTAATGTATCTGAAAATACCGATCGAAAAAAAGGAACACCTCATCCCCTCCCCCCCCATCAACTGCTTCTTTTAAAGAATTTACAAAACAAATCGGGTCTATCATTATCACATATAGTCGCATCAAAAGTTATAATGTTACAAATGAAATGTGTTTTAAAGATCATTTCCGCAAATTAAAAAAAAAATAAAAAATAAAATGGAGCAATGTAATTGCCCTAATTTCTAGTCTTTCTTTCTTCATCTCTTTGTTTTTGTTTTTATTTATTACTTTATTTTATGTTCTATATATAGTGGCAACATATTTTACAGTTCTGAACAGAGATTGAAACAATTTACATCACTCCATGGCATAATCTAAAATCCCTAGCTTGAACACATGCTTGCGTCAATCAACTCATTAGAATATTTTTTTACATTTATTCTGCTCATCCTTTTTTTTATTTTTTATTACGGTATATAGAATTTTTGGAAAAGTTAAGTGACCTTAAATATGGCTACCATTATAATTGAATATCTGGGTGTCTTTACTTACTGTTGTGGTGACTAGCTTTCCCAAAGGCCTGACTACAGGAGTCCATATACATTAGACTACAGATTCATTCACATATCCATGTGACACGTGCTGCTGCAATCCATTTTTTTTTCACTCTCGGAAGCGCACTGACCCATAAAGTTTCATTGACCCATGCACACATCAATTTTAAAAACCGATCCATGTCTCTGGTGAAACTCATTAAAGTCTATGGGGATCCGTTAGACATGGATGAATGCCGGGAAGTCATACTTTGTACTTCAGTTTTCTATCCGAATTTCACCTGTTTTTAACTGATACATAAAAAATTAGACAGTTTACCTGCTTCCGTGAAGGAATAGAAAAAAACTTAGGGAAAAAAACAAAACTGGTGCAACTAGAATGACGCCTGAAAAAAATGGGTTTGTTTCTCCAAAAATACATAAAAGTATGTACCGTACATTGATTTTTCTTAGATGGTAACTCTCATTAGATAAATGCTGGACAAATCTGCGAATTTGGGTGTAAGGTTTATGTGGTTGGAATTCAAATGCCCAATCCTTTTCTCTGTTGGTAAGATTAGCTGCTGCCAAACGACTTTGTAGCATCGCTCTGATAAGCTGTATAGGAACGCTTCGATGAGTGTTCACATGTATGGGGGGTCAGAAGAGATCTGTCGTTTATGTGATAGTTTGGCCAGTGGGGCTATCTAATGTGCATGGCCAGATTTAGTGATTTATTTATTTTTTGGAAAATCCTAGTTGAACTAAACTGGGGCAGAATATGCTTAAAAATAATCATTTTGATTATTAGATATAATATATTACAAAAAAATGTCAATACGGCCAGCAATCTTCCAGGATAGACAGTCTGTGGTCTGGGTGTGGTGCACGGAGCTTTGACTTTCAAGTCAAATAGCTCTCAGTGGTCTATATGGGAATGTTCTCCAGCACCAAATAAAGTAGTTAAAGCTTTGCCTTTTAATCATATAGGATAAAAAAAAAAGTCAGAATGTGCATGTTAAAAAAATAAATAAATAAAAAAAAAAATGTTTTTCAAAAAGCGGAATTTGCAAATATTAACAAAAAGAAAACTTATACTGCATGTTTCTGGTAGAACAACCTTTAATTATTGCTATGATTTAAGGGGTTTTCTACCTGAAACACGTAAGCATGATATGTGCACATTCTGCCAATTGTTTTATTTTTAGGCTTTTATGATTAAAAGCTAAGTTTTAACTACTTACTGTTGGTGCTGGAGAACATCCCCTTTTGTACCCGTGAATATCGCTGTGACCTACTGAATTACTATATTTATTTCCACTTATCTCTATACATTTCCATCGTTAAATGCTTTATTGAAGATACATGTTATGTAGATTTTGAATATCTCTTGTATAAATTTTCCAGGTCCCCAAAACAATGTAAGCCTCCCAAACTACTTGTCATGTAGGTGTCCTAATTTAAATTCAGTATACAATGAAGCCCCGCTGTGGGTTAAACTCCGTGGGGGAAGCCTTATGTTACATTTGTATCACAGTCTGAGTTTAATTGCAGTCAATTGTCATGAATAGAAGCAATTGTTCATGTGACAAGTATTCATAAGGAGAGCCAGGGTAACCTAATATAATAGTGAGATGCCAGCCTGTCCCGTGTAGTGGTCACATTACACAACACTTCCCACAAAGGCCACTGTTTTCATAAATAAAGAGTCACCTACAATGAACAACTGACATAATAATACGGTATGAATAGGAAGACCATTGTGGTTTTACTAACAGCTGACATATGAAAATTACAGCAGGCGTACACATTCAAGTATCACCTCTCACCAAAGGAGTAAGAAGCATACTTGTATCATAAACTCTTACACTCTTCCAAGTGCTCGCATACCACTCAAAATTCTTGACGTCGACCAAAATTTTGAAAATAATAAGCCTAACATTTTCTCTTGTCAAAGTTGTTGGCCATGCGAACAATTTGATGAAAAACCATATATTAATTCCTAACATTTGTTGGGGGTGCATCATCAGTTTTTATTTTTGAATTTTGGATTGGCCTTAGCTGTGGTCAGTATTTAGTCCACATATTTTGAGAGTATTTGTAAGCTAAAGCCAGGAGTGGAACTAATTATAGTGAAAAACTATAAAAAAAAACAAAAAACCTGTTCTGTGTTTTGGAGACACTCCTGGTTTTGCATACAAAAACTGATGAAAAAAAATACTGACCTGTGAATGAGGCCTTAATAACTGCTCCTTCTGACTAAGGAGCTGCAGACCCTTTCTGACCACGGTCTTAAAGCCTATATCCAAAAGGTCAGTCCACTACTACTTTGTGCTGTTCCCCTTTTTAAGGATTATGTGCTCACGATGTCTTTAAGACGCCGGTAAAACCGTTTCAGGAAAAAGCCAGCAGTATAAGAAGTAACTAAAGACTGAACATGTGCACAGCAATGACGTTTTTACATTGCTGTGCATTCTGTTCAATTTTTGCCTCGGTTTGGTGTCTGTGTGCTCATGCCTTTAACACTTGCCCAGACACACTTTTGGCATTCTATGGGTTAATGAGGCCCTTTGGCTACAGATCCTGAGACCTTGGTTTCATTATAAAATAAATACAATACTATTGTAATATTGTGTACTGTGGGCACTATCCAGACAAAATTTTGTAGCAATGACAGTAGATCAGCGGTAATAACATTAAATTATACATCCAGTTTAAAAAGAATGTGGTTTATAGAATATTACCAATCCTAATATTTTCAATATTCTTCTGTTTTGAGTATCTTCATTCTGTCCATCACAATAGGATAGTTCATCCTCGTGAAAAAAATAAAATAAAACATGTGTAATGTACTCACGAGTAGAGTTGTGCGAATTTGTTCGGATTTGGTTACCGAATCTGAATTTGCCATAGTTGTGCCATATTCGAACTCTGTTCGTGCCGAAAGTATGTTTGATCGGTTCCAAACATATTCGGTAATTTCTACTCCCATTGTCTCTAATGACGTTCGGCTGTGTTCGACGAATATTGCAAAAAGCAATATTCAATGCCGATCGTATTCGGTACTGAATCGAAACAAATTCGCTCTACTCTACTCACGAGGGCCTCTATTCCTGGTGTGTGTGTCTGTTCCATTTCTCATCTGTACCAAGTGACCTGCACTCTGAACTGATTGAATCACACAGCATCTTATTGGTGGACTGTATGTCCATTTCTTTATGCATTCCTATGAAAGCCTCAATGGGAGTCTCGCAGTCCCGTAAGTAGAGACTTCTGGTCCACACAAGACAATAAGGTTCAGACAGTCGGGGAGCGTCCTGTAGTCCAGCTGAGGAATAGGATGGAGGCTCGTAAATCGGGAATAAAGCCCCTAGTAAGAGATTTACAGAGTTACTGGTTGCTAGATGTTGATTTCTTTCTGTCCATATGATAAAAATGTTCCCAGACTGCATTTTTTATACTTCTAATAATTCTTCATGTAACATAACATATTCCACAGAACTTTCCGCTAGGACATAGAACAGGGCCCATGTGCAAGAACAGTATATAAGCCCTTCGCAACTCATCATAATCCACAATTTCTGAGGTAGCAATGGAACCCCTAACCTCATCATAATGAAGCTTCTTTGGAGGTAGTAATGGGACCCCTTACATCATCATAATGAACCTGCTTTGGAGGTAATAATGGGACCCCTTACCTCTTGGGGCCCTTTGTGGCCCCACAGGTTGTACTTCCGGGATTGGACATATAATTGATACAATCTATGAGGAGATGGGGGAAGGAGCTGAGACAAGCAAAAACTGAGAGGATTGCTAATAAATAGGGGTTATAATATAAACCTTCATGAGCCAGTGTCAAAGGAGGTGCAAGGAGGATGTGGAGTGGAGACAGATGAATAAAAGAGGGACCAGACACGGGGGGGGCATTGTTTTGTTGTGATGGACAAGATGAAGAGGAAAGAAAATACTAGTAAGGCCGGTGTCACACTCAACGTATGAAAATAAGGTCCGATTTTTACGGCCGTAATACGCAGAAATGTTCCCAAAATAGTGATCCGTATGTCATCCGTAGTCAGGGTGTGTCAGCGTATTTTGCGCATGTCATCCTCCGTATGTAATCCGTATGGCATCCGTAATGCGAGATTTTCTCGCAGGCTTGCAAAACCGACATCTAATGGATTTATGTGCTGAAATGTTCGTTAAAACACATCTACTGTGTGTGTGTATGTATGTATGTATATATATATATACAGTGGGGCAAAAAAGTATTTAGTCATTCAGCAATAGTGCAAGTTCCACCACTTAAACAGATGAGAGGCGTCTGTAATTTACATCATAGGTAGACCTCAACTATGGGAGACAAACTGAGAAAAAAAAATCCAGAAAATCACATTGTCTGTTTTTTTAACATTTTATTTGCATATTATGGTGGAAAATAAGTATTTGGTCAGAAACAAAATTTCATCTCAATACTTTGTAATATATCCTTTGTTGGCAATGACAGAGGTCAAACGTTTTCTGTAAGTCTTCACAAGGTTGCCACACACTGTTGTTGGTAGGTTGGCCCATTCCTCCATGCAGATCTCCTCTAGAGCAGTGATGTTTTTGGCTTTTCGCTTGGCAACACGGACTTTTAACTCCCTCCAAAGGTTTTCTATAGGGTTGAGATCTGGAGACTGGCTAGGCCACTCCAGGACCTTGAAATGCTTCTTACGAAGCCACTCCTTCGTTGCCCTGGCGGTGTGCTTTGGATCATTGTCATGTTGAAAGACCCAGCCACGTTTCATCTTCAATGCCCTTGCTGATGGAAGGAGGTTTGCACTCAAAATCTCACGATACATGGCCCCATTCATTCTTTCATGTACCCGGATCAGTCGTCCTGGCCCCTTTGCAGAGAAACAGCCCCAAAGCATGATGTTTCCACCACCATGCTTTACAGTAGGTATGGTGTTTGATGGATGCAACTCAGTATTCTTTTTCCTCCAAACACGACAAGTTGTGTTTCTACCAAACAGTTCCAGTTTGGTTTCATCAGACCATAGGACATTCTCCCAAAACTCCTCTGGATCATCCAAATGCTCTCTAGCAAACTTCAGACGGGCCCGGACATGTACTGGCTTAAGCAGTGGGACACGTCTGGCACTGCAGGATCTGAGTCCATGGTGGCGTAGTGTGTTACTTATGGTAGGCCTTGTTACATTGGTCACAGCTCTCTGCAGTTCATTCACTAGGTTCCCCCCGCGTGGTTCTGGGATTTTTGCTCACCGTTCTTGTGATCATTCTGACCCCACGGGGTGGGATTTTGCGTGGAGCCCCAGATCGAGGGAGATTATCAGTGGTCTTGAATGTCTTCCATTTTCTAATTGCTCCCACTGTTGATTTCTTCACTCCAAGCTGGTTGGCTATTGCAGATTCAGTCTTCCCAGCCTGGTGCAGGGCTACAATTTTGTTTCTGGTGTCCTTTGACAGCTCTTTGGTCTTCACCATAGTGGAGTTTGGAGTCAGACTGTTTGAGGGTGTGCACAGGTGTCTTTTTATACTGATAACAAGTTTAAACAGGTGCCATTACTACAGGTAATGAGTGGAGGAAAGAGGAGACTCTTAAAGAAGAAGTTACAGGTCTGTGACAGCCAGAAATCTTGATTGTTTGTTTCTGACCAAATATTTATTTTCCACCATAATATGCAAATAAAATGATAAAAAAACAGACAATGTGATTTTCTGGATTTTTTTTTCTCAGTTTGTCTCCCATAGTTGAGGTCTACCTATGATGTAAATTACAGACGCCTCTCATCTTTTTAAGTGGTGGAACTTGCACTATTGCTGACTGACTAAATACTTTTTTGCCCCACTGTATATATATAAATTCAGCGCTAGATAGCATAAAAGCCAGTAATTCAATTGCCGGCTTTTGCTATCTCCTTCCCAAACCCGACATGATATGAGACATGGTTTACATACAGTAAACCATCTCGTATCCCTTTTTTAACTAATGTTAGTAGTGTGTATGTGCAAAATTTGGGCGCACTAGCTCTTAAAGGGTTAAATCGCGGAAAAAATTGGTGTGGGCTCCCACGCAATTTTCTCCACCAGAGTGGTAAAGCCAGTGACTGAGGGCAGATATTAATAGCCAGGAGAGGGTCCATATGGTTTTTGGCCCCCCCTGGCTAAAAACATCTGCCCCCAGCCACCCCAGAAAAGGCACATCTGGAAGATGCGCCTATTCTGGCACTTAGCCTCTCTCTTCCCACTCCCGTGTAGCGGTGGGATATGGGGTAATGAAGAGTTAATGTCTCCTTGCTATTGTAAGGTGACATTAAGCCAGATTAATAATGGAGAGGCGTCAATTATGACACCTATCCATTATTAATCCAATAGTACGAAATGGTTAATAAAACACAGACACATTATTTAAAAGTATTTTAATGAAATAAAGACACAGGGTGTTGTAATATTTTATTATTCTCTTAATCCACCTGAAGACCCTCATTCTGTAAAAAAAGGAAAAATAAAAAATCAACAATATCCCATACCTTCCGTTGTTCTGGCAGGTCCCACGATGTAAATCCATCTGAAGGGGTTAAATCATTTTACACCCAGGAGCTCTGCTAATGCAGTTGTGCTACCTATTCTATGTGTAGACATTTCTTCTACCTATTCTATTCTATTCTCAGTGTGATTTTACTGTATACCGCACTGAATTGCCGGCTTTTCTAGAGAACACCGGTGCGTATTTCTCGAAGTCACACGCATGGTCCGTGTGTAATCCGTATTTTTCTTGCCCCCATAGACTTTCATTGGCGATTTTTTTTTTTGCGCAATACGGTGACAAACGCAGCATGCTGCGATTTTCTACAACCGTATAATACGGATCAGTAAAATACGGCAGATAGGAGCTGGGCCATAGAGAATAATTGGGCCGTATGCAATCTGTATTTTCTGCACCTCTCATACGTCCGTAAAACACGCTAGTGTGACGCCGGCCTAAATGTGAGGGCAGATTCACAAGTGGGATATTTTGATAGAGAAATTTCTGGTCTTGGCTCATTCACCTCAACTTGCAGAAATCAAGTGCTTGCTTCTAAAACAACCCCTCAGATGAATGAACTGATTTCCATGCATCTTTCTTTTACCATGAAGTGTTGGAATAGACTGCTTCTCAACAAAAAGGATTGTACTGTCCTTTTACCTGATGGCAAATATCAGAGGGCTGTCCACCTACCTTCACATACATTAGCCTTTTGGGCTATTTTACTAACATTTTTGGTTATGTCTAACATCAATCAAATAAGTATGGCAAGTCTTAAAGACAGGAGTTTGCTATGGATAAGATACAGCACTACTAACAAAAGTCACCATGTAAGGCTATACCCAAGATAACATTATGGGTTCCATTAATCAGGTAAACCACGTTACATTTCTGGAACCTTTGCACTATGGATATTATCTGCATTTGACAGATTTAATTTACATGTTAACCATTCAATAGAGGTTTCCGTTGTCTTGATTCGGAAAAATAGTATTGTAAGTGAACTCTGCTAGTGGCACTCCGGCTGGCTCTGAACTGACCATTTTGAATATAGTATGCCTAAGTTTGGCAATATTTCTACCACTTTTTTGATCACCAATTCAACATAGCGAAAATTAACATGGCCGTGTGAATAGCGTTGGCACATAGTTCCTCTCAATTAGACTTACGAGATGTTCGAATTACTTTTTAGAATGGTATGTCTCATTGAGTATTAGGATCCCAGTATCTGAAGTGCAGGCGATACGGAAGATGTTTCACATGTTCTAATATTGTATTGTGTTCTATCAATCGATGATTCTATACAAGAGGTGGTGAGTTCTCCTTCAGTGGTAGTCTTCAAACAGAGGCCTGGACAGACATCTGTCTGGGATGATTTAGTGTATCCTGCTTTGAGCAGGGGTTTGGACCAGATGACCCTGAAGGTCCCTTCCAACTCTAACATTCTATGATTCTATAAAACAATATTTTACTGCCACTAAATAGAAATTTTCTCCTGATTGTAAATGTTAAATGCCGTTTTCATAAGACAATTTTTTTCTCTTCTATTTTTGTGGTGGTGAATAGCTGGAAAGCATCCGGATGGCGGCTTATACAGCAAAGGCCCTTCGTATCCTGGATACCCAAGTTACATCATGATGCCAAATATGAATGACCCATACATGTCAAATGGATCTTTGTCTCCACCCATTCCTAGAACAGTAAGTACACTGTGTGTTACTCGAGTTTATTTCTTCTCAGACTCCGTCCAGGTCAGATTTCTGTGTAATGTTTATGAGCCTTCAAATTCTCCTTGGCAGCACAAAGCATAAAGTGGGTTCTTTCTGTGTGAACTGTGCCTTGATTGTCTCCAGCAGTTTCTGAAGAATTGGAGTATCTTCTCACATCATTTGTTGATACTACTGCAAATAACCAGTGTCTATGATCTAAGTGGCTTTCTGTAAAAGTCTGTTTATTTGGAGTTATTTTTTTTAACTATAAGACTTGTATCAAATTGAAGCTCTTATATGTTTTTTGGAGAGAACTGGAAAAGTGGAAAGTCTTATATGAAAACTTGTTCTTTTAAAGTTGGACAAAACTTCCATCTGTATGATATTTCAAAATGTTCGAATTTAAACTTTTTGTTGAAAAGTGAAGTTTAGTCAGAGAGGCATGAAGTCGTGACTGTATACCCCTGTGAGAACCATCATACTTCATGAGCTGTTGAAGCTATTGACTATATATAAGATGTATGGGATGACCCAACTCTTCACCCCAACAGCAGCTTTCGGGGAGATGATTATCAAGCGTGTCTCAGATAGCTGTCTAATGTGTATGGCCAGTCTTAGATTATGAAAGATATTTATTGAGCATCTGTTGGAGTTTTTTTGGACGGTGATAAAATATGCGTAGTAGTAATTGTATATTATAGCATTGGCCAAAAGCGCAGTCCTACCTTGAACCTCTGGCCGGCCGTAGGGTATGTTCAGGTGACATGTATTTGTAGCTGCTGTGGATCCGCACATGGATAACTCTCATTCTGGAACACTTTTTTTGTTTTTTTGCTTTGCTTTTGTGGTTCTCCATTACAAAATTTATGTTCCTCCTTAATAATGTTGCAAAATGTCTCTCCAACCAATTCGACATACCCACCGAAAAGAGTAGTTGTGGTGTTTTTATTTTTACTGCTCTGATACTGGTCAAACAAAACATGGCCACGCTCACCAACAAGTTCTGTGGTTGAAGGGGAAAATATTCACCGTTGTTACAAGGGGGCATAACTGTGGATCAGAGGGGTGCAGAAGGAAAAAAAATGTTTCACAATTAATGAAACAGCACCACGTATAGGCAGGACTCCATTTAAATAAAAAAAAAAAAAAAAAAGTATCTAGGGAAAGATCCTCTTTAAGAAGAACCTGGAGGCCTTTTTTGAAACCTATATCACAAGATATGTGCTCAATTTTTGTACTGGGATTTTATTCTGATGTTTGGAGTCAGATTTGAATTTTGCCCTTAGTATGGGGCAATTAGTATCTGCCATAACAGTTTGTACTTTCCTTGAGGTCATCATATTAAGGCTATGTTCACATCATGTCCAGTAATCATCACTTAGAACGGATCCAGCAGCAGTCTGTTAACAGAAAAGTTCTGCAAACACAACTTTTTTGTCAAGCTAAAAAAACTGATTTCAGCTGGTTCCGTTTTTTTTTAACAATGAAGTCTATGTAAAATTGATCAGTTAGGTAGCCTTTAGATTTTCTTTCATTTGGAAAGGATCTGCTGCTGGATCAGTGTCAAATGTAATTAAAACTGATGGCTATTCAAAGGTTTAGTTTTCCATAGACTTCAATGTTAAAAAAAATGGATCCAATTAAAATCTTGCTGTTATGGTTTTTTTTTTTTTTTTTAAAGCTGGACAAAAGTTGCGTGCACAACTTTTTTTTTTTTTTTTTAACGGATTACTGCTGGATCTGTTTCTGATTACTGGACATGTGAACATAGCTTAAGGTTATAGTTTGCTCTTGATTGACCTGTGTTTTTATTCAAACTTATCAACTATGTAACACTATGTAAGTGAAACATCACTTTTCTGTCAAACATGCAGCAGAAAAAATATTTAGCTGGTTTGAGGACTTTTTTTGTTTTGTTTTTTTGAGTAGATTTTGTGGAGATCTACATGACAAAATGCAGAGGTTTGCAGTAGTAATGGCTACTGGCAATATGTTGAAACCTGGTTTCAAAACCAAAAATGTCCATAAAAGAGAACAAACTAGACAGATTACAACAGGGTGAGCTTTTTGGCACCAACACATAAGGTGTTTTTCTTAACGCCAATGCTTTGACCGATTGTTTGTCATGCAACCAAAGTGTCATGTCACCTAAGTGGTATGTTTAAATACAAAAGCCCCAACACCAGAGCGGTGTGAAGGCAGAGCTTTTGTTCTCAGATGCTTTTCTGCCCTTTAAATGTTACAGCTGGTTTATTGAAAGTGAAGGGTCCACGTGTTCCCGGCTGTTTCAGGGCATAAATGGGTCCTTGCTACTTTCATCAGTGTGAAAGTGAAGGCGACTTCAGGCGCAGCCTCTGCCAGCGAAACGTGTTACTGTCCACAGATGGGGATCTGGAGACTTTTAAGTCTATATTATGTTACATGACACATAAACTGAGATCTGACTGAAGAAATGAAATACCAGCTCCACATAACACATTGCCTTCATATGAGGAGTAAAATCTGTTTTGAATAAGAAGACATCATGTTAGAATTCTTTGTTTCTCAGAAAGTTCGGGCCTACATAGATTTAATTTAAAGCATTCTCACATTTTGCCACATAGTCTGTGTAAAACGGACTGGCGTATGTTGAAAGATACTTAATAGAATATTTTTTTTTCTGTCGATGGAGTAAACAGAATTTGTGGCTTGGCAAATTGCAACGACCAGATTCCTTAACAATGTATATTTACAGCTTTTTAGCCTAAAGCACCGCGTAAAACTTTTTAAGGTGCAAAGTGTTCATTTCCTGTTGACAGCTTCATGAACATTTTTGCAGTGCCTCTTTTATATAAAGGGTTAACCCTCAAAATACTTGTAGTGCTGTCACTTTGTCATGGTAATGTCAAAATGTAGCCCTTAAGAGCTTGAGGGACCAATTGATACTGTACATATGGCTACACCATGGATGTGTCTGTTAGGTACATGCATATAGTTCATTGTATGTAGCTTGTCTCAGCTGTGTACATGGACCTGGATAGAGCTTCTTCTATTGGCTAAGCTGTAAATGGGTCCAGCTTCCTAGCACTTAAAGGGAACCTGTCATACTGTACATGCAGAATCTGTAGACGGCACGTGTAAAGAACAAACTGAGCAGAATATGTGTGTTTGTTGGAAAAGATTCCGTACAAGGGTATGTTCATGTAAGGAGATGGACATATTGTCCATGTTCCCCCTTGAAGAAACAAATATATTGTTGTGATGTATATTGTGAATTGTGCTATGCGGTAATGGAGTTAATAATGTGTGTTTGACAGTAGCCAAAGCAAGAGTTAAGGGTTGGGACTAGCCCAGAGTGGGAAGGGTTAGGCAGAAAGGAAAATTAGCATTTCCTGTTAGTGAGGCAGATGGGGGGGGGGGGGGGGGGCTGTAGTGCATAGAGAAGGGACCTAAGATCCAGTGTGAGCACTGCTGCACTCTTGGGTGTCACTAAAGTGAGAGAAGACCAGGAGAAAGATGGCTTGATCAAGAGCAGTAAAGAGAAGTGACTGAGATAAGAGTCATTTACTGAAGACAGGTCCTGGGAGAGGATGCCTAGCAGTAAGGCCCAGAGTTTATAACTCCTGATGGTAATGGCCCGAGAACAAGATAGAGTATGCGAGACGAATAGAGTGCACCAGGTGGGAGTGCCAGATTGTTAGCATTAGAGAAGATAAGTACCAGCTATACTGGCATCATGGCTCCTCCTAAGGGGAGAGAAGGCACAGAACCGCGTGTTGCGTAAAAGTCTTGCTAAACTGAACCAGAATACTGAGCTAGGTTGTGGTGATGCATCAAGAAACAGTGAATACCGAGGACAAGTAGAGGAAGTAATTAAAATTGTGTGGAAAATGCTCTGAGTTCTGAAGGAAATATGCATAAGGTTGTGTACCCGATATCTTCAGTATATATTCCCTCCCAAGTTCACGTTCGGTAACAAGTTGATCTTTAAGTGGTAGTCTCCCCCATTGATCTGTAGAATATCTGGGCATCTTTTACATGCCGCCTGCATGGGTGTAGCGCCTCTCACAGCACAAGTCCACACACCCAGTCAGGACGAGGCATACGAGATGAGTATCTTTGCCATGGCTACTGCCCCGTGCCACATTACATGCGCACAACGTCTTTTTCAGGTGGATTTCGCCTTAATCCACAAAAAAAAAGTGATTTAAAAAAAAGTGAAAAAGAATGAGCATATGCATAGCAATGTCAACACGACTTGCTGTGCTTACATTTCATCTTTTGTCCCTTCTTTTAACAGTTTCAGGCTTCGAAAGCCGTGAAGCAACTAAAGAAGTGAACAGTCCATTTTTTGCTGTTTCCAGTTTAGAAGCTGACACTAGTTTATATAAAGACTAAAAGAAAAGATGCCATTGCAAAAGGTATCCAAAAGGACGTCCGAAAGAACGAATCTTCCGACTGCAAAAAATTTCCTTGTGTTTTGTATGCATAATAATCTTTATTTTAATAATAATCTTTATTTTTATATAGCGCTAGCATATTACGCAGCGCTTTACAGACATTATCGCTGTCCCCGATGGGGCTCACAATCTAAATTCCCTATCAGTATGTCTTTGGAATCTGGGAGGAAACCCACGCAAACACGGGGAGAGCAAACAAACTCCTTGCCGATGTTGTTCTTGGTGCGATTTGAACCCAGGACTCCAGCGCTACAAGGCTGCAGTGCTAACCACTGAGCCACCGTGCTGCCCCTAAGTCCAGTGGGCGGTCCTACTACTGACTGACAGCTATTTTTGCATCAGTCATACAGAGAAGACTGTCAATCACTGAATAAGGCCGCCCACTGGACTCGTATTCAAACAGACACCAGGGATTTTAATGAATAAATTAAAATTTTACTGAAACCTTTTGCCCCCGGAAGAAGCTAAGGGCGAAACGCGCGTCGGGGCGAACAGGGGAGCACGCCATTACCCTATATCATCCAATTTATTTGCACACCGGCTGATTCACTGCTATCAGGTAATATTTCTGATATTAGTTTATAATATTATAATTGCGCATGATATAGGCTCTATTTGGGCACTGCTAGGAGCTCAGATACACATGCGGGGCGCAAATAGTAGGACTTGTTGATAGCATGTATGCAGTAGGAGTTCTTAGATAGCACATATTTAATCTTATAAGTCTTTAATGACTATGTTCTGTGCTATGTATCTAAAGGTACCTTCACACGAAGCGACGCTGCAGCGATAGCGACAACGATGCCGATCGCTGCAGCGTCGCTGTTTGATCGCTGGAGAGCTGTCACACAGACCGCTCTCCAGCGACCAACGATGCCGAGGTCCCCGGGTAACCAGGGTAAACATCGGGTTGCTAAGCGCAGGGCCGCGCTTAGTAACCCGATGTTTACCCTGGTTACCAGCGTAAAAGTAAAAAAAACAAACAGTACGTACTCACCTGCGCGTCCCCCAGCGTCTGCTTCCTGACACTGACTGAGCTCCGGCCCTAACAGCACAGCGGTGATGTCACCGCTGTGCTTTCACTTTCACTTTAGGGCCGGCGCTCAGTAAGTGTCAGGAAGCAGACGCTGGAGGACGAGCAGGTGAGCATGTACTGTTTGTTTTTTTTACTTTTACGCTGGTAACCAGGGTAAACATCGGGTTACTAAGCGCGGCCCTGCGCTTGGTAACCCGATGTTTATCCTGGTTACCAGTGTAAAACATCGCTGGTATCGTTGCTTTTGCTTTCAAACACAACGATACACAGCGATCGGACGACCAAATAAAGTTCTGGACTTTATTCAGCGACCAGCGACATCACAGCAGGATCCTGATCGCTGCTGCGTGTCAAACGAAACGATATCGCTAGCCAGGACGCTGCAACGTCACGGATCGCTAGCGATGTCGTTTCGTGTGAAGGTACCTAAAGGTACCTTCACACGAAACGACTTTGTAACGATATCGCTAGCGATCCATGATGTTGCAGCGTCCTCGCTAGCGATATCGTTGTGTTTGACACGCAGCAGCGATCAGGATCCTGCTGTGATGTCGCTGGTCGCTGAATAAAGTCCAGAACTTTATTTGGTTGTCCGATCGCTGTGTATCGTTGTGTTTGAAAGCAAAAGCAACGATACCAGCGATATTTTACACTGGTAACCAGGGTAAACATCGGGTTACTAAGCGCAGGGCCGCGCTTAGTAACCCGATGTTTACCCTGGTTACCAGCGTAAAAGTAAAAAAAACAAACAGTACATACTTACATGCGTCCCCCAGCGTCTGCTTCCTGACACTTACAGAGCGCCGGCCCTAAAGTGAAAGTGAAAGCACAGCGGTGACGTCACCGCTGTGCTGTTAGGGCCGGAGCTCAGTCAGTGTCAGGAAGCAGACGCTGGGGGACGCATGTAAGTATGTACTGTTTGTTTTTTTTACTTTTACGCTGGTAACCAGGGTAAACATCGGGTTACTAAGCGCGGCCCTGCGCTTAGCAACCCGATGTTTACCCTGGTTACCCGGGGACCTCGGCATCGTTGGTCGCTGGAGAGCGGTCTGTGTGACAGCTCTCCAGCGATCAAACAGCGACGCTGCAGCGATCGGCATCGTTGTCGCTATCGCTGCAGCGTCGCTTCGTGTGAAGGTACCTTTAAGTGAGCAGGTAACAATTTCTGGTGCCAGGTGTTATATATGAGGATAATTCAATTGGTATGCCCGGTGCTGGGCACTAAATAAATATTGGCATAATTTCATCTCAATATATATTTACCATATATGGCAATGTTACCATAGCATTAGCTCAACTGATAATCATATCCTGCTATACCTTGTAAGTTATACATTTTATCGCACCTGCTACGCTCTGCATGTAGTTTTCTATATTTTTGGTATATCTTTGCGCTTGGTGTTATACAAGAGAACAGCCCAATAAGTATGCCCGATTCTGGGCACTAAATGAATATATTTGATCTCCGTATACACTCCACATATCTGGCTATATCAGTCAAATGAACATTGTGTGTCATTGTACGCTGTGTTTTTCAGCATATATTTGAGAAATATTAATTAGGGTAATGACCCATTGTCTCCCCTAGGTATTTTTTTATTCTTTTTTGTACTTTATGTACCGTACCTTTTATCTTTTATGTCTTTAATAAAATGAGTTCATATTGGTGATAAATCTTGGTCCTCTTCCTTGGACTCGGGGGCAAATTCCTACTGAGTTTCCTGTGTGTTGTACATATATTGTGAAGTGCCAAAACTAGTGTTGAGCGATACTTTCCGATATCGGAAAGTATCGGTATCGGAAAGTATCGGCCGATACCGTCAAAATATCGGATCCAATCCGATACCGATACCCGATCCCAATGCAAGTCAATGGGACGAAAATATCGGAATTAAAATAAACCCTTTATAAACTTGTAGGTTCATTCTACATGAAGGAAAACAACTAAGAATAATGTAGGATGTATTGGGGGACGTGGCGGAGACATTAAAGGCACAGAGGTTTAGCCCAATGTAATAGAATAGCAGGATTTTGGGGTTTTTTTATGACGTTCGGCGGTAGAAAGATTTTGACTATGTTAATTTTTTTTTTTATTTTGTCAGATATTGATGTTTCACTACTTCCACGCCCTTCACCTTCTTTTTTACTTCTCCCACACTTTCTTCTTCATTATCCTCATCATCAGCTTCTTTGACATCAACTTCTTCACCTTATTCATCTTCTTCTTCATCTTCTACCTATTATTTTTTTGGTTACATTGTTCATATTCTTTTTATTTTACTATTATCTTCATCATATTCTACTTCTTCATCATATTCTTATTTGTGACAGGCATTCCCGTAGTTGTTATCTATAAAAGTTTGAAGATTACACCTTCCGTTCTGCCTGTCACAAAAGAGTTACATTTGTCCGCGTTCAGTTTGGCCTGCAGCATCAGGCTTTATCCAGGGGCACCACGAGGAGGAACGGACTCACCCCCATACACTGCTTAGTCTTCTTCTGCTTATAATTTAGATAATATTTTTTGCTCTGATATTTAGTGTTATGCTTAATGTTCTTCTGCTCTTTGTTCTGCAGCCTCTTGTTCTTCTGCTTCTCGGTCTTCCAGGTCGTCGTCGTCTCCAGGGTCGTCGTCTCCGGGGTCGTCGTCATCGGGGTGGTCTTCAGGGTCGTCGTCTCCGGGGTCGTCGTCATCGGGGTGGTCTTCGGGGTCATCGTCTCCAGGGTCGTCGTCATCACGGTGGTTGTCGTCTCTGGTGTCGTCGTCATCTTAGGGGTGGTCTTCCGGGTCATCGTGTTTAGTCTCTTGAACTTGGAAATGTAGCAGAAGGTACAAGAAGGCTGAGAAAATGCCGAGAACCAGCTGATGGAACTGGAACTCGGATGGCTACCCGAAGGTCCAAGAGCCAATGGAACTACTGAGGACCAGCTGACGTTACTGGAACCCGGTTACTAAGCAGGAGGTACCCGTGCCTGAAAGCACTACCAAGGACCACCTGACGTTGGTGGAACTCGGATACCCAGAGGGAGGCACCTAAGCCAAAGGCTCTGCCCGGAACCAGCTGACGGTACTGGAACCAGGATGGGGAGCAGAAGGTACAAGAGCAAAAGACACTGCCGAGAACCAGCTGACGGTGCTGGAACCCGGATGGGTAGCCGAAGGTCCAAGAGCCAATGGAACTACCGAGGACCAGCTGACGTTACTGGAACCCGGTTACTAAGCAGGAGGTACCCGTGCCTGAAAGCACTACCAAGGACCACCTGACGTTGGTGGAACTCGGATACCCAGAGGGAGGCACCTAAGCCAAAGGCTCTGCCCGGAACCAGCTGACGGTACTGGAACCAGGATGGGGAGCAGAAGGTACAAGAGCAAGTGTCTGCGTGGCTTTTGCAGGACACGATGCCGGCTGCACAGCAGGGGAACAGCTGGCGGTGCTGAACCCCACTGACACATTGGCTGGTGTTTTTCTCTGTGCAGCTAGCAGTACCGGGCCCCAACTGGCGGTGTTTTAGCCCGGGGTCAGCAGGAGGAGGAGATGGAGCAGAGTGTAGGCCGAAGCCTGCACTGGCGGCAGCTTTTGGGTCTGTTGTGCCTGCGTGGCAGTTGCAGGACACGTTGCCGGCTGCACAGCAGGGGAACAGCTGGCGGTGCTGAACCCCACTGACACATTGGCTGGTGTTTTTCTCTGTGCAGCTAGCAGTACCGGGCCCCAACTGGCGGTGTTGGAGCCCAGGGCTCTGCAGGGGGAGCAGGGGGAGCGGAGTGTAGGCCGAAGCCTGCACTGGAGCAAGTTGAAAGGAAACCTTTAACCCCCCCCCCCCCCAGGCGTTTGTAGCTGGAAGAGCCATCGTGTACACCACTAATGCTGGAAAAGGTCAACTTAGCTCTTTTAATTATGGTCCTTGCAGATGCTGAACCTAACACTTATGAAATGTGTCCCCTCACAGCGTTCAACCGTCCGGTAGGTGGAACTTTCCTTTGTCATCTGACGCAGCACAGCCGTCAATTTTACCCCCTTGGCGCCGTGCGCCGCCTCCTCAGCGTAGTTTGAATCTGTCCCGGAGCCTGCGCTCTTAGGTTACCCCTTGGCCATGCACACATTTTGCGCTGCCCGTCTTCTGACATCATTTGCTGTCAGGCTGGCTGCGCCTGTGTGGGTGCGCTGTCCGAGATTCTGCCTCGCGGTGTCGTCTAATGTAATCCCACCGCGGGCCTGGGATCCGTGGCCATGCGCAGTGCATATCCTCACCTCTCACTCCCCTCCCTACGGCTTCTTCAGACTGTGCGGTGTCACGGCCGTGGCATGCTATTAGGGATCAGCTGACACCGAACAGTCTTTAGAAGCCGTAGGGAGGGGAGTGAGAGGCGAGGATATGCACTGCGCATGGCCACGGATCCCAGGCCTGCGGTGGGATTACATTACACGACACTGCGAGGCTGAATCTCGGACAGCGCACACACACAGGCGCAGCCAGCCTGACAGCAAATGATGTCAGAAGACAGGCAGCGCGAAATGTGTGCATGGCCAAGGGGTAACCTAACAGCGCAGGCTCCGGGACAGATTCAAACAACGCTGAGGAGGCGGCGCACGGCGCCAAGGGGGTAAAAATGACGGCTGTGCTGCGTCACATGACAAAGGAAAGTTCCACCTACCGGACGGTTGAACGCTGTGAGGGGACACATTTCATAAGTGTTAGGTTCAGCATCTGCAAGGAGCACCACGAAAAGAGGCACTTTTTCCCTTTGCATCATTACTGCTGCACAAGGTGGCTCCTTCAGTAACAAACGCCTGGGGGGGGGGGACAGGTTCCCTTAAATTTAACTTGTTGTGCCTGCGTGGCGGTCGCAGTACACGTTGCCGTATACACAGCAGGGGAACAGCTGGCGGTGCTGAACCCCACTAACACATTTGCGAGGTGTTTGGCTCTGTGCGTACAGCACTTCTGGACGGCAACTGGCGGTGTTGGAGCCCAGGGACAGGTGGAGGAGGAGGAGGTTGGAGGAGGTAGGAGGGATTGCCACACACACAGCAGGGGAACAGCTGACGTTACTGAACCCCAATAACAGAGGAGGGACTGTTGACTGTGCGTACAGCACTTCTGGACGGCAACTGGCGGTGTTGGAGCCCAGGGACAGGTGGAGGAGGAGGAGGTTGGAGGAGGTAGGAGGGATTGCCACACACAGCAGGGGAACAGCTGACGTTACTGAACCCCAATAACAGGAGGGACTGTTGACTGTGCGTACAGCACTTCTGGACGGCAACTGGCGGTGTTGGAGCCCAGGGACAGGAGGAGGTTGGAGGAGGTTGGAGGAGGTAGGAGGGATTGCCACACACACAGCAGGGGAACAGCTGACGTTACTGAACCCCAATAACAGAGGAGGGACTGTTGACTGTGCGTACAGCACTTCTGGACGGCAACTGGCGGTGTTGGAGCCCAGGGACAGGTGGAGGACGAGGAGGTTGGAGGAGGTAGGAGGGATTGCCACACACACAGCAGGGGAACAGCTGACGTTACTGAACCCCAATAACAGAGGAGGGACTGTTGACTGTGCGTACAGCACTTCTGGACGGCAACTGGCGGTGTTGGAGCCCAGGGACAGGTGGAGGAGGAGGAGGTTGGAGGAGGTAGGAGGGATTGCCACACACACAGCAGGGGAACAGCTGACGTTACTGAACCCCAATAACAGAGGAGGGACTGTTGACTGTGCGTACAGCACTTCTGGACGGCAACTGGCGGTGTTGGAGCCCAGGGACAGGAGGAGGTTGGAGGAGGTTGGAGGAGGTAGGAGGGATTGCCCCACACACAGCAGGGGAACAGCTGACGTTACTGAACCCCAATAACAGAGGAGGGACTGTTGACTGTGCGTACAGCACTTCTGGACGGCAACTGGCGGTGTTGGAGCCCAGGGACAGGAGGAGGTTAGAGGAGGTTGGAGGAGGTAGGAGGGATTGCCACACACACAGCAGGGGAACAGCTGACGTTACTGAACCCCAATAACAGAGGAGGGACTGTTGACTGTGCGTACAGCACTTCTGGACGGCAACTGGCGGTGTTGGAGCCCAGGGACAGGTGGAGGAGGAGGAGGTTGGAGGAGGTAGGAGGGATTGCCACACACACAGCAGGGGAACAGCTGACGTTACTGAACCCCAATAACAGAGGAGGGACTGTTGACTGTGCGTACAGCACTTCTGGACGGCAACTGGCGGTGTTGGAGCCCAGGGACAGGTGGAAAAGCAGAGGAACACAATGTAGGCCGAAGCCTGAGAAAGTCGAAAGGGAACCTTTAACCCCCCCCCAAGGCGTTTGTAGCTGAAAGAGCCAGCTTGTGCAGCACAAAAGATGCAAAAGGAAAAGGTGGCTCTTTTCATCATGCTCCTTGCAAACACAGAACTAAACACTTATAAAATGTGTCCCCTGCAACCGTAAAACCGTCCTGGAGGTGGGACTTTCCTTCGTAATGTGACGCAGCACAGCCGTCATTCCTACCCCCCCGGCGACGCGCACCGGCTCCTCAGCGTTGTTTGATTCCGTCCCGGAGCCTGCGCTGTTATGTTATCCCGTGGCCAGGCACACTTAGCGCTGCCCGTCTTCTGGCATCATTTGGTGTCAGGATGGCTGCGCCTGTGCGGCCACGCTGGCCGAGAGCCCGCCTCGCAGTGTCTTCTGATTTAATCCCACTGGGGGCCTGGGATCCATGGACATGCGCAGTGCATATCCTCGCCTCTCACTCCCCTCCCTACGGCTTCTTAAGACTGTGCGGTGTCACGGCCGTGGCATGCTATTAGGGACCAGCTGACACCGAACAGTCTGAAGAAGCCATAGGGAGATGAGTGAGAGGTGGAGGTTCAGATATGCACTGCGCATGTCCATGGATCCCAGGCCCCCAGTGGGATTAAATCAGAAGACACTGCGAGGCAGGCTCTCTGCCAGCGCGGCCGCACAGGCGCAGCCATCCTGACACCAAATGATGCCAGAAGACGGGCAGCGCTAAGTGTGCCTGGCCACGGGATAACATAACAGCGCAGGCTCCGGGACGGAATCAAACAACGCTGAGGAGCGGGTGCGCGGCGCCGGGGGGGTAGGAATGACGGCTGTGCTGCGTCACATTACGAAGGAAAGTCCCACCTCCGGGACGGTGTTACGGTATCAGTGGACACATTTTATAAGTGTTAAGTTCTGCGTGTGCAAGGTGCTAAACAAAAATAGCTACCTTTTCCTTGTGCAGCATTACTGCTGCACAAGGTGGCTCTTTCAGTAACAAACGCCTTGGGGGGGGGGACAGATTCCCTTACATTTCAGTTGTGTCAGCGTGGCGGTCGCATGACACATTGCCGGCTACACAGCTGGGGATCAGCTGACGTTACTGAAACCCAATAACACTGGGTCGTATGTTTTGACTGTGCAGACGGCACTTCTGAGCCTCAACTGGCGGTGTTGGAGCCCAGGAATTTAAGTTCAGGTGGTAGAAAGATGAACACAACAGGAGACCTGGATAACGTATACAGTGACCTAATTATTTAATCAGGAGGAGGAGTGGCAAATTCCTGCGAGATCCAGGCCTTGTTCATTTTCAGGAAAGTAAGCCGGTCAACGTTATCGGAGGATAGTCGCATGCGACGGTCAGTTAGTACACCACCTGCAGCACTAAAGACACGTTCCGATAATACACTGGCCGCAGGGCAAGACAGCACCTCCAATGCATACTGGCTTAGCTCTGGCCATGTATCCAGCTTTGAGACCCAAAACTTGAAAGGGGAAGAGCCGTCTGGGAGTACAGCAAGAGGGCAAGACATGTAGTCTGTCACCATCTGACGGAACCGTTGCCTCCTGCTGACTGGAGCCGTCTGTGATGGTGTAGACTTTTGTGGGGGGCACAGAAAACTGTGCCACAGTTGGGCCATACTGGTCTTGCCTTGGGCAGAGGCACTGCTTCTGCTCCCTCTTTGTGCAGAGCCTCCACCACTGCCTGGACGCACTGAGCTGCTTTGGAATGCACTAGCAGAACTTCTCTCAGTTGGAATGGAGAAGATGATGGAATTGACCAGTGTGTCTTGGTACTCCCGCATTTTTCGCTCCCGGTTCAACGGTGTGATGAGGCTTTCTACGTTGTCCCGGTAGCGAGGATCGAGGAGGGTGAACACCCAATAATCAGACATGTTGAGAATGTGGGCGATGCGGCGGTCGTTTCTCAGGCACTGCAGCATGTAATCCACCATGTGCTGCAGACTGCCAACTGCCCAAGAAACGCTGTCCCCTGCTGGAGGCGTGATCTCTGCCTGCTCGTCATCACCCCACCCTCGCTGTACACACTGAGTACTGGACAATTCGGTAACTTCCTCCTCTGGACGGACGTCTTCCTCCTCCATTGACTCCTCCTCATCCTCCTCACAAACTGTCCCCTGCCTACGCGTTTGTGAGGAACCACGTGGCGCTGACTGTCCAGAAGATGATGGAAATGGTGAATCCTCATCCTCCACCTCTTCCACAACATCATCCCTTAGCGCTTGCAGTGATTTTTCAAGCAGGCAGATAAGGGGGACAGTCATGCTGACTAGTGCATCATCTGCACTCGCCATCCGCGTGGAATAATCAAAGGGACGCAAAACCTGGCAGACGTCATTCATAGTGGCCCACTCTGTGGTTGTGAAGTCTGTACGGCGCTGACTGCGACTTTTTTGCGCCTGAAGCAGCTGGTACTCCATTACAGCTTGCTGCTGCTCACACAACCGCTCCAACATATGTAACGTGGAATTCCACCTGGTAGGTAGGTCACATATGATGCGATGTTCCGGCAGGCGGTGTCGGCGCTGCAGAGCCGCAATGCGCGCTTTTGCCGTGCTGGAACGCCGCAAGTGAGCACACTCTAGGCGGACCTTGTGCATCAAGATCCGGATAGTCCCTCAAAAAGCTCTGCACGACCAAATTGAGCACATGTGCCAGACATGGGATGTGAGTGAGGTTGCCGAGGCCCAGAGCTGCCACCAGATTTCGGCCATTATCACACACTACCATGCCTGGCTGGAGATTCGCTGGCACAAACCACACATCGCTCTCCTGCTTGATGGCATTCCAGAGCTCCTGCGCTGTGTGGCTACGATTCCCCAAAAAAATTAATTTCAAGACGGCCTGTTGACGTTTGGCCACGGCTGTGCTCATGTCGGTCGTAACAGGTACACGTTCATCACGGGTCCATGTGGAGGTGGACTGTGACGGCTCCTGCAGCGATGATTCTGAGGAACTGGTGTAAGAGGAGGAGTCAATGCGTACAGAATGGATTCCTGCAATCCTTGGAGTGGGCAGGACACGTCCTGCGCCACTCGCACGGTCTGTACCCGGCTCAACGACATTAACCCAATGGGCAGTGAGGGAAAGGTATCGCCCCTGTCCATGTTGACTGGTCCACGCATCGGTGGTGAGGTGGACCTTGCTACTGACGGCGTTCAGTAGCGCGTGTTTTATGTGTCCCTCCACATGCTTGTGCAGGGCAGGGACGGCTTGCCTGCTGAAGTAAAAGCGGCTGGGCACATTGTACTGTGGGACTGCCAATGACATCAAGTCACGGAAGCTGTCAGTCTCCACCAGCCTGAATGACAGCATTTCCAGTGACAGAAGTTTGGCAATGCCTGCAGTCAGAGCCTGTGCTCGTGGGTGGTTTGACGAGAAAGGCCGCCTTTTCTCCCATGCCTGTACTACCGATGGCTGTAGACTGGGCTGGGAGTGTGTGGATGACTGGGAAAGTGGTGCTGCGGGTGGAATTACAGCGGGTCTCTGGACAACAGGGCCAGAGGTTCTTCCACGGCGATCCTGGGAGGAAGCCGAACCAGCTGCGTGTGAGCTAGAGGAAGAGGCAACACGAGCTGAAGAGGTGGTAGCTGCCGCTGTTGGTTGGCCTACCTCTTCAGTGTGTTTTTCTAACTCCGCCGGGTGCCTGTTGCGCACATGTTTCCACATGTTGGAGGTATTGAGGTTGCTGACATTTTTCCCTCTTTTGACTTTTTGATGACACACCTTGCATCTGACATAGCAAATGTCATCTGCAACTGTGTCAAAAAAGGACCAGGCACTGCAAGTCTTGGGAGCGCCCTTTTTGGCTTTTGGAAGAGACATGCTCCTAACGGGTGCCAAAGCGGAGGCTGCAGGATCCGCAGTCTTCCCCCTCCCTCTCCCTCTTTGGGCCGTACGGGGAATCTCTTCCTCAGAGCTGCTCCCACCACCTTCCTGTCCCTCACGCCAAGATGGGTCAAGGACCTCATCATCTACACTACCCTCTGCCCCCAACTGCTCCTCCTGGGTAGTCTCAGCAGCAGAGCACGCACCAGTAAGTGGCACCTGAGTGTCATCATCAGCTGATGCGGCCTGCGATGTGGTGACCGGAGCCACTGGCCCACCCGCCTCTTCAGAGGAAGACAGAAAAAGCTGTTGGGCATCACTGCACCCTGCCTCTTCTTCCATTTCTCCAATGCTGCTTGGCTGGCCCCCTGTTTCCAAGCCAAGAGATTCAGAGAACAGAAGTAGAGACGGCTCCTGTCCTGGGCTCTCTGTCTGCCTGGGCAATTTGGCAGGTGGTGAAGAGACAGATGGCTGCTCTCCAGTGCTCTGTGTCTGAGAGGATGTGGCACTAATGGAAGTTGATGCATTAGCTGCCATCCATCCGACAACAGCTTCAATTTGTTCTTGACGCAGCAGCGGTGTACGGCGCTCTGACACAAAGCTGCGCATGAACGACTGTTGCCTGGTGAAAGTGGGTGCTGATGAGTCACCGGTGCCCGCAGCAGGCACAGAATCCTCACGTCCCCTCCCTGCTCCGCGCCCACGCCCACGCCCACGTGCCTTACTCACTGCCTTCTTCATCTTGGTTGACTGATAAAGATAAGCAGAAAAGTACTAACGGATTTGTGTGCTTATTCCTGAGCAACTCCTCCTAACAGGTATAAGAAACACTAATTTTCTAAAGTGTGGACTAGACTTTAATATGAGCTAATGTGGCCTACACAAATGTAAAGTGGTGTAACTGGTGTGTTTGGTGAACTTTATTATTTATTTCTTTTTTGGGGGCTGAACTGACAACAGATAGAGCTGCAGTCACACGGAGACCGTGCAGACAGACGTAAACGGCGCTGCAAGGCCCAAAAACCCTCCTCTACGTTATCCTATGTAGTGTTTTTCCACAAGTTAGCTGGAGACGGGTGGAAAGACACTAATAGGATTTTTTAAAATAAATTAGCAGCAACCTACACTACTTGAAAAAAAAAGAAAATTGATTTGGCGGTATGACGCAGTGAACAACCCTGAGCTGGAGACAACCAGGCTATGGCTGCTCACAGACTACAGGGCGAGCTGCAGTCACACGGAGACCGTGCAGACAGCCGTAAACGGCGCTGCAAGGCCCAAAAACCCTCCTCTACTTTATCCTATGTAGTGTTTTTCCACAAATTAGCTGGAGACGGGTGGAAAGACACTAATAGGATTTTTTTGAATAAATTAGCAGCAGACTACACTACTTGAAAAAAAAAAAAAAAAAAAAAAAAAGAACAGTATGAGGCAATGAACCACCCTCCCTGAACTGAATACAACCAGCTATGGATGGCCTATGTGGCTGCACTCAGACTAGAGAGTGGGCTGCACTCACACACACACACACACACAGACCTTGCAGATCGCTGTGAAAACAGCGCTACAAGGCAAAAGCAAGGTGAATAGTAGGTGAACACAGCGGTTGCTAAATTAGCCTTTGGAAAGCACAAAGAAGCAAATCGCTATCTCTAAACTGTCCCTCAGTCAGCAAACAGCGTCCTGTCACTAACTGAATTCACAGCAGAGTGATCGCAAAATGGCGCCAGCGACTTTTAAACTGCAGCATGACATCATTTCAGCAGCCAATCACAGCCTTGCCAGTAGTTTCATGCCCTCCATGCTAAACAGGATGTGCCCACACTTGGAATCATTCTCATTGGCTGAATTTCTGCATTTTGAATCTTGGAACTTCCGATTCCGGTATCCGATACGCGGCAAGTATCGGAATCCCGGTATCGGAATTCCGATACCGCAAGTATCGGCCGATACCCGATACTTGCGGTATCGGAATGCTCAACACTAGCCAAAACCTATTGTTCAGGACAATTGTTGAATAATTAGCATTTTCAACATGACAGATTCCCTTTAGCCAAAACTATCATTGTTCTAGTTGTTCAAGTTTTGGTGATGTCTAGCAACAGCCCCATCCAGTATCGGACTGAGGTGCCAAGGACCCACCAGTAACATCAATTCCAAGGCCCCACTTTACAGCTACATGCAAATATGACATTATCCTCATTCACAAAATTCCATAGCAATAAACTGGGATGATTGTTAATAAGATGTTGCCTTTCTCTGTACGTGGTGAATCAAGTATATTATGCCAAGTACTGCTCATATAAGTGTGTGGTGGCCCATTTCTGCACAGGGGCCCACCGGAGGATTCTCCTGTTCTCCTGTGGGCCAGTCCAAGCCTGGCCGCATTTGTGAATGAAGTTCTTCTAATGGCAGCTGCCTTGCTGCCTCCAATAACCAGGACTGCCTTCAAAGATCCAGGCAGCTGATGATGAAATTGGATATTGTTCCTGTTGCTTGACATTGAGATGGAGGGACAAGCCATTTTGGCAAGCAGTGCGGCACACATGTGCCTGTTACATTCTTGTTTGTTGAGTATCTCCATCAAGCAGCTTTCATAAATGCCCCTTTTTTTTGCTGTTCCAATGTTTCCTTCAGCTACAAACCTAAGCACAGAGTATGTGCAGGTCTTCTCCGTAATCCTTAACTGTAAAAGAAGTTCTCCATTAAAACATTTTCTTTGTAAACTCTGATTGTCCCCACAGGCTGGCATGGGACTGGCATAACCTAGCCGCTTCCATTCTGCATCGACCCGATTTCCTATTCACAAAGTGCCAATCTTGAACAGATAAGTAGTTAGATGCCATAGGAACTTGCAGGACTGCCAGCCTGACTTTTTCTTTTTTTTCTGGACAACTTATTTAAAAATCCCAGATATCTAAAATTGTTTGACTTATTAGAAAAGTATACTAAATCACAAATATTCTAAGCAACAAAAATCCGAGGCTCTGATTTTAATTTGAAAATTTAAAAAAGGGGTTGTCTCATCTAAAATGGGTAAAACTGTGAAATGTTTGTAAAAACAAGCAACTTTGCAACTTATTAAAAATCCTTATCATTTTCAAGAATGAAATATTTTTTATTTGTTATACATAGCTCATTGCCTAGGTTATTGGCCACTGATGCAGTCTATCAACAGTGGCCAGTCACCTAGATGAGGAGCAAAGCATTTACAATTCTATAGAGCTTGTAAGTGCTGCTCTAAATCTGTCTGGATTGCTGGATCTGGCCAGCTTTAGTGCCTCTGTGCTTTTCAGATGCTGTAACATCACAGAGCACACTGTTTGGGTCAGCAGCGCAATCATGCAACTGGTGTCAATCAGTCAGATCCATATAATACAAGGGAATGTTTTTATGGGGTGGATGCAGGTTTTACTGCCTAGGTTTAATATCTGCTGCTAACTGTAAAACCCTTTAAAGTGAATGACCGTTAGAATGAAGGAATTGCCATTAAAAAAAAAAAAAAAAAAAGCCAAAATCCCATGACAGATAATATGATCAGTGATAACAAAAATTCCCCATTAAGTGTCACCTGCTTAACCCAGCAGGAAGTACGGCGGTGTCTAAAAATCACTAAAATTGACAAGTCTCCGGGCCCGGATGGGATACACCCCCGAGTACTGCAGGAATTAAGTACAGTCATTGATAGACCATTATTTTTAATCTTTAACGAGTCCTTAATAACAGGGTCTGTACCACAGGACTGGCGTATAGCAAATGTGGAGCCAATATTCAAAAAGGGGACAAAAACTGAACTCTGTAATTATAGGCCAGTAAGCTTAACCTCTACTGGGGGTAAAATCCTGGAGGCATTCTAAGGGATGCTATACTGGAGTATCTGAAGAGGAATAACCTCATGACCCAGTATCAGCACGGGTTTACTAGGGACCGTTCCTGTCAGACTAATTTGATCAGCTTCTATGAAGAGGTAAGTTCCAGACCGGACCAAGGGAACCCAGTAGATGTAGTGTATATGGACTATTCAAAAGCTTTTGATACGGTGCCACACAAAAGGTTGATACATAAAATGAGAATAATGGGGATAGGGGAAAATATGTGTAAGTGGGTTAAGAGCTGGCTCAGGGATAGGAAACAAAGGGTGGTTATTAATGGAGCACACTCGGACTGGGTCGCGGTTCGCAGTGGGGTACCACAGGGGTCAGTATTGGGCCCTCTTCTTTTTAACATATTTATTAATGACCTTGTAGGGGGGTATTCAGAGCGGAATTTCAATATTTGCAGATGACACTAAACTCTGCAGGGTAATAAATACAGGGGAGGACAATTTTATATTACAGGATGATTTATGTAAACTAGAAGCTTGGGCTGATAAATGGGAAATGAGCTTTAATGGGGATAAATGTAAGGTCCTGCACTTGGGTAGAAGTAATAAGATGTATAACTATGTGCTTAATTCTAAAACTCTGGGCAAAACCGTCAATGAAAATGACCTGGGTGTATGGGTGGATGACAAACTCATATTCAGTGGCCAGTGTCAGGCAGCTGCTACAAAGGCAAATAAAATAATGGGATGTATTAAAAGAGGCATAGATGCTCATGAGGAGAAGATAATTTTACCTCTATACAAGTCACTAGTTTGACCACACTTAGAATACTGTGTACAGTTCTGGTCTCCGGTGTATAAGAAAGACATAGCTGAACTAGAGCGGGTGCAGAGAAGAGCAACCAAGGTTATTAGAGGACTGGGGGGTCTGCAATACCAAGATAGGTTATTACACTTGGGGCTATTTAGTTTGGAAAAACGAAGACTAAGGGGTGATCTTATGTTAATGTATAAATATATGAGGGGACAGTACAAAGACCTTTCTGATGATGTTTTTAACCCCTTCACCCCCAAGGGTGGTTTGCACGTTAATGACCGGGCCAATTTTTACAATTCTGACCACTGTCCCTTTATGAGGCTATAACTCTGGAACGCTTTGACGGATCTTGGCGATTCTGACATTGTTTTCTCGTGACATATTGTACTTCATGTTAGTGGTAAAATTTATTCGATATAACTTGCGTTTATTTGTGAAAAAAATGGAAATTCGGCGAAAATTTTGAAAATTTTGCAATTTTCCAACTTTGAATTTTTATGCCCTTAAATCACAGACATATGTCACGCAAAATACTTAATAAGTAACATTTCCCACATGTCTACTTTACATCAGTATAATTTTGGAACCAAAATTTTTTTTTGTGACGGAGTTATAAGGGTTAAAAGTTGACCAGCAATTTCTCATTTTTACAACACCATTTTTTTTTAGGGACCACATCTCATTTGAAGTCATTTTGAGGGGTCTATATGATAGAAAATACTCAAGTGTGACACCATTCTAAAAACTGCACCCCTCAAGGTGCTCAAAACCACATTCAAGAAGTTTATTAACCCTTCAGGTGTTTCACAGGAATTTTTGGAATGTTTAAATAAAAATGAACATTTAACTTTTTTTCACACAAAATTTATTTCAGCTCCAATTTGTTTTATTTTACCAAGGGTAACAGGAGAAAATGGACCCCCAAAGTTGTTGTACAATTTGTCCTGAGTACGCTGATACCCCATATGTGGGGGTAAACCACTGTTTGGGCGTATGGCAGAGCTCGGAAGGAAAGGAGCGCCATTTGACTTTTCAATGCAAAATTGACTGGAATTGAGATGGGACGCCATGTTGCGTTTGGAGAGCCCCTGATGTGCCTAAACACTGAAACCCCCTACAAGTGACACCATTTTGGAAAGTAGACCCCCTAAGGAACTTATCTTGATGTGTGGTGAGCACTTTGACCCACCAAGTGCTTCACAGAAGTTTATAATGCAGAGCCGTAAAAATAAAAAATCATATTTTTTCACAAAAATGATCTTTTTGCCCCCAATTTTTTATTTTCCCAAGGGTAAGAGAAGAAATTGGACCCCAAAAAATGTTGTGCAATTTGTCCTGAGTACGATGATACCCCGTATGTGGGTGTAAACCATTGTTTGGGCGCATGGCAGAGCTTGGAAGGGAAGGAGCGCCATTTGACTTTTCAATGCAAAATTGACTGGAATTGAGATGGGACGCCATGTTGCGTTTGGAGAGCCCCTGATGTGCCTAAACACTAAAACCCCCTACAAGTGACACCATTTTGGAAAGTAGACCCCCTAAGGAACTTATCTTGATGTGTGGTGAGCACTTTGACCCACCAAGTGCTTCACAGAAGTTTATAATGCAGAGCCGTAAAAATAAAAAATCATATTTTTTCACAAAAATGATCTTTTCGCCCCCAATTTTTTATTTTCCCAAGGGTAAGAGAAGAAATTGGACCCCAAAAAATGTTGTGCAATTTGTCCTGAGTACGATGATACCCCATATGTGGGTGTAAACCATTGTTTGGGCGCATGGCAGAGCTTGGAAGGGAAGGAGCGCCATTTGACTTTTCAATGCAAAATTGACTGGAATTGAGATGGGACGCCATGTTGCGTTTGGAGAGCCCCTGATGTGCCTAAACATTGAAACTCCCTACAAGTGACACCATTTTGGAAAGTAGACCCCCTAAGGAACTTATCTAGATGTATGGTGAGCACTTTGACCCACCAAGTGCTTCACAGAAGTTTATAATGCAGAGCCGTAAAAATAAAAAATCATATTTTTTCACAAAAATGATCTTTTCGCCCCCAATTTTTTATTTTCCCAAGGGTAAGAGAAGAAATTGGACCCCAAAAAATGTTGGCCAATTTGTCCTGAGTACGCTGATACCCCATATGTGGGTGTAAACCATTGTTTGGGCGCATGGCAGAGCTTGGAAGGGAAGGAGCGCCATTTGACTTTTCAATGCAAAATTGACTGGAATTGAGATGGGACGCCATGTTGCGTTTGGAGAGCCCCTGATGTGCCTAAACATTGAAACTCCCTACAAGTGACACCATTTTGGAAAGTAGACCCCCTAAGGATCTTATCTAGATGTGTTTTGAGAGCTTTGAACCCCCAAGTGTTTCACTACAGATTATAACGCAGAGCCGTGAAAATAATTTTTATTTTTTTTCTCAAAAATGATTTTTTAGCACCCAGCTTTGTATTTTTACAAGGGTAACAGAATAAATTGGACCCCAAAATTTGTTTTCCAATTTGTCCTGAGTACGCTGATACCCCATATGTGGGGGGGAACCACTGTTTGGGCGCATGACAGAGCTCGGAAGGGAAGGAGCGCCATTTGGAATGCAGACTTAAATGGATTGGTCAGCAGCCGTCACGTTGCATTTGCAGAGCCCCTGATGTACCCAAACAGTACAAACCCCCCACAAGTGACCCCATATTGGAAACTAGACCTCCCAAGGAACTTATCTAGATGTGTTTTGAGAACTTTGAACCCCCAAGTGTTTCACTAAAGTTTATAGCGCAAAGCCGTGAAAATAAAAATTCTTTTTTTTTTTTCACAAAAATGATTTTTTAGCCCCCAGTTTTGTATTTTTACAAGGGTAACAGGATAAATTAGACCCCAAAAGTTGTTGTCCAATTTGTCCTGAGTACGCTGATACCCCATATGTGGGGGGGAACCACTGTTTGGGTGCATGACAGAGCTCGGAAGGGAAGGAGCGCCATTTGGAATGCAGCCTTAAATGGATTGGTCTGCAGGCGTCACGTTGCATTTGCAGAGCCCCTGATGTACCCAAACAGTACAAACCCCCCACAAGTGACCCCATATTGGAAACTAGACCTCCCAAGGAACTTATCTAGATGTGTTGTGAGAACTTTGAACCCCCAAGTGTTTCACTACAGTTTATAACGCAGAGCCGTGAAAATAAAACATCTTTTTTTTCCCACAAAAATGATTTTTAGCCCCCCAAATTTTTATTTTCCTAAGGATAACAAGAGAACTTGGACCCCAGAAGTTGTTGTTCAATTTGTCCCGAGTACGCTGATAACACATATGTTGGGGTAAACCCCTTTTTGGGCGCACGGGAGAGCTCGGAAGGGAAGGAGCACTGTTTTACTTTTTCAACGCAGAATTGGCTGGAATTGAGATTGGACGCCATGTCGCGCTTGGAGAGCCCCTGATGTGCCTGGACAGTGGAAACTCCCCAATTCTACCTGAAACCCTAACCCAAACACACCCCTAACCCTAATCCCAACGGTAACCCTAACCACACCCCTAGCCCTGACACACCCATAATTCTAATCCCAACCCTAATCCAAACGTAAATGTAATCCAATCCCTAACCCTAACTTTACCTCCAACCCTAGCCCTAACCCTAACCCTACCCCTAACCCTAACCCTAAACGTGACTGAAATACGTGTCACTAAAATACGTGGCACTGAAGTACGTGGCACTGAAATACGTGGCACTGAAATACGTGGCACTGAAATACGTGGCACTGAAATACGTGGCACTGAAATACGTGATACGTGGCACTGAAATACGTGGCACTGAAACACGTGGCACTGAAATACGTGATACGTGGCACTGAAATACGTGATACGTGGCACTGAAATACGTGGCACTGAAATACGTGGCACTGAAATACGTGGCACTGAAATACGTGGCACTGAAATACGTGGCACTGAAATACGTGGCACTGAAATACGTGGCACTGAAATACGTGGCACTGAAATACGTGGCACTGAAATACGTGGCACTGAAATACGTGGCACTGAAATACGTGGCACTGAAATACGTGGCACTGAAATACGTGGCACTGAAATACGTGGCACTATGACTGTCAGAAAATGTTCATTAAACGGTTAGGGATGAGTTTAGGGGTAGGGTTAGGGTTTGGATCCCTTTATCACCTTGATGGTGGTGGGTGGCTTTTCAGTGTGTTTTCTGTTTTTTTTTTTTGATAAAAATGCATGCGTTTTTAACGCAAACAAACGCATGTGCTTAAAAACGCAAGAAAATACTGCAGGTTGTATTTCTGAAAATGAACGCATGCAGAAAAAAACCGCATGCGTTTGAAAACGCGACCAAACGCGTACAAAAAAACCGCATGCGTTTTCAATGTCAAATATAGGGAAAAAACGCATGCGGTTTTTTGTGCAAAAAACGCTGCAGACAAAAACGCAAGTGTGAAACCAGCGACGCTTTTTATAGCAAAAAAGTTTTTGCGTCTCCACATTTTGAGACCTATAATTTTTCCACATTTTGCTCCACAGAGTCATGTGAGGTCTTGTTTTTTGCGGGACGAGTTGACGTTTTTATTGGTAACATTTTCGGACACGTGACCATTTTTGATCGCTTTTTATTCCGATTTTTGTGAGGCAGAATGACCAAAAACCTGCTATTCATGAATTTCTTTTGGGAGAGGCGTTTATACCGTTCCGCGTTTGGTAAAATTGATAAAGCAGTTTTATTCGTCGGGTCAGTACGATTACAGCGATACCCCATTTATATCATTTTTTTTATGTTTTGGCGCTTTTATACGATAAAAACTAAAATATAGAAAAAATAATTATTTTGGTATCGCTTTATTCTCAGGACTATAACTTTTTTATTTTTTTGCTGATGATGCTGTATGGCGGCTTGTTTTTTGCGGGACAAGATGACGTTTTCAGCGGTACCATGGATATTTATATCAGTCTTTTTGATCGTGTGTTATTCCACTTTTTGTTCGGCGGTATGGTAATAAAGCGTTGTTTTTTGCCTCGTTTTTTTTTTTTTTCTTACGGTGTTTACTGAAGGGGTTAACTAGTGGGGCAGTTTTATAGGTTGGGTCGTTACGGACGCGGCGATACTAAATATGTGTACTTTTATTGTTTTGTTTTTTTTATTTAGATAAAGAAATGTATTTATGGGAATAATATATTTTTTTTAATTATTATTTATTTAGGATTTTTTTTTTTTTTTTTTTACACATGTGGAAAAATTTTTTTTTTACTTTTTTACTTTGTCCCAGGGGGGGACATCACAGATCATTGATCTGGCAGTGTGCACAGCACTCTGCCAGATCGACGATCTGCTGTGCAGGGCTGCAGGCTTTCCAAGTGTCTGCTCTGAGCAGACACTCGGTAAGCCACCTCCCTCCCTGCAGGACCCGGATGCCGCGGCCATCTTGGATCCGGGACCTGCGGCGAGGAGGGAGGTAGGAGACCCTCAGAGCAACGCGATCACATCGCGTTGCTCCGGGGGTCTCAGGGAAGCCCGCAGGGAGCCCCCTCCCTGCGCGATGCTTCCCTATACCGCCGGTACACTGCGATCATGTTTGATCGCGGTGTGCCGGGGGTTAATGTGCCGGGGGCGGTCCGTGACCGCTCCTGGCACATAGTGCCGGATGTCAGCTGCGATATGCAGCTGACACCCGGCCGCGATCGGCCGCGCTCCCCCCGTGAGCGCCGCTGATCGATGATGACGTACTATCCCGTCGGCGGTCATACGGGCCCACCCCACCTCGACGGGATAGTACGTCTGATGTCAGGAAGGGGTTAATCATAGACCTGAGACAGGGACAAGGGGGCATCCTCTACGTCTGGAGGAAAGAAGGTTTAAGCATAATAACAGACGCGGATTCTTTACTGTAAGAGCAGTGAGACTATGGAACTCTCTGCCGTATGATGTTGTAATGAGTGATTCATTACTCAAATTTTTTTTTTTTTCTTTTTCAAACATTTTTATTGAAATTTTCAAATGTTGAAACAAACAACTGTGAGGAATTTTAAAGTTCATTACTTAAATTTAAGAGGGGACTGGATACCTTCCTGGAAAAGTATAATGTTACAGGGTATATATACTAGATTCCTTGTTAGGGTGTTGATCCAGGGAGCTAGTCTGATTGCCGTATGTGGAGTCGGGAAGGAATTTTTTTTTCCCCAATGTGGAGTTTACTCTTTGCCACATGTTTTTTTTTTTTTGCCTTCCTCTGGATCAACATGTTAGGGCATGTTAGGTGTTAGGCTATGGGTGGTTGAACTAGAGGGACTTAGTCTTCCTTCAACCTTAAGGCTATGTGCACACGTCAGGATTTCTTGCAGAAATTTTCCTGACAAAAAACGGACATTTCTGCCAGAAAACCGCATGCGGTTTTTTTCGCGTTTTTGACACGTTTTTTGTGCGTTTTTTTTTTCCAAATGCATAGAATTGTGGGGAAAACGCGCAAAATCTGCAAAATTGATGAACGTGCTGCTTTTTTTTACCGCAATGCGTTTTTTTAGCGGAAAAAACGCACCATGTGCACAAAACATGCAGAATGCATTCTAAATGATAGGATGCATAATGTATGCGTTTTTAATGAGTTTTTATAGTGTTTTTATCGTGAAAAAACCTGAACGTGTGCACATACCCTAATAACTATGTTACTATATGGCTTGTCAATTTGTGCTGCAGGCTTTGGGCATTTTTTTCACAATTTACGATGCGTAAAGATAAATCTTAAATGGAATAGCAAATTTGTGACAAAATTGAATGTGACACACAGGTTTTGGCTCTGATTTGCTGCAGATCAACAGAGGAAAAACTGGTGTGGAATATTTTTATGGATCGAACATTTTTTTCCTTTTGTGGATACTCGGGAAAAAAACGTCCTTTTTTTTTACAGGCTGCACAGGAATTTATGGCAACCCTGGAGAGGACTCTCCTACTGCCACCCAGAGGTGATGCAACAATTGGTGCCTCTAAACCAGGAGGACTCTATACAATCATAACATTGATGGCCAGGCACATTGCATTTAACGAAAGCCATGTAATGTTCAATTTCAGGTGCTGTGCCACTAACCAGTGTAATAGCGGTTGGTGATGGGGGAACCAGCTTATTAACTACTGTAAGGTCAAACTGGTGCTAAGTAGAGGGTTAGAAATGTATCAGAAAGACTCGGATGTACCCAAAGCATGTGTTTCTCTATATACGGTAGTTTTTTTTTTTTTCAGTTTTGCTATACAACAAACATTTCTGTAGTGAACCAACTTCATAAGCTACAGCTTACTGTGTATTCCAGGTAATTAGGAAAACAAGGCACTTCTGGAATTCTGGTGGTGCACAAGTAGGATAACCAAATCCGTCGGCTGTGATGCAGAAATACTTGGCACTTATATAGATGTGTTCAAGAACTTATTTATTGAGTGAAGAAATTCCAGAAAAATGAGACGTTTCGTTCAATACCTGACCTTCATCAGTCATCTGGATAGAGGAGATCTGTGTGGCAGCGCGCTGTGTGAGAGTCTGCAGTGTCCACTGGTAAGACAGGAAGCGCTGAACCACAGCAATAACACTTAGCAGACATTTTTTAAACCTCTATTGGTATGTTACCAGTCAAGCTCCGTCTGTGGTAAAATATCATAACAGGAAAAGTTGTTTGTTTTTATTTTCCCTTTTGCTTGACCCATACCTGAGAGCTGTCACCGTATATTATCCTAGCAGCTTAACCTCTTTCACAACAGTAGCTTCTGTTCCTGCTGTATGTATTCTGTACATGCTGGCATCATAAATCACTTGGGGATACAATTAGCATTTTTATGCACAGGGCAAACTCCAGAATCCATATTTCTGGCATTGTAACCAATATACTTGGCATTGAGGCTCTGTAGCTTGCCATATTGTTCTGTATGATTCAGGGCTGTGAAGTCAGTAAGCCAAACCTCCAACTCCTCAGTTTCCCTGACTCCCAACTACATTACTCCAACTTCACAGCACTGCCTCACTACTGAGCACAGTGTCTGACTGGGGATCCAAGGGCCCACCAGTAACATGGACTTTGGGAGGGCCCATTTTTCACCTGCACACAAATAATATACTACCCTTGTCACAAATGTACCTATATCTCTATATAATAATAAACTGGGTAGTTTAGTTAATGAATGATAAGATGCTGCTTTTTTTCTGTAGAGTGAATCAAGTGAATTATGCCAAGTACTGCCCATACAGTGGGGTTGGGGGCCCAGATCTACACAGGGGCCCACCGGGGGATTCCCCTGTTACCCTATGGGCCAGTCCGAGCCTGACTGAGCATGTACATAAAGTGCAGCACAGACAAATCTCCACAACGACCCCACAGCACTACCTCACTACTGAGCATGCACATAAAGTGCAGCACAGATTGATCTCCACTAAAAGCTGAGATCCTTAAATCAGAAACAGAACAGACATTTATAGGACACTAGATGGTGGCCAGATTCGAACGCATTGGGTATTCTAGAATATGTATGTAGTTTACAGCCACGTAGTATATTGCAGAGCCACGTAGTATATTGCAGAGCCACGTAGTATATTGCAGAGCCACGTAGTATATTGCAGAGCCACGTAGTATATTGCCCGGCCACGTAGTATATTGCCCGGCCACGTAGTATATTGCCCGGCCACGTAGTATATTGCCCGGCCACGTAGTATATTGCCCGGCCACGTAGTATATTGCCCGGCCACGTAGTACATTGCACAGCCACGTATATAGCACAGCCACGTAGTATATAGCACAGAGACGTAGTATAGAGCACAGCGATGTAGTATATTGCCCAGCCACGTAATATATACCACAGCCACATAGTATATAGCACAGCCCATATAGTATATAGCACAGAGATGTAGTATATAACACAGCCCACACAGTATGTAACACAGCCCACGCAGTATCTAACACAGCCCACGTAGTATATAGCAATGTGGGCACCATATCCCTGTTAAAACAAAGATTTAAAATAAAAAAGTTATATACTCACCTTCCGGAGCCCCCAGATCCAGCCAAGGCGTTTACCGATGCTCCTCGCGACGCTCCGGTCCCAAGAGTGCGTTGCGGTCTCACGAGATGATGATGTAGCGGTCTCGCGAGACCGCTACATCATCATCTCGCGAGACCGCAATGGATGGACCGGTCACCGGAACATCGCGAGGAGCGGGAAAGGCCTCAGCTGGATCCAGGGGCCCACGGAAGGTGAGTATATAATGATTTTTAACTTTTTTATTATTTTTAACCCCTTTATGACCCAGCCTATTTTGACCTTAATGACCTGGCCGTTTTTTGCAATTCTGACCAGTTTCCCTTTATGAGGTAATAAAACAGGAACGCTTCAACGGATCCTAGCGGTTCTGAGATTGTTTTTTCGTGACATATTGGGCTTCATGTTAATGGTAAATTTAGGTCGATAATTTCTGAGTTTATTTGTGAATAATTCACATTTTTAATTTTTATTCTGTTAAACCAGAGAGTTATCTGACACAAAATAGTTAATAAATAACATTTCCCACATGTCTACTTTACATCAGCACAATTTTGGAACCAAAATTTTTTTTTGCTAGGAAGTTACAAGGGTTAAAATTTTACCAGTGATTTCTCATTTTTACAACAAAATTTACAAACCATTTTTTTTAGGGACCACCTCACATTTGAAGTCAGTTTGAGGGTTCTATATGGCTGAAAATACCCAAAAGTGACACCATTCTAAAAACTGCACCCCTCAAGGGGCTCAAAACCACATTCAAGAAGTTTATTAACCCTTCAGGTGTTTCACAGCAGCAGAAGCAACATGGAAGGAAAAAATGAACATTTAACTAACTTTTTAGTCACAAAAATGATCTTTTAGCAACAATTTTTTTATTTTCCCAAGGGTAAAAGGAGAAACTGGACCACGAACGTTGTTGTCCAATTTGTCCTGAGTACGCTGATACCTCATATGTGGGGGTAAACCACTGTTTGGGCGCACGGCAGGGCTCGGAAAGGAAGGAGTGCCATTTGACTTTTTGAATGAAAAATTGGCTCCGATCTTTAGCGGACACCATGTCGCGTTTGGAGAGCCCCCGTGTGCCTAAACATTGGAGCTCCCCCATAATTGACCCCATTTTGAAAACTAGACCCCCCAAGGAACTTATCTAGATGCATAGTGAGCACTTTAATCCCCAAGGTGCTTCACAGAAGTTTATAACGCAGAGCCGTGAAAATAAAAAATAATTTTTCTTTCCTCAAAAATGATTTTTAGCCCGGAATTTTTTATTTTCCCAAGGGTAACAGGAGAAATTGGACACCAAATGTTGTTGTCCAGTTTGTCCCGAGTACGATGATACCCTATATGTGGGGGTAAACCACTGTTTGGGCGCACGGCAGGGCTCGGAAGGGAAGGTATGCCATTTGGCTTTTTGAATGGAAAATTAGCTCAAATCATTAGCGGACACCATGTCACGTTTGGAGAGCCCCTGTGTGCCTAAACATTGGAGCTCCCCCACAAGTGACCCCATTTTGGAAACTAGACCTCCCATGGAACTAATCTAGATGTGTGGTGAGCACTTTGAACCCCCAAGTGCTTCACAGAAGTTTATAACGCAGAGCTATGAAAAGAAAAAATATTTTTTCTTTTCTCAAAAATGATTTTTAGCCCGGAATTTTTTATTTTCCCAAGGGTAACAGGAGAAATTGGACCCCAAAAGTTGTTGTCCAGTTTCTCCTGAGTACGCTGATACCCCATATGTGGGGGTAAACCACTGTTTGGGCGCACGTCGGGGTTCGGAAGAGAAGTAGTGACGCTTTGAAATGCAGACTTTGATGGAATGTTCTGCGTGCGTCACGTTGCGTTTGCAGAGCCCCTGATGTGCCTAAACAGTAGAAACTCCCAAGTGACCCCATTTTGGAAACTAGACCCCCAAAGGAACTTATCTAGATGTGTGGTGAGCACTTTGAACCCCCAAGTGCTTCACAGAAGTTTATAACGCAGAGCCGTGAAAATAAAAAATCATTTTTCTTTCCTCAAAAATTATGTATTAGCAAGCAATTTTTTATTTTTGCAAGAGTAACAGGAGAAATTGGACCCCAATAGTTGTTGCCCAGTTTGTCCTGAGTATGCTGGTACCCCATATGTGGGGGTAAACCACTGTTTGGGCGCACGTCAGGGCTCGGAAGGGAGGGAGCACCATTTGACTTTTTGAACGCAATATTGGCTGGAATCAATGGTGGCGCCATGTTGCGTTTGGAGACCCCTGATGTGCCTAAACAGTGGAAACCCCTCAATTCTAACTCCAACACTATCTCCAACACACCCCTAATCCTAATCCCAACTCTAGCCATAACCCTAATCACAACCCTAACCCCAACACTCCTAACCACAACCCTAACCCTAATCCCAACCCTAATCCCAACTTTAACCCCAACACACCCCTAACCATAACCCTAACGACAAGCCTATTCTTAACCCTATTTCCAACCGTAGCCCTAATTCCAACCCTAACTCTAATTCCAACCCTAAGGCTATGTGCCCACGTTGCGGATTCGTGTGAGATTTTTCCGCACCATTTTTGAAAAATCCGCAGGTAAAAGGCACTGCGTTTTACCTGCGGATTTACCGCGGATTTCCAGTGTTTTTTATGCGGATTTCACCTGCGGATTCCTATTGAGGAACAGGTGTAAAACGCTGCGGAATCCGCACAAAGAATTAACATGCTGCGGAAAATACAACGCGCAGCATTTCCGCACCATGGGCACAGCGGATGGTACTGTAAAACTGATGGAACACTGCTCCGCAGCCAAATCCGCACCGTGTACACATAGCCTAATTCTGATGCTAACCCTAGTTCTAACCCTACCCCTAACCCTAACCCTACCCCTAACCCTAGTTCTAACCCTAGTTCTAACCCTAGTGGAAAAAAATATATATATTTTCTTTATTTTTTTATTGTCCCTATGTATGGGGGTGATAAAGGGGGGGTCATTTACTATTTTTTTTATTTTGATCACTGTGATAGGTTTTATCACAGTGATCAAAATGTAGCTGGAACGAATCTGCGGGCCGGCAGATTCGGCGGGCACACTGCGCAATCACCCGCCATTTTGGAAGATGGCGGGGCCCGTGGAGAAGACGGACGGACACCGGAAAGCTCGGTAAGTATGAGGGGGGGGATCGGAGCACGGGGGGGAACGGACAGGAGGACGGGGGAGCGGACAGGACGACTGAGGGGAGCGGAGCACAGGATGGAGGACTGGGGAGGCGATCGGTGGCGGTGGGGGGGGGGTTAGATTAGGTTTTCCAGCCATGGCCAAGGCCGATGATATTGCAGCATCGGCCATGGCTGGATTGTAATATTTCACCAGTTTTCATAGTGAATGTGAAATATTACAAATCGCTCTGATTGGCTGTTTCACTTTCAACAGCCAATCAGAGCGATCGTAGCCACGGGGGGGTGAAGCCACCCCCCCGGGCTGAAGCACCACTCCCCCTGTCCCTGCAGATCGGGTGAAATTGGAGTTAACCCTTTCACCTGATCTGCAGGGACGCGATCATTCCATGACGCCACATAGGCGTCACAGGTCGGATTGGCACCGACTTTCATGACGCCTACGTGGCGTCACAGGTCGGGAAGGGGTTAACATTAGATCTTTTTACTATTGATGCCGCATAGGCAGCATCAATAGTAAAAAGTTGGTCACACAGGGTTAAGGGGGGAGGGGGAGTATGGACTGCGGGCACTGACTGCGGGGATTAAGGAGCTTCCATCTTGTCACCGTACTGTGCCCGTCACTGATTGGTCGTGGCCGTTTTGGCGCAACTGTAGCGCCCCCACTGCCGCAGGGCCGAGGGGTACCCGGTACCGGGCCTCTGAGTCTCTGCTCTGGGGTTGTCACGGTGGCTAGGCCTGGTCCGTGACCCTGCTGAGGGGCGTACAGTAAATGATATGATGAATGTGGATGGTGGTAGTGCGGTGTTGCGGTGCAGTGCCGGTCGCAGTAAATAACGAGGACACCAGGTTGCAGTCTCTTTACCTCTTTACTGAAGGTCTCTGGGTCCTCAGTCCGGAATACGGTTCACCAGGCTGCGCAAGTCCAGCCGGTCCAATGGCACATCCAGAGTTCTCTTTGCAGGTGGAAATCTGTGCCTACCTGCTAGCGCTATGTGTTGCGGTCCTTCCCTGCTGTGCTTACGGAAAGTCCCCACAACAGTTGTATCTGTTTCTTAAGTTCCCTCACAACTCGATTAGATGATGTTCTGCTAATCCTCCGTCCCTCCCTGATGTTACGGTTAGGACGGCACCCGTTTGACGGGTAGGCTCGGAGCTCTTCCGGGACCCTAGAGTCGCCCCTCTCCACAAGTTGCCCCCCAAGACTGCGTAGGTGATTTAGGTGAGACAGCCCGCCTGAGACTGACTGTCCTGCCGTAGGTTTGAAGTATTGCCTGAAGCTGTATATAGAAATACTTCCTCGGCGTTCTGGCCGCCGGTTGTTTGCGCCTCAGTAGGATGTTGCCTCGGTCTTACAGCACGACTCCTACTGGTATTCTCCTTCTTGCTTTGATCTCGTTTCTCACTCAGCACAATATATCTCGCTTCTGATCCTTCCTTAGGGCACCGCCGCTATGCTGAGCAGGCACGGTCCCTTGACGTTCCTTCCTGTAGCCAGGCCTCTGTCAGGATCCCACCTCTGACAGGGACCCTACCGAATCTTCCCCCACAACACCCTCTGGCACAAGGTGTTGCCTGGTTCCAACCCAGTCAGCTTTCTTTTCCTAACTTCCTGCCTGACCCCCAGTTTTACCAGTATGTGAGGAGTGGCCTAATGAATAGAACCCTTAGCTCCCCCTGGAGGCCCGGCTGTGAAATGTATTGGTGTCTGTGATACCTGGTCAGATGAACTCCTTCAGTGCCATCAGACGTACCATGGCTCCCCTTAGTGGCGGAGCCACAGTACTGCAACGACCAGGACTCTGGGGCGCTGCACAACCAATCAGCGACTTGGGATTTCCGGGACAGAAAGAAAGACAGACAGAAGGACAGACAGAAAGACGGATGTGGACCTTAGACAATTATATAGTAGATTTCATAACTTTCCCAAATTCTTATGAAAATCTTTTCATCACATACTGCATTGTACTACTGTACCCAATTTATTATATATTTTAGGCGTCGCAGTCAAAATCTTCTACTCCACCAAAATGAACACAGACCCCAACTCCACAGTGGTGCCCTGGACAATGTCGGCACAAAGTTTGTGTTGTTTTTCTCCAGTTACTTGTTTCTTCCTACACTCCAAAATATAATTGTGGCCATCACAAATGAAACTGTAAACTACAGTCCTGCTCACCACTTTTGGCACCCCTTCGTTGTTTTCATAGACTGCACAATTTCTTCAGAAATAAATGTACCATAGTTATATACTCAGGAATTTTTAATTAGTGGTCCAAAGTAATAGAACAATAAAACATTGTTTTTCAACTTGCATGTTGCAATTTCCTAGAAGAAACAGAATAAACAGCATGTGCAGCAACAAAGGCACCCCTAATTAATGCTTGGTTGCACACCCTTTGGCATTGATGATGGCCTCCAAATGTTTCTTGTCGCATTCTATAAGCTTCTTGCACTTCTCAGCTGGTAATTTGTACCACTTTTCCTTTGCAGTTTGTTCAAGCTCTTGAATGTTTGCAGGGTTCTTTCTCCCAATGGCAAATTTCAACTCACCCCAAAGATTTTCAATGGGATTGCGGTCAGGACTCATTGCTGGCCATTTTAAAACCGTTTATTTTTATTTTTTTCAACCATTCTTGTGTACTTTTGGATGTTTTGGGTCATATATTTTGCTGGAGGAACCATGATCTTCAACTCAAACCAAGTTTTCTTACACTGGGTAGAACATTTCGCTCTAAAATCTCTTGTTAATTCTCAGATTTTGTGATTCCTGTGATACAGTCATGTGCCTCCAGTACCAGACGCAGCACAGCAACCCCAAACCATTTTCAATCCTCCACCATGCTTAACAGTTGGAATGGTGTTTGTTTACAGACGCGCAATGAGGCTTATAAGTAAACTAACTGTTGCTTTGCATTGCCAAAAAGCTCTATTTTTGTTTCATGTGTCCACAGATAATTTTCTCAAAAGAATTGTGATTTTAAAAGTACTCTTTGGCAAGGATCAGTTGTTCCTTTTTATGTATTTTCTTCACCAATGGTTTCTTCCTTGGCCTTTGCCCATAAAACTCTGCTTGTTTTAGTGTGTGGCGTATGGTACTTGTTGAAACCGTGACCCTGGGCTGTTCCAGGTTGGCCTTCAGGTCTTTGGATGTTTCAGGTGGTGTTTTTTCCACCATTCGCACCAACCTTCAAAGACAGATATCTCTTGTCAATTTTCCTCTTTCCCTACATCCAGGGAGGTCCTTGACTGTTCCATGCTTGGCAAACGTCTTAATAATATTGCGCACTGTTGAAAATGGGATACCATTGTGTTTGGAAATGGCCTTATAGCCTTTGAAAGTCTTGTGTTTGCTATTAATAGCAGTTCCGATGTCTTCAGACAGCTCATTTTAACATAGTAACATTGTTATTAAGGTTGAAGGAAGACTTTAAGTCCATCTAGTTCAACCCATAGCCTAACCTAACATACCCTAACAATGTTGATCCAGAGGAAGGCAAAAAAAACCATGTGGCAAAGAGTCAGCTCCACATTAGGAAAAAAATCCCTAACCGACTCCACATATGGCAATCAGACTAGTTCCCTGGATCAATGCCCTATCAAGGAATCTAGTGTATATAACCTGCAACATTATACTTTTCAAAAAAGGCATCCAGTCCCCTCTTAAATTTTAGTAATGAATCACTCATTACAACATCATACGGCAGAGAGTTCCATAGTCTCACTGCTCTTACAGTAAAGAACCCGCGTCTGTTATTATGCTTAAACCTTATTTCCTCCAGGCGTAGAGGATGCCCACTTGTCCCTGTCTCAGGTCTATGATTAAAAACATCATCAGAAAGTTCTTTGTACTGTCCCCTCATATATTTATACATTAAAATAAGATCACCCCTTAGCCTTTGTTTTTCCAAACTAAATAGCCCCAAGTGTAATAACCTATCTTGGTATTGCAGACCCCCCCAGTCCTCTAATAACCTTGGTCGCTCTTCTCTGCACCCGCTCTAGTTCAGCTATGTCTTTCTTATACACCGGAGACCAGAACTGTACACAGTATTCTAAGTGTGGTCGAACTAGTGACTTGTGTAGAGGTAAAATTATGTTCTCCTCATGAGCATCTATGCCTCTTTTAATGCATCCCATTATTTTATTTGCCTTTGTAGCAGCTGCCTGACACTGGCCACTAAATGTGAGTTTGTCATCCACCCATACACCCAGGTCTTTTTCATTGACTGTTTTGCCCAGAGGTTTAGAATTAAGCACATAGTTATACATCTTATTACTTCTACCCAAGTGCATGACCTTACATTTATCACCATTAAAGCTCATTTGCCATTTATCAGCCCAAACTTCTAGTTTACATTAATCCTCCTGTAATATAAAATTGTCCTCCTCTGTATTGATTACACTGCAGAGTTTAGTGTCATCTGCAAATACTGAAATTCTGCTCTGTATGCCCCCTACAAGGTCATTAATAAATGTTAAAAAGAAGAGGGCACAATGCTAACCCCTGTGGTACCCCACTGCTAACCGTGACCCAGTCCGAGTGTGCTCCATTAATAACCACCCTTTGTTTCCTATCCCTGAGCCAGCTCTTAACCCACTTACATATATTTTCCCCTGTCCCCATTATTCTCATTTTATGTATCAACCTTTTGTGTGGCACCATATCAAAAGGTTTTGAAAAGTCCCATTTACACTACGTCCACTGCGTTCCCTTGGTCCAGTCCGGAACTTATCTCTTCATAGAAACTGATCAGATTAGTCTGACAGGAACGGTCCCTAGTAAACCCATGTTGATATTGGGTCATGCGGTTATTCCTCTTCAGATACTCCAGCATAGCATCCCTTAGAATGCCCTCCAGGATTTTACCCACAGTAGAGGTTAAGCTTACTGGCCTATAATTACCGAGTTCAGTTTTTGTCCCCTTTTTGAATATTGGCACCACATTTGCTATACGCCAGTCCTGTGGTACAGACCCTGTTATTAAGAAGTCTTTAAAGATTAAAAATAATGGTCTATCAATGACTGTACTTAATTCCTGCAGTACTCGGGGGTGTATCCCATCCGGGCCCGGAGATTTGTCAATTTTAGTGATTTTTAGACACCGCCGTACTTCCTGCTGGGTTAAGCAGGTGACACTTAATGGGGAATTTTTTATTATCACTGATAATACTGTCTGCCATGGGATTTTCTTGTGTAAATACTGATGAAAAAAGTCATTTAGCAGATTGGCTTTTTCCTCATCCTCATCCACCATTTCACCCAGACTATTTTTAAGGTGGCCAACACTATCATTTTTTAGTTTCTTACTATTTACGTAGTTAATGAATATTTTGGGATTATTTTTACTCTCTCTGGCAATGAGTCTCTCTGTCTCAATTTTTGCTGCGTTGATTTGCTTTTTACAGAGTTTACAGTATTTAATTTTCTGTATTTATTTAATGCCTCATCACTACCGACTTCCTTTAATTCTCTAAATGCTTTCTTTTTGTCACTTATTGCGCCCCTTACAGCTTTATTTAGCCATATTGGTTTCCTCCTATTTCTAGTATGTTTATTCCCATACGGTATATACTGTGCACAGGTCCTATCCAGGATGCTAATAAATGTCTCCCATTTTCTTTGTGTATTTTTATGTCTCAGGATATCGTCCCAGTTAATTGCACCAAGATCATCTCTCATCCGTTGGAAATTTGCCCTCCTGAAGTTTAGTGTCCTTGTAACCCCTCTACTACACATCTTATTAAAGGAGACATGAAAACTTATTATTTTGTGATCACTATTCCCCAAGTGACCCCCAACCCTTATATTTGATATGCGGTCTGGCCTGTTGGTTAATATTAGGTCTAGCAGTGCCCCCCTTCTTGTTGGGTCCTGAACCAGTTGTGAAAGGTAATTGTCCTCATAGTTGTCAAAAACCGATTACCTTTACTGGAACTGCAGGTTTCTGTTCCCCAATCTATTTCAGGGTAGTTGAAGTCCCCCATAATAATGACTTCTCCTTGAGTCGCAGCTTCATCTATTTGCTTTACGAGGATATTCTCACCATTGTGACAAAGGAACATGGCCTACCATGTGGCTTTTTAAAACTCTGAAGTCATCATTCATTGTCTAATTCAGGTCACATGGGCACCAACAATTAATCAGAATCGTTTGTTGTGATTTACCACAGGTGAGTCAAAATGTGTTTCCATACTAGTTTAATGTAAAGGGTATCAATACAAGTGTCTGCGCTTTAGGTTTTTCTATTTTTTTTTTTTTTTCCTCCCATTGTTTTTTGTTTTAATCTATTGTTTATCATTTGCTTTTTTTGTATTTAACACGATTGCTCTGTACAAAAAACTATTTCACTTGATTCATTAATTCATTTATTTCAGGAGATATTCCACATTATGTACTTAAACTTCATGGGTGCCAATAACTATGAGCAGGGCTGTAAGTATTCAATGTAAAATTGCTAGACCATGCCCAATTGAGTTTGGCTACTTTCCATCAGGAACTGCCACCAAATATGCTGATCTTTCAGGCATGAGCGTCTCTCCTCTAGCTCATCTACATTTTGCAGGAAATTGTCTGCTCGTCCCTTAGGGTGCTTTCCCATCCCTTAGGGTGCTTTCCCATTACGTTTAGTCACCCATTGGTTTGTCCTGTCCAAACCCCCTTCAAAACGGCATTTGGATGTATGTGCTGACTGGGCTACAGACTAGAGTGGTACCGACAGAGCGAACGTGTTCTGTCGTGCATCATTTTCATGCGTGTATGCCTACTGGAGGTGGACACTCGGACCTAGTAGACTGTGTTCAGACGCAAGCCTCAACGGGACTAACGTGTGCCTGAACACAATGGGAAAGCGCCCTTATCCTATCACACAGCAAGCATGTAAGTTGTATTTATATTGTACTGGTAAAATTGGCGAACAGCAGGACATTCTCTCCCTGGTTTTCGCAAACCAATGTCTCGTTAATATTAATGTATGTTTGCTGAAAGGAAGTTACTGCCAAGATCTGTAATGCACTCCTATGGCCTTGAGCAGTCATTAAAACATGGCTACTTTTTATTTTTTTAATTAGTTCTTGGGGACTAGGTAAATAAGGTTTATTTAATAGAGCCCAGAACAAGCACTATATAAATGGATAATGGGAACTTGACAGCTAATTTCATGCTGCTCAAACAATGGGCAGATTGAATCTATGGTTTGCTCTGTTATATTGCATGTTTGCTTTACTGTAGTACCTTCAAAAACTGACTGGGTACTATGCAGCATCAATAGTAAAAAGATCTAATGTTAAAAATAATAAAAAACCCAAAAGCCTGCTATTCTCACCTTCCATCATCCGCCGATGCACGGCTGCTGCCAGCTTCTGTTCCTAGAGATGCATTGCGAAATTACCCAGAAGACTTAGCGGTCTCGCGAGACCGCTAAGTTATCTGGGTAATTTCGCAATGCATCTCTGGGAACGGAAGCTGGCGGCAGCAGCGCGCGCATAGGGACAGCTTTGCTGGACAACGGCGGGTGAGTATCTAACTATTTTTTATTTTAATTATTTTTTTAACAGGAATATGGTGCCCACACTGCTATATACTGCGCGGGCTGTGTTATATACTGCGCGGGCTGTGTTATATACTGCGCGGGCTGTGTTATATACTGCGCGGGCTGTGTTATATACTGCGCGGGCTGTGTTATATACTGCGCGGGCTGTGTTATATACTGCGCGGGCTGTGTTATATACTGCGCGGGCGGGCTGTGTTATATACTGCGCGGGCGGGCTGTGTTATATACTGCGCGGGCGGGCTGTGTTATATACTGCGCGGGCTGTGTTATATACTGCGTGGGCTGTGTTATATACTGCGCGGGCTGTGTTATATAGTGCGCGGGCTGTGTTATATAGTGCGCGGGCTGTGTTGTATAGTGCGCGGGCTGTGTTATATAGTGCGCGGGCTGTGTTTTATATAGTGCGCGGGCTGTGTTATATAGTGCGCGGGCTGTGTTATATAGTGCGCGGGCTGTGTTATATACTGCGCGGGCTGTGTTATATATTGCGCGGGCTGTGTTATATGCTACGTGGCTGTGTTATAGACTGCGTGTCTGCTATATACTGCATGACTCCTATATAATACATGGCCTGTGCTTTATACTATGTGGCTGCTGTATGTATATACATACATACATACGTTAGAATCAGGCCACAATCTATTAGTATTATATTTGGTCAGGTTTTTATAATTATTACTTGCTAGATAGCACATTCATACAACATAACTGATTAGTCATTTAGGGTACCGTTACACTAAACGATTTACCAACAATCACGACCAGCGATACGACCTGGCCGTGATTGTTGGTAAGTCATTGTGTGGTCGCTGGAGAGCTGTCACACAGACAGCTCTCCAGCGACCAACGATGCCGAAGTCCTCCGGGTAACCAGGGTAAACATCGGGTTACTAAGTGCAGGGCCGCGCTTAGTAACCCGATGTTTACCCTGGTTACCATTGTAAATGTAAAAAAAAAAACACTACATACTTACATTCCAATGTCCGTCAGGTCCCTCGCCGTCTGCTTCCCGCACTGACTGTGTCAGTGCCGGCCGTAAAGCACAGCACAGCGGTGACGTCACCGCTGTGCTCTGCTTTTACTTTACGGCCGGCGCTCACAGTCAGTGCGGGAAGCCGCCGGCGAGGGACGTGACAGGCACCGGAATGTAAGTATGTAGTGTTTTTTTTTTTTTTTTTACATTTACAATGGTAACCAGGGTAAACATCGGGTTACTAAGCGCGGCCCTGCGCTTAGTAACCCGATGTTTACCCTGGTTACAAACGAACGCATTGCTGGATCGCTGTCACACACACCGATCCAGCGATGACAGCGGGAGATCCAGCGACGAAATAAAGTTTCAAACGATCTGCTACGACGTACGATTCTCAGCAGGGTCCCTGATCGCAGTAGCGTGTCAGACACAACGAGATCGTATGTATATCGCTGGAATGTCACGGATCGTGCCGTCGTAGCGACCAAAGTGCCACTGTGAGACGGTACCCTTACTCTCTGAAAGGTTTATCTACTACAATCCCTGGTTATTTCTACTGTATAAAAAGTTATGCAGGGGCTTAGACCGCATCAACGCTAATTCAATTAGTCAAATGTTGAGTGAATCACCCTTGTTTAATCATAGATGACTATGACCCAGAATTAAGTAAAGTTTGTATGATTCGTATTTTCAGTACGATTCACTGGTGTAATCAATCAATTCTGATATTACTAGATCACTTAGTCACTTAGTATTAATTTAACATTATTAGTATGGTCCACTCGTGGGTTAATCTCAAATTCAGTATCTGAATTCTCATTTTTTTCCCCATCCCCCATCTCTGGTTGAAGAGACCCTCTGGCTGGTCCTCCATTTAGTATATTTCATTAGCGAATCTCATGCTAGTAAAGTTATATTAGCACTTCCATAAATATAAATTTATCTCTAATAATCAGAAAGCCAAGAAGACTATTCCAGGCCTAGATTTGCTTTGCCAGCATACCATTTGTGCAAAATAGTTTTATTGTTCTTTGATCTTTATTTTTATTAAGTCGTGAATGGAGCCAGATAAACACCCTGTCTAGTAAATGCTAAAGGAGGTGTTGTTGGCACCAATGGATTGAAATTGTCTGACTGAAAAAGTCCTTTTAACATGGACTTAATCAATAAAAGAAGTAAGAGGAGGACGGTTGGGGTGTTATTGCAGCTGTTCACATGCTGGGACAAAGCTAGTTGTCTGTTTCTACTATCGCTGACACTGGCGGCTGAGCTAAAGCCACAAAACTCCCATGCTACAGATGAAAATGTTCATCATGCCAGTCTCGTATTTAGTGATATTCACTTTTGTATCTAAACTATCATTTGTTTTCAGTGAATGAATGTAACTAAATTTTGTGAACAGCCTCATCTATTAATGTGGCACAAGTCTTTACTTAGATCAGAACCCTATAGATGTACACAGGTGTTTATTCTCATGCACACAGGCAGAATGACAAACCCACATGTCCTGGGGGGTCCTGCAAATCATGTTCAACTCTAAGGCTATGTGCACACGTTGCGTATTTTGATGCGTTTCCGCAGCGTTTTTGGACGCGCGGCATTGCATCAGATCAGCAGTGAAGTGCACAACCAACGTAAATCAATGGGAAATCTAGAATTGGTGTGCACATGCTGCAGAAAAATCTGTGTGTTATTTTCTGCAGCATGTCAATTCTTTTTGCGGATTTGCAGCGTTTCTGCACCCATTGACTTCCATTGATTCAGTCAAATCCGCAGATTTAAAAAGACCTGCAGCTTAGCTGCGGAGTTGTGTGCGAGAAACGCTGCAGATCGGGAGGAGGAAGAGTGTGTGGGCAGAGACTGTGTGCGGGTCTGTGTGCGTGTGTCTGCGTGTGTCCCTGTGTGTGTGCAGCTGTGTGCGGGTCTGTGTAGGGGGGCATCGTCTGATGGGACTACTGCTCCCATTCGGCTATGAGTGCTGTCACATAGAACAGTGACAGCATTGCTGACGATGGGACAGTAGTCCCATCAGATGATGCATGTGTTCAATAGTAAAAAAAAAAAAACATACAGTACATATTCGCCAATCACCTAGTCCCTGATGCCCTTGTTCTCCTGTAACAAAAATAATATAATAAACCAACAGTATACTCCCTGTTCCTCCGTAGTCTATTTAATACCGAGTGTCCCACGACGATCTCCCGTGTAGAACAGTGACATCGGGAGATATGACTGCTCTACACAGCTCTGGTGATGCACTGAGCGGAGGTAATCCTCCACAGTGTATCCCGCTGGGAGAGAGGTCACCTGAGTTCATTCATGATGTCACCGGCAATGCTGGCATGAGAAAATTCTCACGCAGCATTGCCGAAAAGTGAGAGCCTGAACTCCGATAATCTCTTCAGTGATGCACTGCAGGAGCCATTACCTTCTGTGAGTGCATCATGGGAGGCCTATAGAGCAGTCACATCTCCTGATGTGACAGCTCTATAGGGGAGATCATTGTGGGACACTAATTATTAAATGGACTACATCGGAACAGGGAGTATTTGTGTTGGTTTATTATTTTATTTTGCAGGAGATCGAGGGCGTTGCATGGATTAGCAGTAAATATGGTAAACTGTATTGTGTTTTATTTAATTAAAATACTTTATTCTGGCATTGTCTTTATTTAACCCTTTAGCAGCTATAGGATTAGTAATGGATAGGTGTCTTATTGACACCTCTCCATTACTAACCCGGCTTGATGTCATCTTACAATACAAAGGTGACATCAACCCCACAACTATTACCCCATATGCCACCACAACAGGGCAGTGGGAAGAGAGGCTAAGTGGTGGAATTGGTGCATCTTAGAGATGCGCCATTACTGGGGTGGCTGTGAGCTGGTGTTTGTAGCCGGGGGGGCAATATCCATGGCCCCTTCCTAGGCTATGAATATCAGTCCGCAGCTGTCTGCATAGCCTTTTCTGGCTATTAAGTATAGGGGGACCCCAACGTCGTTTTTTTGGGGGGTCCCCCTATTTTAATAGCCAGTAAAGATTAAATATACAGATGTGGGCTGATATTCATAGCCTGGGAAATACCATGGGTATTAACCCCTTCCTAGGCTATAAACGTCTGCCCCCCAGTCGCTTGCTTTCCCTCTCTGGCACAGAAAATTGCACAGGAGCCCACGCCATTTTTTTTTTCCAATTTTTTTTTTTTCCAATTTTTTTTTAAAGCAAACAGATATTGCGTTTAAGGCCGGGGTCCACTTGCGAGAAACTCGCACGAGTCTCACACCTCAGTACCCGGCACTGCCGCCAGCACTCGGGACCGGAGTGTGCGGCTGAATGTATAGCTGAACACTCCTGTCTGATTTTTCCTGTGAGATTTTGTGTGTGTCTTTATTTAACTCTTTATGTACCATTTTATTATGTTTATTACTAAACATCGGGCTTGGTATTATCTATCTATCTATAGATATATCTATCCATCTATCTATAGATATACAGGTGCATCTCACAAAATTAGAACATCAACAAAAAGTTAATTTATTTCAGTTCTTCAATACAAAAAGTGAAACTCATATATTTGATAACCATTACAAACAGAGTGATCTATTCCAAGTGATTGTTTCCACACTGGACCTTGGAAATCAAAGTCCGAGAGTCTGGAGGAAGAGAGGAGAGGCACACAATTCAAGCTGCTTGAGGTCTAGTGTGAAGTTTCCACAATCAGTGATGGTTTGGGGAGCCATGTCATCTGCTGGTGTAGGTCCACTGTGTGTTATCAAGACCAAAGTCAGCGCAGCTGTCTACCAGGAAATTATAGAGCACTTCATGCTTCCCTTTGCCGACAAGGTTTTTAGAGATGGAAATTTGATTCTCCAGCAGGACTTGGCACTTGTCCACACTGCCAAAAGTACCAATACCTGGTTTACAAACAACAATATCACTGTTCTTGATTGGCCAACAAACTCGCCTGACCTTAACCCCATAGATAATCTATGGGGTATTGTCAAGAGGAAGATGAGACACCAGACCCAACAATGCAGACGAGCTGAAGGCTGCTATCAAAGCAACCTGGGCTTCCATAATCCCTCAGAAGTGCCACAGGCTGATCGCCTCCATGCCACGCCGCATTGATGCAGTAATTGATTTTACAATCATTTTCCAAGCTGGTGTTATAAAGTATTCTAATTTACTGAAATAATGACTTTTGGGTTTTCATTGGCTGTAAGCCATAATCATCAACATTAACAGAAATAAACACTTGAAAGAGATCACTGTCTGTAATGACTTTATATAATATGAGCTTCACTTTTTGTATTGTAGAACTGAAATAAATTAACTTTTTGATGATATTCTAATTTTGTGAGATGCACCTGTATCTATCCATCCATCTATCTATCTATCTATCTATCTATCTATCTATCTATCTATCTATCTATCTATCTATCTATCCATATCTATTTATAGATCTATCTATTTATCTATCTAATCTTTGTGTGTAAACCTTATTCTTCAATGGAGTATGTAAAATAAGAGGTTGGACAAAGAAATTACATCACAATTCTTTTTTTTTTTTTTTGTTAAATAGATCTTTATTAAGCTTACAAAAACGCATACAAATCTGCATGAAAAAAAACGCATCAAAAACCAGATTTTCATCTGCGTTTTCTGCCAAGAGAGGAAGAATCAGAAATATTCTGCAACGTGTGCATATACCCAAAGAGGCAGTAATAAGGGGCTCTTTTAATCAGCAATTAATGCTTAAAGAGGTTGTCCACAACATATATATTGATGACCTATCCTTAGGCATCCCCGTCGATCAGCTATTATCGGTGACACCGGCCGGAAGTACTCGCCAAGCTGCTCCGTCTTCTGATAGTTGCCGAGGCTTGGTACGGCACCTCCACCTCCTCATCAAATCAATAGGAAGTGGAAGCGCAAAACCCTGCGGCTGCCACTACCAGAAGACAGAGCATCTTGGCTGCTGCAGACACCGATATCAGCTGCTCGGCCAGGTGTCAGACCCCAGCTGATCAGATATTGGTGACCTATTTTTACTATTACAGAGGGCATACATTTCCTGTAGTTCTTGACCAAATTTTCACACACTGCAGCAGGAATTTTGGCCCACTCCCCCATACAGATCTTCTCCAGATCTTTCATGTTTCAGGACTGTCGCTGTCCAACATTGAGCTTCAGCTCCCTCCAAAGATTTTCTATTGAGTTCAGGTCTGGAGACTGACTAGGCCACTTAGTTGCCCTGGCTGTGTGTTTTGGGTCATTGTCATTCTGGAAGACCCAGCCACAACCCATCAATGCTTTTACTGAGAGAAGGAGGTTGTTGGCCAAAATCTCACAATACATCACCCCATCCATCCTCCTTTAAATACGGTGCAGTCATCCAGTCCCCTTTGCAGAGAAGCACCATCAAAGTATGATGATTCCCCCACCATGCTGCATGGTTAAAACTGTGTTCTTGGGGTTGTCCTCCAAACATAGTGCGTGTAGTTGATATGAAATTCTCCCATGCCTCCCTGGATCATCCATATGGTCTTTGGGGAACTTCAAATAGGCTTGGACATGTGCTGGCGTCAGCCAGCACGTCAATAGTTAACAGCCGCCAGCCAATTGGAGGCTGGCAGCTGAAGTCTGCCGCAGGCGCAGCACACACGTCGCCGGCGTCTGACGTCATTGTCAGTCGCCGGCGAGTGTGCGCTGCAGGAGGGAGCTCGCCGCTGGAGCGCACAGGACAGGTGAGGAGAACTCTTTTTTTTTTTTTGCGAACGGCCAGATTGCTGGACACACTGGGGATGCTGGAGAGAAGACACTGGGACAGATTGGAGACACTGACTGGGGCAGAATGCTGGACAGACAGGGGGCAGATTGCTGGAGACACTGGGGCAGATTGCTGGAGACATTGGGGGCAATATGCTGGAGACACTGGGGGCAATATGCTGGAGACACTGGGGGCAATATGCTGGAGACACTGGGGGTGGGGGCAGATTGCTGGAGACACTGGGGGCAGATTGCTGGAGACACTGGGAGCAGATTGCTGGAGACACTGGGAGCAGATTGCTGGAGACACTGGGGGCAGATTGCTGGAGACACTGGGGGCAATATGCTGGAGACACTGGGGGTGGGGGCAATATGCTGGAGACACTGGGGGTGGGGGCAATATGCTGGAGACATTGGGGGCAATATGCTGGAGACACTGGGGGCAATATGCTGGAGACACTGGGGGCAATATGCTGGAGACACTGGGGGTGGGGGCAATATGCTGGAGACATTGGGGGCAATATGCTGGAGACACTGGGGGCAATATGCTGGAGACACTGGGGGCAATATTGGAGACACTGGGGGCAATATGCTGGAGACACTGGGGGCAATATGCTGGAGACACTGGGGGTGGGGGCAATATGCTGGAGACATTGGGGGCAATATGCTGGAGACACTGGGGGCAATATGCTGGAGACACTGGGGGCAATATTGGAGACACTGGGGGCAATATTGGAGACACTGGGGGCAATATGCTGGAGACACTGGGGGCAATATTGGAGACACTGGGGCAGATTGCTGGAGACACTGGGGGCAGATTGCTGGAGACACTGGGGGCAGATTGCTGGAGACACTGGGGGCAGATTGCTGGAGACACTGGGGGCAGATTGCTGGAGACACTGGGGGCAGATTGCTGGAGACACTGGGGGCAGTATGCTGGAGACACTGGGGGCAGTATGCTGGACACACTGTGGGCAGTATGCTGGACACACTGTGGGCAGTATGCTGGACACACTGTGGGCAGTATGCTGGACACACTGTGGGCAGTATGCTGGACACACTGTGGGCAGTATGCTGGACACACTGTGGGCAGTATGCTGGACACACTGTGGGCAGTATGCTGGACACACTGTGGGCAGTATGCTGGACACACTGTGGGCAGTATGCTGGACACACTGTGGGCAGTATGCTGGACACACTGTGGGCAGTATGCTGGACACACTGTGGGCAGTATGCTGGACACACTGTGGGCAGTATGCTGGACACACTGTGGGCAGTATGCTGGACACACTGTGGGCAGTATGCTGGACACACTGGGGGCAGTATGCTGGACAGGGCAGGACTGGAGGCATGGGCAGAATGTAGATATGGGGCATGATTGGAGACACGGGGCAGAATGAAAGACATGGGGCAAGATAGGATCATGGGCCAGGATGGATACGATGGGGATAGATGGGGCAGGATGGGGAGATCATATGGGGTAGAATGGATACTTATGAGGGCAGGATGCAAGAACATATGGCTGGAGCCAGGAATGAGACACACGGGGCCAGGATGGGAAATATTATTATCATAGGGGCTAATTAAGGGATATTATTACTGCAGTGATGTATTTATTTTATTTTGAGTATATTGTTTTAAATGGGGGGGCGGTCCTGTTACTTTGCAGAGTGACACTATGTCGCCTTTTTTTCTTCATGTTGTGTAATGTAGAAGTTGGGAAAAATTAAGTAATGTGTTCTGCAAGCGGAGCTCTAGATAACTGTGTTATTTCCTGCAGAGACGAGCCCTTGCTGGAAGAAATGATGGAGGTCTGTGCTGGATGAAATATGAAGGACTTCACCTAGAGACGTCACTGGTGAGTCAGTGTTACCTATACACTGACACTATACACTGTATACTATATACAGAGGTCCTGTGAACAATGTCACCAGTGATCACTGTATTACCTATACACTATATACAGAGCTCCCGTGTATAATGTCACCGGTGATCACTGTATAACCTCTACACAGACACTGCATACTAAGTATAGATCTCCTGTGAATACTGGCACTTATGGTGATAGTATTGTGTTTTTTTTTTTGTTTTTTTTTTATCACTGATCAGTATTGTAGTATTCAGTCACTATGTGGTGGTAACATGTGGTCTGGAAATGGTGTTGCAGTATTTGTCCCTTGTATGTGCTATTTGGTCACCATGTGGTGGTAATATGTGGTCTTGACATGGTGCGGTGGTATTTGTTCCTTGTATGTGATATTATTGGTCATTTTAAAAATTGAAAAATAAATCAAAATATACTTAAATTGTATTGCATATTTTAACAAATATTTAATAGGTTACAGTAGAGTAGGGCCCGGCCAAAATTGTCTACCGTGTTATGGTGGCGGCTTACAAAATCTTTGTCATATGACCCCCCCGTCACATGACCCTCCCGTCACATGACCAGGGGGGGCCCACAGTGTCTGAACAGCCCGGGGCCCTGGCTACCCTTAATCCACCCCTGCATACAATGTCTAATAAGCCAGGGTTTTCTCTGAAGCTGTGCTAGTACGGGAGGGAAGTATAAGGTGTTTTCACTTTTTGAGGGAGGATATAGAATTTAAGGAGGAGTTATCCAGGCATTGGAGAACCCTTTTAACAAACTATCTGCATGAGACTCGCACATTATTCTTGAGCCCTATGCTGTCTGTCTGCCCATGTCTAGGAGCATTGGTTCCAAAGAGAAGTACAGTGCCTATAGGTGTAGGGGCGATCTTATTACAATGTACGAATGGATAGTACAGACATCTTTCTAATGATCTTCTTACATCTTGGCCTGCAACGGTAACATTTACATCTAGATGACACCAGATTTAATCGTCATCACAGATGGCCATTTTTTACTAGACAGCAGTGAGACTGTGGAATTCTCTACCACATGATTGTAATGGTTAATTCACTACAAAAGTACAAGGAGGGCCTTGGATGCCTTTCTTGAAAAATATAATATTACTAGTTATGGGTACTAAATTCTGTGATGGGACATTGATCCAGGCAAACTTCTTGGCCCCTAGTCCCCTAATGTTGGTATCTGCTGTCACTGTTATGCAACAATGAGTGTAAGGGTAAGTTCACACAGGACTTTTTTGCTGCGTATTTTTGCTGCGTTTTTTTATGCTAATTTTCAGCTGCTTTTTACAGTACCAGCAAAGCCTATGAGATTTCAGAAATCTCATGCACACACATTGGGTTTTTGTTTGATCAGTATTTTCTGCTTTGCTGCGTTTTTTGGACATAGGGCATGTCACTTCTTTCAGCGTTTTTGCTGCGTTTTTGGAGCGTTTTTTCACCCATTGACTTGAATGGGTGATGGAAAAACGCTGCAAAAACGCATGTAGCATTATTTGCTGCGTTTTTTGTGCAGAAAAATCATGGCCAGCAGGAAGTGATCTCACAGCCAAGAGCTTAGGGGTGTGGTTAGTGAGGTGTGAAGATCCATTGTGAGCCACTGTGAGGTGTGAAGAGCCATTGTGAGGTGTCCTGATTGTGATCTATTGTGAGGGAGTTTCTGGTAGTGAGGTGTTAGCCATGTCTTGGTATAGGAGGATGAGCATTAATGTTTCCCAACTAATCATGGAGGTAATATTTTTTTTAATTTGTGATATATCTATCTATCCGATTGTTTGCAATGGTACACTTTGCGATGCTCATGTGCTGTTATGTACATGTTCACGTGTTCTGCATGTGTATGTTTGTATCTTCCTTGTCATGAATGTTGGCTTCATTTCATCTTGCATTTGGTAATTACTTTTTCATTTATTTTTCCAAGGTGGAAGCAATGCCTGTAATTTGGGTTGTAGCTTGTCCAAACTACAGTGATCGTCAAAAAAAGGCCGATGCATGGCATGTAATTCGCCGTAAATTGTTCCCCTGCTGGGATGAAGGCGATGCTAAGCTCCACTGGGGTCACTCAACTTTATTATCATGCACAAATAGACAAAAAAAGCACCAAAACCGCACAAAAAACGCATCTATTATAAGCAGCTGTAAATTGGCATAAAAAACGCAGCAAAAATACGCAGCAAAAAAGTCCTGTGTGAACTTACCCAAAAAATGCACCAAATACGCACCTAAATTAGCATAAAAAAACGCAGCAAAAAAGTCCTGTGTGAACTTACCCTAAGGGCCAACTCTTGTGCTACAAGAGTACTGCATGAGTTGCAAAACATTTGCGCAACTCTGAGTTGCACAAAAATGTGGCTCTTGTCACTTTCAGGTCCGCCAAACCAGGAGGAGCAGGACAGGGGCGCGAAGAAGCAAACCCGATGCCACCAGTGGTCATCTAATCTCTTGTAATTTTGTTAATGACAAACCACATAGGTAGCCCAACTTATATATATTTTTACAGATTAATTGTATGTTTGCATGGACATCCCTTTTTAATAATTTTCAATAAAATAATGTTTTTAGTACTATTTTCTGTGATCTATTCTTTTGTACATGCTTCGGTATCTAAATCGCTCTGTGATACTAAGAGTATTATTTGAGTTGCAAAACATTTGTGCAACTCCAATTTGCACAAAAATATTGCAGCTTTTGTCACTTTTAGATCCCCTAATGGGGATATCAATAAGCCACCTCCCAACCTCTGCAGTCTGCCAACTTTACAATGCAAAAATAAATATCATTTTTTTTTTTTTACAATGTATATATCTTTTTTAAAACTTTTTAAAGTGGTCACCTGCATATTTTTATTTATTTTTTGTTCATCCAAAAAAAAAAAAAATACTAGGACATAAATGTGACAACATGTAATGTTATTCTATGGCCATAATATCTAAATAGCTTTTTTTTTTACAATGAAAATTGTAAAGTCACACTGAAGGCATCAAAACTATGAATTAACACATGTGGAATTATATACTTAACAAAAAAGTGTGAAACAACTGAAATTATGTCTTATATTCTAGGTTCTTCAAAGTAGCCACCTTTTGCTTTGATGACTGCTTTGCACACTCTTGGCATTCTCTTGATGAGCTTCAAGAGGTAGTTACCAGGAATGGTCTTCCAACAATCTCTTGAAGGAGTTCTCAGAGACGCTTAGCACTTGTTGGCCCTTTTGCCTTCACTCTGCGGTCCAGCTCACCCCAAACCATCTCGATTGGTTTCAGGTCTGGTGACTGTGGAGGACAGGTCATCTGGCGTAGCATCCCATCACTCTCCTTCTTGGTCAAATAGCCCTTACACAGCCTGGAGGTGTGTTTGGGGTCATTGTCCTGTTGAAAAATAAATGATGGTCCAACTAAACGCAAACCGGATGGAATAGCATGCCACTGCAAGATGCTGTGGTAGTCATGCTGGTTCAGTATGCCTTCAATTTTGAATAAATCCCCAACAGTGTCACCAGCAAAGCACCCCCACACCATCAAACCTCCTCCATGCTTCATGGTGGGAACCAGGCATGTAGAGTTCATCAGTTCACCTTTTCTGCGTCGCACAGAGACACGTTGGTTGGAACCAAAGATCTCAAATTTGGACTCCTCAAACCAAAGAACAGATTTCCACTTGTCTAAAGTCCACTCCTTGTGTTCTTTAGCCCAAACAAGTCTCTTCTGCTTGTGGCCTGTCCTTAGCAGTGGTTTCCTAGCAGCTATTTTACCATGAAGGCCTGCTGCACAAAGTCTCCTCTTAACAGTTGTTGTAGAGATGTGTCTGCTGGTAGAACTCTGTGTGGCATTGACCTGGTCTCTAATCTGAACTGCTGTTAACCTGCGATTTCTGAGGCTGGTGACTCGGATAAACTTATCCTCAGAAGCAGAGGTGACTCTTGGTCTTCCTTTCCTGGGGCGGTCCTCATGTCAGCTTGTTTCTTTGTAGCGCTTGATGGTTTTTGCCATTGCACTTGGGGACACTTTCAAAGTTTTCCCAATTTTTCAGACTGACTGACCTTCATTTCTTAAAGTAATGATGGCCACTCGTTTTTCTTTACTTATCTGCTTTTTTCTTGCCATAATAAAAATTCTAACAGTCTATTCAGTAGGACTATCAGCTGTGTATCCACCAGACTTGTGCTCAACACAACTGACTCCCAACCCCATTTATAAGGCAAGAAATCCCACTTATTAAACCTGACAGGGCACACCTGTGAAGTGAAAACCATTTCCGGTGACTACCTCTTGGAAGCTCATCAAGAGTATGCAAAGCAGTCATCAAAGCAAAAGGTGGCTACTTTGAAGAACCTAGAATATAAGACATATTTTCAGTTGTTTCACACTTTTTTAAGTATATAATTCCACATGTGTTAATTCATAGTTTTGATGCCTTCAGTGTGAATGTACAATTTTCATAGTCATGAAAATACAGAAAAATCTTTAAATAAGAAGGTGTGTCCAAACTTTTGGTCTGTACTGTACACCCAGTGGAATGCACTGTACAAATGGAACTTAGCCTTAAACCGTTTCATAAGACACATAAGAGAAGTGTTTTCTGTTTTTTCAGGGCAGGAATTTAGTAGTAGTTAACATTGCTTGGTCGTTTTGATCGAAATGGCCACCAGATTCTTAGTAACTGTTAGGCAACAGACCCCTACAAAAATTGATAGAAGATTAAGAAAAAATCTAAAGTGGCTGCCAGTCATATTCCAGCCTTTGTTTGAAAAAGCACCACTGAAAATAAGAGCTCATATTTTGATTTGTTGCTATGCGCTCCACTTTGCATTAATTTCAATATAGCTTTCCAAATTTTATTAAGAACAGGTACAGTGGTGCACTTTTTATTGCACATTTGGCATTGATGTGTCTATGGAAGAGTTTTCCAAACAAATTTGTCCTCAACACCATTCACCAATTCAGAAAAGTAGCAGAACATTTTTGGTGCAACTGAAAACCACAAAACATTGGTGGGAAACAGTTTTACTCATGATCTACTCTATACTCAGGAAAACATGATTCTTTTCTGTCTGCAATTAAAAAAAAAAAATTGGAGATGGGTTATTTTATAAAAACAAAGTATACCTTCTTTGAATTTTATTGTTTCACACATCAGGACAGATAAAAAAAAAATCTGGTTCTTTAGGTTTTAAAATTAGGTACATGCAACCTTAGATGAACATCAATGTATGAGAAGTTGCACCACCAAAGGACAGACTGTAAAATGCTCAGAAATAGCAAAAAGAAAAATCGGGTGCTTCAGCTCAGACTCTAAAGGCCTCAGTACGTTAAAAGAACAGCACACAAGGACTGTTCATCCAAGTACATGCGATCAGAGCGCCCTTTGTGTGGCTAAATATTTGGGTGCACCTTCCCACCTACTTTTTGTCCTGCCCCACACTTCTTTTTTTGATTAACCACTCTGGCTTTATACAGCCAGAGAATGGCGGAGATGTATGGGAAAAAAAGTATGTGGAAAGCTGCACGTAAAAGTTTTGTCCACACCTAGGTTGCACCAAGCACCTGTACTTGGTGTGAACAGTCATTCTGTGCTGACAGACTCCCTTTTAAATGTTCATGATAGCCCAATTAGAAAAGGATTGAACAAGTATTACTTGTTTACAGGGGTTCCCAGGAAAAAGCCTCTTCTATATAATTATTTTTTTTTATAAAGTGAAAATGGCCCCATAACTAATGATTGCAAAGCTACATCAGAAAAAAAAACAACAAAACTTCTGGAGCAATATCCTTTGGACCGACAAGACTAAAGTGAAGATGTTTGGCCGCAATGCCCTGTGCTACATTTGTCAAAATCACACGCAGGATATCAACGCTCATACCAACTGTCAAACATGATGTGGTAATGGTAGAGAGGAAGGGGTGAGGATTTGGGTTTGGTTTGCAATTATTGATTCAGCCATGAACTCTTCATTATATCGTGCTGTTATTTACCAAAAACTAGGCCAAAAATGCATAAGTATTTTTTTTTTTGTTTTACTGTTCATCTGAGGCTGTATTTGCTTAATTTGAAGACCTTTTTTTGTCTTGATACTTAAATGCATAAAAAGTATAGAATACAGAGAGTTTGTCCTTTGTGTTTTCTCATGACTGTAATTGTTACTTTACCATAGATTCCAGCTGGTGTTGTATTTTGTTTTGTCCATGTTTATTACCTGTTGATACTGGATATGCGGAGGATGTTTTGCATTTCTTTTTTACTATTTGTATAAAAACATCCTCTTCTTAAAAAAAAAAACCACGACCTTTCTTTCTCCAACTTGCGTCAAGCCGGTTTGGGTAAAAGGTGCCATAATGATCATGTTACGGTATCAGATTACCATTTGTATGTGGAACCAATCAGACTTTATGCTGGTCAAAATAGTTTGCAAAAAGCTTGTTTTGTTGGCCTGGAGGCATGCGGAGAGGAGTATTTTGGTGTGGCTGGACTCTTTTGATGGCGTAGAAAAGCAGTGCAGTCAAATAGCTAGGTATGTGTATCCAAAACACGCTATAGAATGGAAAGCGTATGGCTTAGAATCTGAATGTTAGAATTCAAGAGCTGAGAAAAGCATTATCTTCAGCTGTGGTTTTTTTTTTTCCCTCTCGAAAACAGCTATGGGTGATGTCAGATCCAGCACTGAAAACATTGAGAGTCCTGGCAGAATGTAATACAGCTGCAGTCCAACATGATGCTGAAATGGGGTTGTGAGAGCATAAAGGCTTTCCGTATTCCCAGGGCGCACAACTGCTTGCGGCCTTGGCTTTGATCTCTTCAAAGGCTGCTGCCTCCTCCTAGATGGGGGAGACTTGGCTGCTGCTCGCTTGCATTGAAAAAAGGCAGAGGTCTCTATTCAGGCAGAAATCAATCACTGTGCAGGAACAATTAAGTGTAATTCAACCATCATGGAACCAGGATGAGATTATGGGTTTGTTACCTGAGTGACTGCGTGGAGATGGGGAGCAGGGGCCTGCTGACATGCCACATTCTGCTGACAATAATAGGCACATGAGTGATGTGCCGGGCGGGGGAGACACAATGACAAATCATGGTCATGCTGTCCAGCCGAGCAGAAAATGAGGTTACAATTGAGAGATAATACTTGCATATGTAACCGTATTTTAGCAAGCTGGGCAACTTAAGGGAATGAATACAATGGAACCCCAATTCAGAAGCATGTAAAAGTGCGATAAAATTGAGTGTTTTGTATATTATATTCAGTTGCCTGGTTTATAGGCTTTTAAGAAACTTCATGTGATGTCTGTACTGATCACTCCAAAAATATTAGCATTTTTATAATTAAATTAATACCTGTCACATGTCCACATCACAAGGCATTTTTTTATTCACAACACACACTCATTCACAACACACACACTCTTACGACACTCACACCCTCTCACACACTCACAAACACACTGTCACTCTCACACACACACTCTCTCTCTCACACTCTCTCTCACACACACACACACTCTCTCTCTCTCTCACACACACACACACACACACACACACACACACA